>NC_092014.1:22315557-22644057 GCF_042242105.1 Pempheris klunzingeri | reverse complement strand
CACAAAATATCAGTCTTTTGCTTTTGTTTCTATTGCATGGGTGAAATGACCCCTTAAAATGTATTTTTAGTATTGTGGTATGAGACTTTTACTCTGCAGAATGAATTAATGACTGGCTTGCAGTGTTTTTATTATTGTGGTAAAGAAAAGCTACAATCACTGGCAAGAACTCCAGCCCACATTTACTATCAAAGCTTGGAGTAGATGGGAGATATTGCGTTAGGTGTCTCCCCAGCGGTGAAATAGCTCTGCTCTGTCCTCATTGATTTTTGTTCTCCTTGCTACCTTCTGTCACTCCTGCAGACAAGATCTCCACTGCCTCCAGTAATTCTCTTGGCGACTTTCGCTGACAAAATGAGAGTGCTTTGAAATAATTCGGCCTGTCTGTGTTCTTTTCCCAGTGTGATGCGATGGAGCCTGAGCAAAGCAATTCGCTGCTGCGCGTTCCTGGCAGGAAGAAAGCATTTTACAGTTGACACCCAGGTCCTTGTGCAAACATCACATCCATTACCACGACTGACCACCGCAGCCTGGACACTTATTAGCTGCTCGCTATCATGGCATCAGCTTTCATAGGGCGCTCTTGTCCAGCTGTGCTGTGAATAATTGATGCTGTCAAGTGAAGTCGAACACCAGCAGCTCTATTTGGACTGTCGTCATAGTTCCTCTAGTGAACACTTGAGGGCAGTAGAAACATGTCTCATCTTCAGTATTCCTCCTCCGGTCCTCATACTGCATTCAGGCCGGGCCGGTCGTCAAGCAGCAAGACTAATTATGATTGATTCAGAGATAACAGAATTAATATTGGAATAGAAGTAAAAGTATGAAATGTGGATTCAGTCAAAGGAGAGAAATTTCTTTTTACTCCGCTCTACATTGTCTTCTGTCGCCATAAACCACTCAGTGGGTCGTAGTGAAATGGGGGAGAAAAATAAAGACGATTAAAAAAGTGAAAGTGGATGTGCAGCAGTGAATTGAAGCAATTTTTTGGCTTCTAAAGTTTTACATTAAATTAGGCTTTTAATATGAAAATTCAAGCCCTACATGGGAAACAAAGCCTATTGTGTATTAAAGCTGACTCCTTGATGGTTTCAGGAAACAATACGGCTCAGTCAGGTTATTTCTTTAACTAAAAATGCAATAAAAGGAGAGGAATTATTTTCACTTTGATCAGTGCCATCCTCTGTTGCAATAAATCTGAATGTATGGGGGGGAGGAAATCACAAACCCTAATCAAAAGCAGACTGTAACTTTGCATCAGCATGAAAACCAACAGAAAAGTGATGTGAGTTTGGAACAGTGCACAGTCTAAGGCACCGCTGCTCCTCGTACCAAAGCTAACACATCTTGTTTATGTTGCCATGCTGGTGTTGCATGAGATCATATTCTGCAATGCACTTCCACTTCCAGCCATGTGATTTATTCCACCACCCATCGCCGCTCAGACAGACGCCGTATCTACAAAGACCCGAGGAAATTCTGGAATAAATGGTGACCAGCAGAGAAGAAGATATGGAAATGTATCTTTTGTAGAGAAAGAGGGAGAGAGGGAGAGAGAGAGGGGGGGGGGACTGTTGTCTCCCCCAACACCAATGAATTCACCCATTCCAAGGTGAAATAGAGGGCTGTGCATTGTCATATGGTCATTTCACTGATACACTTATCTCATGTTTTTCACTCTCTGCCCTATCTCTGTCTGTATGCCTTATTTACTAGGGCGAACCAGGGAGGTAGGAGTGCTGTGTGTGGATGTGTGTGGGTGTATTCGCGGCGCGGAGGAGTCTGGTGTGCATATGATGAATGAGATAGTTAGGAAGCAGTGAATTTATGGCTATGAATGCAGCCATCCATTCTGCCCCGCTGTCCCTGGCTGTCCTCAAGGGCATCGCGCTCCTCCGGGTCCCATCTTAGGTGGCTCACTGGGGATCCCACCGCTGCTGCTGCTGCTGCTGCTGCTGTGGTCGTCCAGGTAAACGCCGAAGCAGCCATCCTCCTCCTCCTCCTCCTCCTCCTCCTCCTCCTCTCCCCGCATGTTAAGCAACTAACACAAGCTGCTAATGTACATATAATAACAGGAAGGCCAAGAGGTGCCAGCGAGAGGCTGCTGTCATTAATTAGGCCTCTCATTTGTCCGCTATAGATCACCTTGAGCGTTACAGTGCAGTTTGGCCTCTTATGTGGATGATGTATAGTCTGCCCCACAGTAAATCACAGCGTAAGAAGTGATTACTGTTTAGGCTTCAGTAATTAATAAGTGAGTATGTAATGTTACCTAAGGCACACTCATCATATCATTTCTCATAGCATTCTACTGGACCCAATAAGAACAGCAAACTAAACAACAAAAGGGGAATGCCATTGGATTTTAAAAGCATTGATCTGACCTGACGCTCCCATCATCTGGATGTTGTTTGGAAGCACTTTTCCAAAGTCAGTGATTGCCAGTGATGGCCTGTATGAGTAGTTTCTGACATGCTGCCACTGGTTGGTTGGGGTTAGTGAAAGATAGTGGTTTGAGTTAAAACAAGAGTAAGAGTGTGGTCACGCTAAAGTCACACGGCTCTAGAGGCTGCTGGGTTCACCTCTGCTTGGAGCTAAGAGCAAATTTTCACATGCTGACAAAAAATTCTTTTTTCCCCTCCTGCCAACACGTCTTTTTCAAAGCAGTCTCAAAGGTTTTAGGGAGTATTTCTTGGGGAGAAAGTAGTTCCCATGAAAAAGGGGGATGTGCTGCTTGGCAATTTCTACATTAAAGCTGGGGTGGAGGTGGTATTTTGGTGTCACTGGGCAAAAAATTCCATAGTAGGCTTTCAGCATGTTGTAATTCAAGATTAGATCTAGAAAACCTGTGAGAGAGAGCGTTCCTATAGGCTGTGCTACAAATACAGATGCAGACGAAGGTACCAGATGTGCTCGGCCGGCCATATCTGCTCGAGGTTTGTCATTTACAGATGGCATTACATTTTATGACATTATGCTCGGATGTATGTCAGAATTATACGGATGCCGTGTGTTCGCACAGTAGGCGACCGTTTAAATGAGCATAGTTTGTGAAAAGTAAAAAGTACATTGGGAATGTCATTATCTGTATTTGGTCATAAACAAAATGACTGGACAAAGTGATTTTTTTTTTTTCATCTTCAGCCAAAGCGTTGATCTTGCCTCATGAATGTGCAGCTTTATCATTCTATTTTTCAAAGCAAAGTTCTGACAATACAAGGCTTTATCCCTCTGTCTGACAATTCATATTCCATGAACATCTGTACCACATTTCATGGCACTTCCAATTCTTGTCAAAGCCATAAAAGTCACCCACATTCTGGCAAGAGATCGGAAAGTTGCAGAACCCCACATTAAGCAACCGTGCACGCCACGTATTCCTGCTTTGTAAAGAAATCTGGAGTTGCGAAAGCAAAAGTGTCAGAAAGCTGTTCCTTACATCTTCTGTGAGTCCCGAGCTTCTATTTGCATCATATGCTTTTGGACTCTTTCTGTGCCGTTACCGCTGCAGGCTCCCATCTGCCAGCATCCGCGTCACTTTATTATTCGCAGGTGGTGAATCATCCTCTTTAAGGTTGTGTAGTCTCTGTATCTCAAAAATAAAACGTTATCTCTATTATGCCCCCCGCACATGAGCATTTCCTTTACAAAAATTAAGAAAATACCTATCGAAATGAAACAGGGCCTTCTGAGTGCCAAGGATTTTCACTAAATATGCTAATAGTTTCAGCATCCCTCTGAGCAATGTGGGGATTCGGGGTGATTACAGAATAAAGTCCTTACAATCATATCTGGAAAGGCAATGAAACCACAATGGCTTTAGAACAATCGACTTGTTGCTGTTTGCTGTGTTTAGTAATAGTTGTTGAATTTGTTGATGTTTTTACTCGGGATGAGTTTGGTGTCTTGTTCAAGGACACTTTGACTATAGACTGGCAGTTGATGGATACACAGGAACTGAACCTTATGTTAACTGACTCTTCCTCCAACCACTTAGCCAGACAGAGCACTGCTGCCGAGCCTATTTGTGGAAAAGATTTTTCAGTTAGGATGCTTGTGTAATTTGGCCCTGTGCTCTGCTGTCAGTGCCCTCTCAACACCAAAGACTTTGTGAAATGACTTCCCAATTACATCACCCCGTCTTTGCAGGCAAAGGAAACACATAAATGTCGCGGGCCAGTAAAGCCGATGAATACTTTGACTTTGTGTTAGATGAGAGTGAAGAGCACTGATGGTCTGAGGGCCCGTGTGACGAGATGGTGCGCACGCACGTTAGCAAGCACAACTGGAAGGATATTAGTGCTTTTGGGCACATGTGAACGTTTGTGCTTTTATGTGTTTTCATGTACGCGAGTGTGGGTGTTTATGTATTCGTGTGTGTTTGACAGAGAGAGGGAGAGGTAGCAGCTGTAGGAGCCAGGGGGGGCCCCTGGGCTCTAGAAGACGTCAGACCCAGCTGGATGCCTCCAGGGGAGGTCAGGATGTGTTGACAGCTCCCTCAAGCAGATGAGGGAGCAGAAGTGGCCCTGCCTCTCTTCTCCAGCTTACGTGGATGTCTGTGAAGATGGCACAGTACATCATGTCAGCTTTCTCTGTAATTAACACTTTTCAGGGCTTTGTTGAAGGGTAGGTGTGTCTGGAAGGTGTGTGTATGTGAAGGCATGTGCCGTCAATTCATGCAAAAATTGAATTATTAGAAGGAGTGTGTGCATGCAGGGGAGGTGCACACACTCCTCTTTAATATCTCATATAAAAATGACCTTGGTGTTTTGCACGTAAAAGTTACAAGGTGGAAAAAACACTCCCCTTCTCATGCAATCTTTAAAGGAAAACATTTAATTTAAGAACACGTGCTCCCAGGTTTGATCCCCCTGTTCAATTATCTGTACGTTAAAGCAGCTGAGATATCATCACCTCGCTCCAGCCTTCTCTCACAAAGAGATCCACCAACCAAACAAAGATGGCCCTCATCTTTTAGAACCTTGAGATGCTACGTCCAGGTGAAAAGGTCAGAGGCAGCCATGATCCAGGCAGCCATCCCACGATCTAGGTGCCTTCCTCCTCGCTTGGCAGCCTCCGTATTGATTTGATTAGTTGCTAATTAAAACTTGGCAGGCTGGGCCGGGCACAAAGGAGATCGCTCAATTAGCGGGGTGTCAGAGAATCTAATTCTCTCTCTTTCACCCCTCTCCCTCTGTCTTTCTCTCCCTCCCTACCCTATCACACATCTCCATTCTGTTTAATGAGTATAAAGGATGAGTGAAAAGGGAGGGAGGATAACTCTCCGCGGAAAGAGATCGAGCACTCTCAAGGAGCTAAAAGCATCCAGGCCTGTAATCCTTAAGCTAATCTTTGCTTAAAGATGCAGTTTGTAAGTTGTAAAGAAAGCGCCGTCTGCCAGTGGACGTTTGTTTGGGCACGTTGCCTCCAGCGTGCCTTGATGCCCGCTACCTTCTCCTCTCCTGGCAAGACAAACAAGTAACACACAAGCTGTTGCAGTTTTAGTGGCGTGCCTCAGGGAGAGGGAGTTATGAGCTTTAAGATCCTCTTTTTGTGTTTGTCAAGACACCAGATTTTCAAAGCTCTGTAGATGGGAATAGCATTCTGTTCCGAAAAGCTGTTTCCACTGAGGAGTTTCATGTGTTGATCCTGCTCATTTCATGATGACATTTGAGGTATTTTTTCTCAATGTACATCTCGCAAACTGCATCTGTTAGAAAACATCTCTGTTAGAATAACAAGCGCCGGCTCCAGGCCCTTTTGGGGTTGCATGTGCTCCTTGCTGAATTCATCCTTTTATCCAAAATGACTGACTGCCTGCTCTCTTGGATCCTTGTCTGTCTCTGTCTGCAGCCTACAGAAAGGGGATGAGGAGGAGGAGGTAAACTCTGTGACACAATTTTTATTGATGAGATTTCTTCAAGGCAGCAAATGAGGTCAGTTTGAGGCTAAAGGGGGATATATTGTAATGGTTTCTCAACTTTTGAAAAAACGTATCCTCTAATTTGTTCATTTTGTGAAACACATACAAGTTGAATCTATGACGCAGAGACGAAGGCAAGAGGGATGTATAACTGGGACTATTTGTTTACGTTGTTATCACTCGGCAGCAGGAGTCTTGGCTTTTCAGATTCTTCTTTGCTTCCAGCGACTCTGCGTCTCCGGAGTCGGCTCCCACATGGACCTCAGCTTTTCAATCATCTCCCCACCAGCTTAAATGATGAAAATTATCACTGACATAACAGATTTAGATACCGTGTGTTACTCTAATGTATGTCAGCACACGCAGAAATGGCGCGATGTTCTCTATAGGAGGGAGAGCAGATAGAGATTCCATGACGCATAAGGAGCAGAGTCAGAGAGCAAAGGGCAGATGGCTTTTATAAATCATCCATCATATTTGGTTTAAATAACATATGAAGGTAGTTTTGTTAACTTTATAAGCCCATAAGGCTGCAAATAAACACTTCCCAAACTCACACCCACACATACAAATGCATAACAGCTCTCCTAAATGTCCGTATTGTTAAGCCTGACTGTCATCATCCTCCTGCTCCTGGCAATCTGGACAGGGCCCGCATTCATTAGTCAACTTCATACTCTTACATAATATTTACAAGCAGCTGTATATGTGACTGCAGAGACCGGGTGCTTCCAGTGAGACCTGGCCAAGGCTGCTGACTGCAGGAGAGCTGGCTAACCTCGGACCTGATTAACTGTGGGTTTTATTCCGTTCCTCCATTTTGCAGTAGAGCAGCGCAGCCTAAAATGTCAGCAGTCGCCAGTGGTGGGTGCCAATGGCAATCGCTCATAGGCTGGCACTGATTAGCTTTGAATAAGCCTGAATGGCAACCTGGTCTGTGGTGTACATAGTAGGCTATTGTCTGACGCCTGGATGCACACTAGGAGAATATCCCCTTGACACGCATGGATAATGTGGACAGATTAGTCCTATCATTCATACAAAGAGACTCCTACAGATTATGTTACTGCAATGTACCTCTAAAGCCAAAGACAATATACCAATATATTATCCATAATGTGATGTGAGACTCTATCTCACCTGGGATTCGGGTTATTGTAATATTGTGATGTGGCTTTCATGTCCTGTTTTCTCAACTTAAAGGACCAGCGCACTTGTTTTCTCAATCAGCTTCTCTACTACTAGGCATGGTGCTCGACATAAACACCAACATTATACGAGGGATTTCTCTATTTGTGTCTTTCTTTGTGCCCTGCTCAGTGCTTTGGAGCGGGCAAGGCTCAGCTGGATAAAGGTAATATCGCATACTTCCCTACTCCAGTCAGATATTAGCGATATGTGAAATGTAATGTGATGGACATTATTAGAGCTGTATACTGGACTCCAAGATGGCACCCGTTCAATTCAATGAAATTCGCTCACCCAGTGCATAAGCTAAAAAAGTTTTCTGGCTTCAGGGTTCACTTCTGTGTTGTGCAGCCCAGTGCACATTCGCATTAGTGTTTCTCCTGCTGGCCTCGCCCGCTTGTTCCAGCTCACTCCTTAGAAATTACACCGGGGTGGCGCCTCGCAATTAGAAATGCCTCTTCTAGGAGCTGGGAAAGTTTTTGCCAATATAAAACCGCATCTTAAAAATTCTCTATACAGATTAATTGGCCATGATGAGGTCTCTTTCATAATGGTGGCTTATAGGGAAAATGCTTTTTGGGCTTCAGGTGATTGTTTTTGTAGTTGGGCACCAGACTGTATCCAGTGCTCCTAATACATCTGTGGCTGTCAGATGGAGGATTGTTTGCTCATGTTGCCAGACCACTGTCAATCAAACCTGATCAAACCACAACCACACGGTCCTGATGAAGAGTATTAGCTGAACTGTTCACTGTTGAAATCTTCATAACGTCTAAGGAAACTTTACCTGCAATAACTGATTTCGTTTTTGGCATCTTGGAGGGACACAAGCTGTGAACACAACATCGACCTTTTAAGTTGATATGGTGAACAGTTCCTTATTTACACAAATCTTTCTCTCTAAAAGCAGTTGCAAAACATCTTAATCCATTTGGAGTCATTTTTGTGTCCATTTGATGAATAAGTCCAATATTCACTCTCCTTCAGCTCTGTTTTAGTCTCTACCAACCCCTGAGGGAAATATGTGGCTCTTCAGCTACTAAATGCTCCACTATATTCAACAGCTAGTCGCTCGCTGTGTCTGTCTGCGGTTTGGTGCTGAGCAGGTAGCACAGAGAGGGGTTTCAAAAGCGTTTTCACTGAAAACAGCTGCTGTCTTCACTATGAGATCGGTGAGATTTATCAAAAACTGTAGAGGTGCAGGCAAACAGCTAAACAATGAGGTGAAACAGCTGTCACTACAAGCGCCCCTTTCACATTAATATGATAAGTTGTTATTATATTATTATGAAAATACAGATTACAGCCACATTAAGCTTTGAACGGTCATAATTAAACTGCTGCAGCATTACATACTAGTAATGTTTGCTTCTTAAAAAATTAGTGTCTGCAAAATTTCCTCAAAGAATTATCTTCAGCCCAAAATTGAATCACTGTAATTTAATTTGCCCACAGCTGTCAAAAAAACATCTCAAAATCACCAGCAACATCTGCTTTCAGAAAGAGTTTCTTCATTACTCCGGATAATCCCCCAAACACATCATCAACAAGTTTCACAGGAACTATTTCAGCAGTAGAAAGCGGTTCCAAAGAAAACTGCCCACAGTGACTTTTCTATTTTCAGCCAATTGACTGATCACACAGATCCAGACTGCACTGCAATGTTACTCTGGGCGCTCATCATCTTAGTTTAAAAATACAATAGGGCATGTGAAAAGGACAGAGATTAAGAAAGAAAGAGAGAGAGATACAGACAGAGAGACAACGTCTATGGGTGTAATAATGGTAAAGGAAACCATATACAAAAAGAGAAACCGGACCTATACAGACTGAAGTGAGTGTGTGTGCATGTGTGAATGTGCGTCAGGTGACAGGGAGGGATGGGGACATGGGCAGGTCCTGGTAATGAAGGACTGATAAGTCCCTATTTCCTGGGCCTGGGTTAATTGTGCCTACAGATAAAGGGTAATAAATTGTCACAGGGTAATGGCAGGAGCCTGAGCTCGGCCCTGTTCCACATTCATCATGACTGGCTGGGTCTGGGAGCCTGGAGAGCAGGCAAGACTGAATGACTGGTAGAGCCTGGCAGGCATGGCGGGGAGAAAGGAGGGAGAAGAAACCTCACAGGGATGGATATGATGTTGTCTGTCGTACTTACTAGGCTCCTGCAGTGGGCTGAGCAAGGACAAGAGATGACCTGGTAATGGGGCTTATGAGAAAAATGAGAGGAAGATATGAGAACTACTGTGAAGTGGATAATTTGAATATTCCAGCATTAAAGGATTAATCAAATCCAGTCTTATAATAACCTTCAGTAACTTAAAATGTATTGCAACACACTGACTAGAAACACGAGTAGTGGAAGACATATTCACATCCTTTAAGTTGGGAAAAGTTCAAGAACAACACTGTAAAAATACTCCTACTTTTAAGTACTGAAATATTAACATCCAAATGTACAAGTAGCACAGGTAAATACCCTGTGACTGATATATTATCATACATGACAGTAAAAGATTGTTAATACGTACAAACAGTATTTTATTGTCGTAGCTGGTTGGCGTGCAGTAAATGTAAAGCACTTTCTATACATTTAGGTAGTTTAATCTTTTACAATGCATTGTATTTATTGGTGTAAAAGCAAGTAGTAACCATAGCTTTCAAATGAATATAGTGGAGTAAAGTGCACAGTGTTTTTTTTCTGATTAGATGTATAAAGTAGCATAAAATAAACTAGTGAAGTACAAGTATCTCAAAAGTGAGTTGACAAGGCAAACAGAACGTTATGTGTGTTAATGGTGCCAGTGTACTTTTTTGAATTTAAAGTACAAAAAATCAATGCAGTTTTTCCTGGCAGGAAATGATGCAGTAGTATATGGTACCTCCCAAACCTAACCTCCAGTTGTTGAACTTCCGGCCTGGCTGCAGTGATGTATAAGTGCATCCATCTCTGGACTCAAAATCCAAAAGTCAAGTCAGGCTTGTATTGACAGCATGGTAACATAATAAACAGCCATAAAGAAAGAAGACAGAAAGTAAACGTCTGCAGCATTCACATCTATAGAGAATCAACTGTGGCCAATACTCTCATTTAGGATGTGATTAGTGTGTGCATTCAGGCAGCAGTGGTGCACAGTATGGTTGCTGCAGTGGGGAACAATAATATGTATTTATCTCTTCACAGTATGTTGAAAACCTTGTGTTTCTAGTCTCTGCAATTATTTTCACATACAACAGGGGCACATGTAAGGCATTTAAGTGTCTCTCCCTGCAGATAAAATCTCTCCAAAGCTCCTTTAATAATGTGAAAAAAAAAAAAAGGCATTTTCATCTAATCAACATCTGGGCTGATTCTCAGCTCCTGATGATGTTGCATGTGCTGATGCCTGATGAATATATTCAGAGCACACAGTCCCACATGGCGTCAGCGAGATGTAGTTCATTACATAAAGAAACAGTTCACAGTGCATGTTTTAGTGGGACTCAGTGTGCCACCTTGCCAGCATGACAGATCACTTCTTCACACTGAGAGATTGTGGTGGTTGGAGGTTGGTGCAGCGATGAGGAATGATGCATCCCACACATTATACAGCAGAGCTGCTCCCACGGAGGAAGTTGATGTCCCCACCATGCGATGATGACACTCAGCGCGGCGTGACATATGATGTGTGTACAAACAGTAAGCACATGGGCTGGAGCTGTTGTTCCTTTTGACTGTTTTATGTGGGTCACACACGGCGTACTGGGGCGCAGCGGGGGAGAGAGGACGTTTTTCATGCAACCCATAAAGGAAGGAAAAACAATGCCCTTGAGATGTGACTTCTCGTCTCACAGGAAATCACCACGCAGAGTTATGTGGTGCACGTCCATGACATTGAACCATGAAAAAAGTTGAGCTCTTACACGTACTTTCTTTTCTACCCTGTACTCAGTCACATTTTCCTCTCTGACCCGTCTCTTCTCAATGAATCTCCATTTGCTGGACCAGGAATGTTACAAGACACACAAACAAGGAGGCAAATAGTGTGTAAAGCAGAAGTGAAGTTGCACTGCAAGTCTAGGCTTTAGATCTTCCTGTCACATGGCTTGGGTTTCTCCCCCCCGGGGAATGAAACAGGGCCAGGAGAAGCTTTCATATTTGATACTCGTGTGATCACGACTTCAGTTTCATTACAAAATCTTCGTCATTTGTAAGAAATGAGTTTTTGAAATGTAAGAAAATAATCAGTTCAGAAGAAAAAAAGACAAGAGGAGGAGAGAAGAGGGACACTGAAACATCAGCAGAATAAAAGACTTATTTAAGAATAAAAGCGTGGTTACAGCAGCATTTGAAACACAGAAGCTTTGTATGCTTTATCAATAGAATGCTGTAGGTCGTAGGTTGTAATGTTCCCGCGTCTCGGAGTCAGTGGATTTATCGATTGGGTTTTTGGTTAGATGCCTGAAATCAGATCTGTGTTTCATAAAATACATCAGTAAATACCACACTCAAGAATTTTAGAAATAAATAAAGGTAACAAATAACTAAATGAGACGGTGTTTTTATGCGACCTTATGCAACATAATGCTGAACGTGGACACTAATCTACTTTCACCTTCATTGTGTTCATACCATTGACTGTTTGAGGTTTATACTTGCGCTCTTGCAAACTATTCTAACTCAGATTTTCCAACTTGTAGATTTATGAATTTATACTATTTTACAATCATAGATTTTTCAAATTGTAGTGTTGCCCAGTGGTGGTGACATTAAAGTCATGTAGTTTGTATGAAGTTTGTTCATAGCCTAATGTTAGCTTCGTACCTCTGGTGATTAAGGCAATAATGCCTTAAACATCACAAAAGTGGTGTTTAAAATCCCATTGGCTTTTTATCAAGGGAACTAGAGTGATGCGAACCTCTGCGTTGGCCTACAAAAATACATAATCTCTGCATCACTCTTCAACTTCAACAAGCCGCCTGAGAGTCTAAAATTATGCTAATGTAGCTTTTAAGCCGTGTTGCACCATCCAGTGATCAGCTCACCACATGTTCTCTAACTTTCTGGTGTGACCAGGCCTTATGTGAATGAAAAGACTAAAGCAATTAATCAATCCTGCTAACAACTATTGTCTTTAGCCAGAGCTCTATCTTATTCCTGTGCACTAATGTTGTCCAAATCTGAATCTAAATACATGTTAATGAGAGGCGCTGTTGCACAGGGTGACATGTTTCCCTATTATCAGTGATGAACACGGGCACTGCAGGTTATTTTGAGGCGATCCCACCAATTGTGGATTTATCTATTCCCGAAAATAGTCCCCAACAAATGTACTATTCACCCCTGTTTGAGTTTGTGACCTGTTTTTAAAGATTTACATCTTCAGCAGGAAGGAATGGGCTTCAACGAGGAAGTCTAAAGAACTGAAAGTCAGATTAAAGCACTATTGCTGCTATCTGATTTTTTTTTTATAACAAATGTATATAATACTTCCAGCCTTTTTTTTTTTCCACCTGAGGGTGAAAAGAAAAACATAAAATGCAACTTTTCTCTCAGTACGGCGACATATTAAAACATTTAGAGAAGAAAGCTGAAACATTAGAGGAGAGTTGGTCCTTCTGGATAAAAAATGAAAGCTGGACTGGGAGGGGAGGAGAATTTCACAGTACAGAGGAGATGACAGTGGATATCAAGGGAAGGAGGAGGAGATGAAAGTTAAAAAAGGAAAGTGAGAAGATGGAGAGCCAATGAATGCTCAAATTCATTTGTTCTCTGCCTCTCTCTACCTGGTTGCACACACCTCTTCTCCGCTCCACCGGCCAGTGTTCACAGCTATAAATCTTGGAGTGGCATTTTGGCCGGCGAGTCTCACGTAAACACGGCCGGCGAAATGTCAGCGCGGAAGGCAGACAAGCCTGACTTAGAAAGAGGGAGAGTAGAGGCAGTAATGTCACCACACTTTAACACACCCGCCATCAGTCTTCATGACATTTAAGAGATCCATCCCTGGATCCCCCTGGCCACGGCGCACAAAGGGAGAGTTTGGAGAGGCAGCAGCGAGGACCTGATGAGTCAGGGGGGTTTAATGGGTTGATCTGATCACAAACAAGAGGCTATTGCCCTCACTTAATGTGTAATTTTTGTTGTTGTACCAGACAGCAGCTCTCCTCGCCTCACCACTTAACAGCCACACATTAAAAATAAGAGGAAGAGTGCACTGTGGAAGGTAAGCCCATGACGTGTGCTTTATTGTTAGTTTTACAACCATTTCCTTTTTTTACAAGCCTCTCCTTAATCCAGGCAGGTCGTTTAAGAACACATTCTTCACACCGCGCTCCTGTTGATTTGTCTTTCAATTGTCAGCCCGACTCCATCTCTGCTGTAAAACAGCACCGGGGACGGTCTGACCTCTCTCCGCTCAACACTCATAGCATTTTGCTCCAAATTCTCTATCTGGCTATGCGGGAAACTACAAGCATCCAGAGCTAAATAATTGATGACAAATTAAAAAACGAAATCACGTGAAATTCTATCATCCAGCATCTGACGTTTCTTTCTTCAACGTCTCTCGCTGCCGTGTGGGGGTTGTATTGATTTCTAAATGAATAATTGAGAAAGTCGGCTTAACTGCCCTTTTCAAATCTCCCCGGCCTCCTCTCTAATTCACTTCGCCTGCCTCCCTCTTGTCTTTCTCCCCCACCTGATCTACATCTCTCCCCTATCAGTCCATCTCCTCCCTTCTCACATATACCTTTTGTACCAGCTTCTCTCCTCCTCTGACCTTCTCCTCTCCTCTCCTCTCCTCTCCTCTCCTCCTGCTGATGTGGATCCTGTTCTGTGACGGGTTGTTCAGGAGGGAATGGGTTGCTCGCATGGCTGGCCAGCCGGCCTCGGCGTATCATCCGTCAGCAAGACACGCTGTTGTTTTAGAGTTCTGCTGGGAGCTGTCTCCTTGTCTCTGTCTCTTTCTCAGTTGCTTCACTCTCCTCACGCGCACACAAACACACATTCCCTGTCTCTCTCTGTCTCTGCTGCCTTCTCAGTCTCCCTCCCCACACCGACTTATTTCCACTGTACATCTTAACTCGAACACACAGCTGATCAGCATTTTAAAATCGACCAGAGGCTCTTTGCTCTGAGTGAATCAATAGCCGAGTTAGACTGGGACTGAATAATCCTAATATGTTAATTCAACAGAGCGGGCTCGGGGAAAATGTCTGCTTTGTTTTTCAGATAAAAGCTGTTACAAAACAACATCCTCTAGTCTTTCTCTTACACAGGTGTTTCAGTTTAATAAGCGGCAGCGTTTTTTACAGGTGTATCGACTTATTTCAGAGTATTACTGTTTTGATCGAGCAGGGTTAGACCTCTGCTCACAGGCTGTCTAGTTTGAACATATCACATTTTAAATTGGACAGACATTCCAATAATGCAAATGAAGTCATGGGTAAGCACTGATTAAGAACAAAACCAGATCAGATTCAAATATTCATAGATTCATAAATATCCAACCAGTAGTTCCTCAATAACTCTGAATGAAGGCCAATCTAGCGGAATATGATAAGTTACTTTAGAACAGAAAACATCAAGTTCATAGTACAGGTTCATGAACATTTTCTGAACTGCAACCTCCATTCTGGTTTCGTTTAGTCAACTAAATCTACTTGGGTAAGGTAAGCTTATGTTACTTTGGCTGAACAGCTGAAATGTTTGGGTCACAGTTTAGTAGTAAAAACAGGTACACAGCAGTATCCTTCTCATGTTTTCTACCTTTGGCTAACATTAGCTACCAAAAGTGTAGCAGAAAATCCCTTGAATAAACTCAACCTTTCTTTTTAAGGAGGAAAAATGTGTTAGTTCAGTGACATTGTTTCAGTTTAAGAGAAGAACACTGACCGAGTTAACATGTTTTCCCATTGAGGACACTGTTATGTCTAATTAGTTCCTTCACACTCCTAGATGCTAGATGGCACAAAATAAAAACTATGGTTACTTCATTACAATAGCTACTGTTTGTGTTCCCTCGTATTATAAAATAAAGCATTGTCCAAGCCAAACTCAGGAATAGCTTTTACTGTCAATGGACCATGGGTTCATAAATGAAACGAAAAGTTAAACAGCTAAAGCTAAAAAGACAGGCGTTAATCGTTACATTCAAAGCATGAATCCATGAAATTAGGATGGAGTTTACATTTACCCAAACTTACCTGAATATTTAGCTAGCTGGTTTGTCACTACTAAGCTCGCCAACTTCCCTGATTGAGACTTATTTAAGAACTGTGAAGTTATTACTTACATGGTAATAGAGTGTCAGGTTTCCCATCCTAAGTGTGATGTAACTTTTCCCAACCCAGAGATGATCCAAATATAACAGTTCATAAAAGTTAAGCACATCATAATATTACATAATATCCTGCATCACATATCTGTCAGCCACTGGATTACGACATGGATCATGACATGTACAAATATACATACCTTTATTTGTTCATCGTGCCACGACGGGTGCATAAAGTAGGAACTGTGAGTCCAATCATTTTAGTTAACCACCCCTGGCTCGGAAAACATGAAACGAAAGATGAGAAGATCACTGTGAAAGGAAGATGCTGTTACTTTTTTCCATTTGAAATGTAGGGTGGCACAAATGTCCTCGGAGTACTGTGAAGATCATCCAGGGACAACATGTGATTTGTAGGAGTGTGTGTGCAGGTCACATCTCTAGCACTCAGAATGGGGGAGGAAGAGGAGGAGGAGGAGGGGGCGGGTATGGGTGAAGGATGGGTAAGCAGGGGGAATTTAACTACCAGACTTGTGTTTCTATGCTGGTTTCCTCTAGTGTTATTCATGATTTTGGTCCAGACTTTGAAATGTCTGACTAGCACTGAACCAGGCAGCGTGACAATAAACTGCAGTTTCTTGCATTTCCTCAAAGAAAATGAGATCTTTGTCCAACATCCATAAGCTATCTTTGCTGTTTTTTTTTTATTCCATGTCTGCCTGATGTACAGCAGATCTCTACAGAAACTTTCCATTCTTCGCCTCCATACATATATTTATGAAAACTGTGCATGAACTTATATTATTCCCAGCTGGGTTCCCTCACCTGTGGTCATGTTGTCAGTGAGGGTAAAAGCTCGTCTCTTCCTGCCTCTCTGCCGCTCACACACACACACACACACACACACACACCTTGTACCAGCAGGTGTGTAAGTGCAAGCTTGATG
Organism: Pempheris klunzingeri; assembly: GCF_042242105.1. Taxonomy (NCBI): domain Eukaryota; kingdom Metazoa; phylum Chordata; class Actinopteri; order Acropomatiformes; family Pempheridae; genus Pempheris; species Pempheris klunzingeri. The sequence continues at coordinate 22,627,742 of NC_092014.1, read as the reverse complement.
GATGCCTTCCCTCAGCCTCTTTGATCAACAAACCATGTGGCCTTGGCCCACTTCTCGCTCTTAACATTCCTGGTGTTGTTATCCTTCCGATCGCTGATGTTTTCAGACACTTCCTCATGTAACACCGGCACCAACCTGTCACCTCTCACTGCTGCTCCCACAGCGTCTAGCACCAAGCCCTGCTGCACCTCCTGCTCTCTCGCTCTCTTTCTCACTGTCAGTGAGCTGTTATTGAAATATTTAGCACCCACTCCAGCTCACAACCATGTACTGCCTTACCTCTGCCGGCCTGGAAATGTATTGGCTTGGCAGTATAAGTTGGAGCAGTGCAGTGCGGAGGTGCTTCAAATCAGATTTGACTGTTAAGGACTTTTTCTCGTGATCGGCGGATGTGCAGCCTGCTGCTCTCCACGGAACAGCAGGAGCATGTTGGCCCTGAAAGATGATGTCATTATTCTGTTCACTGGGAAAAAGATAGCAGAGATAAGTGTCATTACCAGCCAGCTGGTGATCAAAGTCTAACCATTTCCATTTCGTCTGAATCTCTTGGTGGCTGGTGATGGTGGTTTCAAATGGTAGTTTCCCCGAACCCGCGGTTTTAGATCGATTCTCATCTCAGCTTGAGTGTTTCAGCAGCCACAGTCGACAAGGTTTTCAGTGGTGCTGCTGAAGGAATTATTTAAAGAGGCGTAACAGTGGGGTTGGACCATAACAAACACGTAAGGAGAAAGTCAGTGAAGCTCACCGCATATTCATTGTAGCTGATGAAATAATACATGCATACCCTCATGCTGCCACAAGTTCTTCACACTGAGTGAGTTTCGTCCTCTCCGATGCATCAATAGTGTCCTGGGAGTAGGAACCAAGTTTGGGGATGTTCAGTGAAGAATGCAGCGTCACTTTAGGGTGCATGTACAGCATGTGAAGGGGATTGTTAATAACTGTAATGGTGGGAATGATGGTTGTGAACATTTCCAGGAGATTAATATAATGGCATTTTTCTATTAAAATACAAGTGAAAACACAAATACTTGTTTTATCTTGGTTATATACATTCATAGTTGGGTAGTAATATCCAGTAATATGATTGTCTTGTAACTGTGTCTCTGTGTTTTGTTTATTCTGATTAATGGATGAATAAGGGAATGCATCTACCCTTTTTTCAGTCTATTATTGTGTTGTTTGATTTGATCTACTGCAGGTTTACTCATGTTGACTGATCTAGGCACTGATTACAACCCAGTCTCACAAAAGTTAGTGAAACAATCACGAGATTTAATCTATGAATTCATGTCCATGGACAAGATTGATTAATAAGTAGTGAACAGATAGTTCCTGAAGGGAACTTGATAAGTTACTTAAGAACAGACAACTAACAAAACGTCCTCCATCCAAGAGTTCAATACTGACTCATATCATAACAGTTAACAGTACAATTAGAGTCATGAAGTCAGCAAACTGACTAATTAGTTACACTGCGGTCATGTTGTCAGTTTTGTTATTGTCAACAAAGACCATGAAAAGACCAACACCAAAAATAAGTTCATCCGCCTCCCAGCACTGGATAAACTTTCCTAAGCTTTTGGCACTCAGCCACGAACCCATTTGTTTCTACTAAATCGTTATAAATAAATATAAAGTTAAATTTTTAAAAAGGCTAAATAACAAAATAACGTTAAACAAACATTATTAAAAAGTGTGTTTGTTGGGGACTATTTTCAGCTCTCACAGCAGCATTCACGGCACATACTAAAAATAAAATACAGTGTCCATGTTTGTGGTAATGCTCTGGCTACACAGACAGTACAGTACTTGTTGGTAGGATTTGTTAACAGAAAAATATAAGCAGAGTATAAGCAGACTTTAAATGATGTGAGAATGTAAGGTAAGGTAGTGCCAGCCTGTAATAAATGTAATAAACCTTTAAATATATCACTCTCTAAAATGTTGAAATTGAAAAGTTATATGGCTGGTATACACACAGAACTGTGTTTTCTCCTTTCACATCCTCTCTGTCCACTCTCTGTAAATGAGTGCTGTCTACTTAGCTTTGCACTGCAAATGAAGTGGTTATTTTATGAGGCAGCATTAATATGCAGCTTTCGGGTGCATTGAGGTACATAGCAGGACAGAACCCAAGTCTGTGATTGGTATCGGTATGCATGTGTGTGTGCATAGTGAGGAGGCTCTGCTAAATGTTTGACATAAAGTAAAGCAAGCCATCATGTGCTGCTCTAAAATTAGGACATATCAAGAAAGGAAGGGTCACAAAACATAACATTGGCAAAAGATAAGTTTAATATCTTCGTGGCTCTAATGTGGTGGGGAAAAAAAATCAGAAGTGTGTTCTGGGTTTGGATCGACTCTTCAAACATGGAAAAGCGTCAGAAATTGTCCATCTGTGTGTTGGCACTAGTGGCCAGATGGACTCTTGATGCCTCCTTGGATTGACACTTGACGTGGCTGCGAACTTTACTGATAAAGTCTTCATTGTTTTATAATGCAAAGTGGCTTTTCAAAGCCTGGACATCACGCAGAGCACAACGCCTGTGCTAGAGTAAAGTAATATTGGAAAACTGCAAACCTGTCCTCTGAACTACACTCAAGTCTCCAGAGAAGCTACTAGCTGCTGTTTACAATATATACTACAATAAGTATCTGCTTTTCTTTGTTTAGGCCTTAAAAATACAGTTTATAATCATCATACATTTTTGATATTTTGCATTCATTATATCGTGAGGATGCTGCCTGCAAAGTCTGACAGTTTAACGAGCTGCGGTGTGAAAGTGTTGATGCTTTGTATCTCCGGACTGCAGGCTACATGTATCCAGGGTGAGGGATGAGCGGTGAAATCAATTCTATGTATCTCATTAAATGGCAACTTGGTGACTTAAAATATAACAAATTGTTTATTACAGTGGAGTTAAGTAAATATTCTTGGAGAGAAGAGGACTGGTGTGCACTATGTAAAGTATCACATTTTTAAATCTTCATGTAATGCAGTTATGCAGTATAATGGAGAGAAGATATCGGACAGATGTGGGCAGGAGGCTGCTGTTCAATCACCCATAATAATGATGATAATACTACTACTACTACTACTACTACTGCTACTACTACTACTGTTACTACTACTACTACTACTACTGCTACTACTACTACTGTTACTACTACTACTACTACTACTGCTACTACTACTACTACTACTACTGCTACTACTACTACTGTTACTACTACTACTACTACTACTACTGCTACTACTACTACTGTTACTACTACTACTACTACTACTGCTACTACTACTACTGTTACTACTACTACTACTACTACTGCTACTACTACTACTGTTACTACTACTACTACTACTGCTACTACTACTACTACTGCTACTACTACTACTACTACTACTACTACTGCTACTACTACTACTGTTACTACTACTGCTACTACTACTACTACTACTACTACTACTACTGCTACTACTACTACTGTTACTACTACTACTACTACTGCTACTACTACTACTGTTACTACTACAACTACTACTACTGCTACTACTACTGCTACTACTACTACTGTTACTACTACTACTACTACTACTACTACTACTACTACTACTGTTACTACTACTACTGCTACTACTACTACTGCTACTACTACTGCTACTACTACTACTACTGCTACTACTACTACTGTTACTACTACTACTACTACTACTACTACTACTACTACTACTGCTACTACTACTACTGTTACTACTACTACTACTGCTACTACTACTACTGTTACTACTACTACTACTACTACTACTACTGTTACTACTACTACTACTACTACTACTACTACTGCTACTACTACTACTACTACTACTACTGCTGCTACTACTACTACTGCTACTACTACTACTACTACTGCTACTACTACTACTACTACTACTACTACTACTGCTACTACTACTACTACTACTACTACTACTACTACTACTGCTACTACTACTACTGTTACTACTACTACTACTACTACTACCGCTACTACTACTACTGCTACTACTACTACTGCTACTACTACTACTGTTACTACTACTACCACTACTACTACTACTGTTACTACTACTACTACTACTACTACTACTTCTACTACTACTACTTCTACTTCTACTACTACTACTACTACTACTACTACTGTTACTACTACTACTACTACTACAACAACTACTACTACTACTACAACTACTACTACTACTACTACTACTACTACTACTACTACTACTAATAATAATAATAATAATAGTAATAATAATATATAATAACATTTAAAAAAAACATGTCACAAAGTGCTTTTCAAAGACATAAAAGCAAGAAATACCATAGAAAGGTAGAATGAAAAAGGTTAAAAAATGACTTCATTAAAACACAGAACAAAGACATAACAATAATAAACCCAGTTCAAGAAAATGAAGCTTTAAATGAATGTGTTTTTAGGTGACTTAGATGCAGAAACAGAGCAGGCCTGTCAGCATTAAAAACTCTCATCAAAATACTACTTAAAAAGATCAATTAAGAAAAGATTATGGCTATGCGCTTTCTTAATTAATAAATAAATAAGACGTATTTCTTAACAGTGGTTTGTAATGGTTTCTGAGGACACAGACAAATGATGATCGGGGTGTCAGATCAGAAAACACTTGTTGTGTGAAGGACTTACTGCTAAAGAAAGGCAGCACACCAGAGTTTATCACTGTAGTCCAGTACAGACTGCAGATTAAACTGGTGTTTCGATCTACCATCAGGTATTGTTGCCTTAAATTTGGACTTCCACATTTTTTTATTTTTCTGTTAACAAGTTGATCTGCTGCCCTGCTAATATGGTACTTCAGTGCCTTTATTGTTTAAACACAAATCCTATATAATATTAAAACACCCTGATAGCAAAATAGTCCGAAAGCGAAAAAACATTTTTTGGAATCTCCCTGCATCTGTCAAAAATCATTTATAAAGTCCAGAATAAGGTTGGTCAACAAATCCCATGACAAGACCAAAACCAGCTGTGGGTTATTCCCTCTCTCTGTAATTTTGTAGTTTCCCAGTCTGCGTGTGGTTCTAAGCTGCAAACCCATTGTTACCTACAGGTCACATATAACATATACTTCTGTTATTTTTTATTTTTTAAAAAGGATGAATATTTTCCTAAAAAGGCTGGGAACTGTAGTTTTAAACAAATATCAGTGAAAGTGTATTTGTTGCAAACTAGATGCAGATTCATACACATTTGGTGAGCTGATGTGTGTGTGTGTGTGTGTGTGTGTGTGTGTGTGTGTGTGTGTGTGTGATACACTCAGATCATCGTGATAAAGGAACATCTCAGCCAGTGCAACACTGTGTTTGTAAAACTTTCTGACAACAATGGAAGCTTCATTTATGGGATTTTTTAACAGTGAAAATTATCAGACCAATCATTTTCATGTTATACACAAATATATTTGCATATTTAAATTCACAAGAAATAAACCCTTAAGGGTAACAGTGCTGCAAGTAAAACCATACAGCTCACTCATTATATGTATTATCAGTTCATGTGGGTGTATCCGGTGCAATACAAGTTGGTTATGAGAATGTCATTTTTCCTTTGTATTGTGAGTCAAATGTATTAATTGGTGACAAACATGCCTTCCCTGCTCTCCATGTGCAGATGGCCATGTTATAGTAGTGAGAGAAATGCCTATTATCACTGTTATTACAATCTCTCTCCGTTTCAGGGGTGCCAATTAATCAAACAGCGTGTGTCAGTGAGCTAGAGTTAAAAGCCGAAAATGATCATCATTGTGTTTATCTGCCATTAATCCGAGTAATTTCCTCCCAACATCAGCAGGATAGCTTTTAGTGTTCCACATCGCAGTCGACCAAATATAATACCCTCATCCTGCTGTGGGTGAAGCCAGCGGCAGCACAAGACCGTGCATTTCTCTTCACATCCGCCTAACCGGCACACCCACACATGTAACCTGCATGCAGTATTTTTGCCTTCTCACTTAGTGACTCACTTACTTGCTTAGTCAGGAAACACACACACTTGCACACACATACGGCAGAGTAAGCGAGGCCTAATTAAGCCGGCTGTCCCAAGTCTTATGGGACAGTAAACGGGATCTGTTGGCACTGTAGTCCTTTGATCAAAGCCTGTCAGAGTCTCAGCATCGCTGTGTTGTGGTAGAGAGCCTCATGGGAACACACACACACACATGCACACACACACACACACACAGAAAGAGTGAACTAAAAATTAAGATTTATTTGTCTACCCATTGACAGGTCTCTGTTTTTGTTCTTGAGTGCTGTAAGCAGAACAAGTGTGACTTCATAGCTGTATTCATGGGTGAATAGTATGACCTGGATTGTCTTGTTAGTAGGAAGTCATCATTCATTTGCAATGCTTTAGCTCTCCCTGTAGCTGCATATTTAAGAGCTGTGTTATGCTGGTGTGTTGGGTGAGAATCACTGTGAGAGGACAATAGCTGGAAGCTAATTTGCTGGGAAACATATGGGAGCAACTAGCTGTACCCACAGTTAACAATTCAACTACCTCAGCTTGACTGGGGGAAAGAACTGAAGGCATGAAGTGATGATTAAAACCCGAAATGATTTCCAACTGTGAAACGCAAAGGGATCAGACTTCAGAGAATATCTCTCAAGTGTTAAATGAATAGGAATAGCTTTTGAATGTATTTTTATATTCATTATCTATTGTTTATGTGGCTGATATGATTGTTAGCATTATTAAATGTGTCTCTATTCGTCTGTTTAACACTCTTTGTTTTTTGCAAGAAAAGCTGAAAACACAGACATTATCTCACCTTGTAAAACTGTTATACTAATGTGTCAGCAAACAGTTTATTTACACATCCAGCAGAAACAGAACATTAGCATTCATTTGGAAGCATCACTCAAATGTAGCGGTCATTATTCACTCTCTTTTAGCTTTAGTTAGTCCGGAGGGAAATATCTGGCTCTTTCGTTGCTAAACGCTCCACTATGTTCACCAGCTTACACAGTGGGTGTTAAAAGAGGGTGTTTTTTTGTTTTTTTTTGCTGACAACAGCTGCATGCTACAGCTGGAAAACAGCACTGATGAGAGTGGTGACACCAAACCAGACTGTTAAAGCTGCGGGCAGTTAAAACAAAAACACTGAGCCTAAAGACACTAAAATGCTCCTTAAAACTGATGGAAACTAAAGAGCTGGATGATAATTCTCTGTGGGTTTATCACTATGAGCGACACCTTTCACATTACATAGTCATTTGATCCATTGCTAATATAAAATGTTTCAGTAGTGCAGCTTTAATGGAATCCTTTAAGTAACATTTTGCTAGCATGTCTTCTGTGTACGGCCTATAAGGGGTACAAGCAAACATTACAAGTAAAATCAAAGTGAATGAATAAAACCATACTATATTAAATGCATTGTGTTAGCCAGTTAAATGGACTTGGGTTGTACTTCCAAAGCAATGTGTATTTAACAAGTAACAACAGAATAATGGTAAAAAGATGCTTCAGCAGGGTTAATGTTTTGTTATCAACCACAACATGCTCACTAATATATTACTGCTGTGACACAGAAGCTGTTTTTCCATAGAATTTTATTTCCAAAAAGCAGTCAGAGAAAAGTAAAACAAGCCAGTCAAGTACAACAAAACAAATCCCCCAAAGGGAAGAAAAAAAAGAAAAAGCTGATAAAGACTGAAGGCCTGATGATATATACAACAGCAGACATCTTTTTGGTGTTGCAGTACCAGTGAATCACTCGACAAACTCATGGTATTCTTCACATCAGATCAAAGCAAATAACAAAATAAGGGTTTTCTTTTAATGGACAGAGAAGGTTCTAAAAGTCAGCTAAGGCACACAGAGCCTCCCCGGAACAAAATAATGGGGGAAACATCAGTTCAGAGAAATTTGTGCAACAGTTGCTCAACATTACATTCCAGCGAGAACAACAACAATCTGGCATGTGGCATTTTCTCTGAGAGGCAAAGAGGACAAGGTTGTTGTCACAGCTGTCCAAAAACACTGAAACAGGTTATGTACTTTGATCAATAAACACCATCAATTCACTCTTTGTGTCCGATATTGACACTCCAAAAACTCTTAATAACTCAATGTCATTTTACCACATCTGTATTTACATGTACAATACCTTTGAAACAATATCTCAATACAAAATACCTATGTACATCTTCTTCATTTGTTAATCATTTTGTTACAAAATAGGACTTCCACAATGAGTTACATTTATTTAATTCACCTCTTTCCAAAACTGTCATCGAGCTTACATAATAATATGTACTGTGTGAAGTAATTGTTCTGAGCACGGTGGCACTATAAGTTAAAAGGTGGCAGCAGAAGCCGGCCGGTGAAAAACAAAACAGTCCTTTACAACCCAACCCCAGGAACAGTGTGGCTTAGAGAGGGAGGGAGTGACAGCAATTATGATCGACACATCCGACACAGAGGCAAGGTGAACTTGACATTAATAAACAGTTAATGTCTCTTATTAATTAGCCTGTGCAAAAACACTCACTTAGCCCGTGTGGTGGCTAAACAATGTTGACAATCACAGATTGAACCCCTAATTGGCTTCCGGATGAAACTTGTTTCAAAGTAAAACAAATATTCGACCATGGCGCTTGTTCAGGATGTGTTGTGGTACAGTGCTACACTCAGTGTGATCAGCTTGTCTCCAGTGTTCAGAGATTGTCTTGATGGCAGAAAAGGAAATTCAAATGTAGATAGAGGTGAAAAGGTGCCATAGACCCGATTGAATAAATGATGCATTTTGCAATCAAGACACGATATAATATTCACTTGAAATCGTACATTATTGTCACAGCATGAAGATCACAACCACTCACTATCATTCTGAAACCGACAGGAACCATAAAACACCAAAAAGCACAGTTTGTCCTCTGCTGTCCAGATGCTGTCCGGCGTGTTTTGGTTGTGAAGAGTATTTTTGTTCACCTTCTCTGTTTGGTGAGGCTGACCTCTGACCTCACAGGTCAGGGTGGCTTTCTCTTGTGATGCACTTGGCTAACGGCCATGTAAGAAACCCCAGACGAGAAGATCTATTCAGACAGGACAACACTGACTAACACACAGGTGTGGGCCATAAAAAGGTACAGTATAAGTTTGGGGTGTTGGCCTTTGTAAATAAAGGCGGCTTTCTTTACAAAAAAATATTTATCATGCTGCCAAGGCAGCGTTGCAGTTATTTAGTCACTGACTAAAAATATCAGTATTAATATAAACTTATAAATAAATAGCGACTCATGGACCCCCCCCCCCCCCCCCCCCCCCCCCCCCCCCCCCCTTTACCCCATTCACACACTTTTTGAGACGCTGAAATGACTGGAAGAAAGTAAAAAAAAAAAAAAACATGACACTGAAAACAAGGTTGAGAATTTTAAGGTCAGCTTGAGATAACTGTGTTTCAAGTTTGAGGCAGGTTGGTGAGAAAACCAAGACAGACAAAACAATTCTCTCTTTGTCCTCTGCCTGTCACAACATCTGGGTTTTATTAAAGAAAGAAAAGAACTACATTGTGTGAATGTTAAGTCTTAAAATACTATCATACAACAACCACAAATGATGCATTCATGAATTTAGAACACTAAAACTCCTACATTAAATTTCTATTATAATCCAAATGGGTTTAATTATTCTGAGAAGGCCTCTGTATTTGCATTTCTCTTTTTCCATATTTACGAAATGCGACTGCAGCAGATGGTTAGCCCAGCCACAGCAGTTCCACATCCTGATCAGGCACTGAACTGAAAGAAGTTGTGCTGCTGTTGCTGATTTATTCCACTGATTTACAAATGGAGTCACTGAACTATCAGAAACACAAGAGTTTTGAAGTAATTGGCTTTAATAATGTTAAAATATTTGTTGTTCAAAGTTTCTAAACAGGAAATCTACTTTTAAATGCTGCTGCATTCGACTCATATCAAAATAATCCTTTTTCGACTGTTTGGAGAATCTGAACACATGCACGTCATGTCATTTGGTTTATGTTGACATACACTTGAGGAGGCACATTTAATTCGGTACCAGGCTGCCTCCTCATATACAGTCTGTCTTACAGCGAAGGCCTTTTTGCGGCAGAACTTCATCCGCTACCAGTGTTGGCGTTCCACTCTTACATGACCGCAGTACCCCGTGCAGGGCTTTAAAAGCTGACTTCATAATTCATTCAGCAGCAAAATAAATGCTCGAAAATTGCAACGCTTGATCACAGTAAAACTCAGCCATGAGAAGAAAAATAAATACACTGAGAAACTGAAATAGCAAAGCCAGCATAATCCCCTAAAAGGAGGAACCTCGTGGGAGGATCTGAAAATCATTTTCCTTTCTTTCTGTCCAGACACCCTCACCAACCTCCCCAAAAAATCCACTTTTTCTTTTGTTTCCTTCTCCTCCCGAGACAGAGGAAGAACACTTTTCCTTCCCCCACCTGCAACAAACCCCTTGAATAAATAAAAACCAGCAGTGAATCTCCTGTGCCGTGGCCTCCTGTCCAGCCGGAGGTCTTGCTGCTACCTGATGCGCCCGTCGGCGCGCGGTGCCCCCATATGGGATTTGGGGTCTGGGCTCAGGGAGCTCCAAGGGTTCTTGGGGCACGCCTGCATGACAGGGCAGGCGGTAGGGCCCACGGCGCAGACGTCGGCCGCCTCCCACAACTCGCCCACCAGGCTGTCTAACCAGCGCTCCAGCTCTGGGCCGGTCAGGGCCGCGTTCCTCTTGGCCTGCTCCACGTAGCCCAGGCTGACAGGGATGTTGAGCACCGGGTTGAGGCCATGGAAACTCTGCTCCATGTAGCTGTTCTTCACTGGCCCGTTGTGGAGCTTCAGAGTATCCTCTGGAGAAACGTGGGAAGGAAGAGAGAGAGAACAGAGAAGGAGACAGATGATGTGTGAGGAGTTGATAATCAGTGGTCAGACAGAGAGAGGAGATTGTAGAGGGGGAGAGAGTTGAAGGGAGAGGGAGAAAAGGAAAAAGGGAGACACGAATGGTAAAATATCAAAGCAGAGAACGTGATTTGCTTCATTATTATCTGAAAAGCTTAAACTGGTTGCTAATTTCTTTGGATTGATTTTTACAACTGGACTTGAATCCATTCTTTGATGTGGTGAGTCAAGCCACTGCAATGCTGACTTTCTGGAAACGGTCAGAAATACTCAGACGCGCCCTCATTCTTTCTTCCCATGACGGTCAAACCCGGCAAGAGGACAGAAAATGTAGACACAACTTAAAACATTTTCTCCACCCTGAGCTCCAGTGAAGCTGTAAATTCCTCACTGGTCCTCTAACTAGGGCGCTTGCCATCCTTTCTAAGCATGGCTGAGCTGACATCAGCGCTTTTCATGCACTGGTGACGGAAAGACGAGGCAGACATGAGGTGCTCCACCAGGCAAAGAGATGTCCAACTTATGCCAGCCAGCTTTGTGTGTGAGAGTGTGTTATGAAGTCATGCATCTCTGTAAAGTTTTGTGTTGTGTTGTAGTTGTGTGTGCGTGTGCGTGTGCGTGTCTGCTGCTGCCAGAGCGGGTAGAAGGCCACGTCATAAAGTTTTACTGGCACTGCATGTAGGAGGGAAACCTGGTGCCAGACACGGCAGTAAATTAAAGGCGGTGGATGGAACAGCTAAGACGAAAGCACACATTATAACACACACTTGCTCTCTCTCTCTCTCTCTCACACACACACACTCACACACACACACACACACTGAGGATGAAAAGGGTCACAGAGGACAAGACGCAAGTACATACAGTTCTGTGATTATTTACTAGAAGTCCCACACGTGTGTATGTATGTGCTTCTGTGTGTGATTAATACAACTCGGCGATGCAGACACACAAGCATTCGCACGTTTCAGTCCTAACAGACAGGTGAGTATGTACCCCCCATACAGAGACACACACACACACACACACACACACACACACACACACACTAACTTAATGTTGTCAGTTACACAGCAAAATCTATTTTAAGTTTGCTAACATAAGCTCTTGGTCATAACACAACAACAGAGGCTGTAGCAGGAATTTTCCTACTGAACTGAATATGGGTTATGTTGTCGTGCTTTAAGTAGGAGTAACACAGGCCTACATTTTCACTTATGCTATACTCTCAAATCATGTATAAATATATACCTTAAATATTAAAAAAGTGTAGTAAAGAGCAAGAGAGAGAGAGAGAGAGAGTTCTTCCACCTCTTCCTGCAATACCTTTTACCTTGTTGAAGATTATGGTGGTCAGGTTTTGTCTAAACTGGTGAGGTGATGATTCATTGGAATTTGTATTGTATTGTATTGACTTGTATTGCTTTGAATGAATCAGTACTTGTACCTAATAAACTGGCAACAACCTATCTAACACTACTAATCTTATAAACAGAGGACTGTATTTGGGGTGACACAGTTAAATTAGTACCATTTCTCCACATTTCTCCTCCCATACATTATCAGGAAACAAGGGCATAATGGCTTAATGCAAATGAACCTAACAGTGTTAAACCAGAGATGAATATTTTACTCACACTGTAGCACAACAGACCCCCCCCATAGCCCCACTGAGACTCAGGTCAATGACAAAAGCTGTAACTTTATTTGTTGTTTTTCCTTCATCATTAAAACGGCTCAGTGAGATTATTAAACGGTGAAAGGCACGATTATGCTGAAGCTAGCGCCTCAACTCTCATGTGACAGTCAGAGCAAAGTGGCTGCTTACGTTCTACAACAATGCAGTCTTGCCCCTTATCCAGGCTGGCTGATTGATTTAATTGTGTCATTGTTTTTGGAGGGCTAAGTGCGCCGTTGTTTAACACTCTGTTTAGTGTGTATGAGCTGCTCGCTGGGTTATTAAGGGTGACTTGATGACAAACAACCAGGGTCTGCTGTGGCCCAGAGGCTTGATTAGAAAGGGCATCACTGCAAATACAAGGCTCTGTTTGTGTGTGTGTGTGTGTGTGTGTGTGTGTGTGTGTGTGTGTGTGTGTGTGTCTGCAGACATTTTAGAGCCCTTAAAATAGAAATCATTACTTCACAGTGAATGCAATGTTACTCTGTGACACTACGTTGGTGAAAATACTGAAAATGCAAAAAGAATCTGTCCGTCCAACATACCGCTGATCTATTATAGATAAATAAGGGCAACTGGTGTGTTTCAAAGCTAACATGAGCCTGTCCATCATTCATTTAAGTATCTTTACCTAATTACCATGTTGTGGCCTCCACTCTGCAATAACACTCAGTTTGTCCTCAGACTGTTGTGGATTGAAAGTTAATGCTGAGCAAAATATCAGATACACTCAGTGGTGGAGGAACTATGTAAGTAACAATATTATACTGAACAAATACTCCATTACGTTAAAACTTCTGAATTCGATATTTTACTTATGTAAAAATGGAAAGTGAGAAAGTATCAAAGGTAAAATAATGATTTCATAAATTATATTATTGGATTTTAATTAGCTATGCATTCACCCTTAATCAGCCTTTCAATGTAAGGTGGAGTTAATTGATCATAAACGATCATATTATGTTTCACACTGAAAAAACAAACAAACAAAAAAAACCTTACTAAATAGTGATTAGTTAGCTGCTGAGCCCTAAACGTCTTATTTTTCTTGAAATGATATATGAAAAAAATCTTCCAGTCTTAGTGAGATTATTTCTGAAGTAATATTCTTAAGAACCTTTTTCAGTAAAATTCATGCAAATGATCTATTATATTAAATAGAAATGATCTCAGCTGCTGTTTCTCACTTTTCGTTCACGTTTTGAGAAAATAGAACTTTCTCAGCTTATCATAGATCTCAGTAGAATAAACATTACTTGCAGCATGTGGACTATGTAAATTCTTAATCCATGGAGTCACTAGTAACTTTAACAGTCAGATAAATGCAATGTGAAGTACTATATTACCCTCGGACATGCTGAGGGTAAACTAGTAATCCAGCTTCCTGACAATCAGAGGAGTCTCTTGCTCACCTTGTCGTATGGGCTGACGCTTGTTATAGGCCAGCGGGGCGATGAGGAAGCGCATCTCAGCCACGGGGCTCCAGTGGTGCAGAATGCGCACGCTCCACACTCCAGGCCGTAGGGGCTGGTTGAGTGGTGGGCGGTAGTGTGTGAACTCGGCGGTGGCGTCGATCAGAATGTCGTAGGTGGCTGCGATGACATTGGTGGGGTCGATCCACACGACTGTGACGGTGACATTGGGACCCTTGGCCCACTTCTGCATGCCCACCGTCTCATCCATGGGGCCCATCAGGCCGCCGAAGTTTCGGAACATGCGCTCTTTGGCATCCCACTCCGTGCCAATCTGACAATGGGAAAAGAGAGTGAGGAAATGAATGGGAGAAAAAACAGGAAGGCAAGTGAGTGAGTGACAGAATAAGGGTAAGAAGAAAGACAAGCAAAAGCCACAAGAGATGAGAGTGTATAAATTCATCCCTGCTGCGTATAGCTCACAGAGATCATAAATAAGATACACACTCTGTGCGTGCATCACTTTTTGACCATACCGCTAACATAACCGATATCTGCACTGAATTATCATGGGAAATAATCTTCAGCATGCATTTTTCATCAGACAGCACCATACTCTAGCCCGGCCCTCCACGCAGCCGTTACATAATGTCATAATATGCAGAAGCTGACAGGCCTGATTGTTTCGTCCTTCACGTTTTGAGACTATTTGTCTACAGTTGCTGGCACTGTATGCCCGAGTATATCTTTGATGAGGAATATGAGAGGCAGGCTGAGGGAAGTCGTATTACTAGACCCCAACCATATCCCCTTGGGGTGAAGATCAGATGCATCCCTGTTTGCTCTCTGAACACATTTCAGAGAGATAGCGAGAGAGAGGGGAGGCAATGAGCAGCAGCATCCAGTGTGAGCAGTATTTTTCCTAAACAGAAACTACAGTGCAGAGGATTACAACTTGACATGAGTGAGAAAAACCCAGACAGAGGAAGACGCTATACAAACTGACATTATATGCAGACACAGAAAAAGCTAGTCTAGGAAGCAAACATCCATGGAAACATTTTGAGACAATAAACTGAATATAAAAAAATCGAGTCAAGTCAAGTATATCTTCTGTGAATTATGACATATACGATGTCTCTGGCTGGAGAGCATGGGACTAAATGCCAGCCCTCTGCAACAATGAGCCAGTTTAAGATAATAACATCCTGTAAGATAACATTCAGCCTACACATGTGCAGATTTGTTTGTTTGATTGAACTGAGACTTGAAGGTTTTGTCCTTTAAATTTAGGATTCGTCAGTGGAAGAAAAAGATGAAAAAAAAGAGATGAAATAGCAAATTACAAGGACGGGAAGAATACATAAGTACGGCTAATTGCCTGTAATGTCTTCACTGCTTCAAGACAGTAACTGAAGAGGTGTGATCTGTGTGTGTTGGAACGCAGAGATTGCAAAACCGTGCGGTATGCAAAATGAGAGACAGAGAGATGAAGATTGATGGGGGAGATGAGGTGATAGAGAGGGAAGCAACACACACACGCGCACACATACATGCGCTGACAGTGAAATATGTCTGGGGTGTTGGCAGAAATGTGAGAGGGATGGCGGCTTTAGGAAGCACTCATCCTTACAATGGTAGCTGATTAACACAGCTTCACCCTGCTGGACGATCAATGGCTGACTGGAACTGGCTCTGTATTACATCCTTTGAGAGTTGAGACTGCGATGTTCAGTATAAATAGACATTACTTGCATAAATGAGACAGCGCGTGTGTGTCTTGGCCATCCGTAAAAGACACCTCACTATCATCTCAATTATTGGACTGACCTCTGCCATTTCTGCCCCTTGGACCTTGGTTCTTTTCTCTTTAAATTACTAATCAACTCTCTTGTCTGGCACCTCTGTAGCTCATTACTTTATTCAAGGCCGTCTCGCTGGCACAGGCTACATCCCCGATTGATTGGCAGCACTCTCGTTCAAAAACCCCAGAAAGAAATGAAGGAAGTATTGACAGAGGAATCTCTCTGTAATCCACCGGGAGGGAGCCTCCAGGAGGCCGACTGAAGTTGGAGCTGTGAGAGGGAGATTCTGACAATATTCACATGCTGTGGGTGGGAGGGGACCCCCTGAGGCTCGCTTCTGGTTCTTGCCCGTAGTTTATTCGGCAACAAACATCGACTAAGTGCAAAATAAATTATGCACAACTGGTGCTGCAGTCCAAGTTCCACTTTTTTGAGCAGTTTCAGGCCAGACGAGTGGGCAGCCTCTCTGCACCAGCACACACACACACAGACACACACACACACACACGGTGCATCCTGTACACACAGGTTAGGAGCACATACAACTTGTTGACTGGCTGTCTGCCTCGTGACCCAAGCTCAATCCATACCCTGGTTACCACAGAAATACTGAGCAGAAGAAGGCAATTCATACAAAAAAAAGTGCAAAATACATAGTACTGCACTACACATTGACCTATTGTATTTTTATGGAAAGTACTTAAGGTCCTTGTGCCCACACAAATACACGCCACTGTTCCCACACTGGCTGAAAGTTTGCGGAAACAAGTGTGACTACATTCACAAAGTTTAGCGCTTTAAATATTGCAGTTACTGTTTTCTGTTAGAAACATCGCACTCTTGGTGACTCCGTTCCAGGTGCATCTGCAGGTAACAGTCGAAGCCACAAGTAGCAAGAAATTCTTTCTTCCAGTATGAAAGTGGGTCAAACTGGGATTAACTTCTGGCCCATTTCAGCCTCAGCCTATAGCTCATGATGACCTCCACACTCAACCTGTCCCTTGCTGCTTCTACCCCATCAATAAGCTTTGGCTTAAGACCAGCGCCCAATCAAGTCTCATGACTGGTCACCAAGTCGGAGGCTTATGACCTTCTTTCACTTACAGCTGTACTTAGAGGAACATGCTTTTGTGGAACTAATGCTGATCTGGCATCCTCACTGTGACCTCTACACCCCCTTTTTTTTTTTTTCCAATTACGCCTACCTCTCTTGAAGCCTGTTTATCACCAGTTACATGATTATGACTCATACATTACACATTGTATTTTCCTCCACGTATGCCTCATCATTCATGTTGATCACCCATATAACTTGTTTCATCTCTCTGCTCATTCCCCTACCTGATTTAATAGAAAACATAAAATGCTCTCATCTCATAATCCACCTCTGTTCCATTTCTTCCCTCTGACCTGGCAACCCTGTGAACCTTTTCTCCTCATCACCGGCTTGCTGGCGCCCACACGCTAACACCTCCATTAAATAAGACAGGCCAATGTGATCAGGCGGCGGCGTGGACTGTCCCAGTCTACATCTGGCCCTGCTTAAAACCACGGGGCATGTATGCCCCTCGAGGCTCTGTTCAGAGGCTTATTAGTGGCACTTTTTTGAGGGGGTAATCAAACACAGGTGTTCACCAGCAGCACCAGAGGACTCCCCTGAGACACTGTTTACACTACTGAGGGATTATGGGTAAGATGGCTGGATGCTCGCTAATAAAGATACATTGTGGAGAGATGTATGACGAAGGGAGGGTGGAGAGCAGAAAACAGGACATTTTCTGTTGTACAGGCTTCGTGCTGTGTGAAGCCCCATATTTACTGAGCAACTTGGGAGTGATATTCATTTTCTCACCAAACTCTCTGCAAGGAAGCAAAGTGTATTTCGCATAATGTCCGTTTATTAAAAATGCGATAACTAGTTACCATGTTTTCCGTAAGTCTGTAGTCTGCTATGTACTTCAGGCACATGAGCTCTCAAAAAACCCCAGTGTTTATTTTTCCCCCCACAATAAATGTGCACTCTAAAGCTGAGCAAGACATCTTTCATTGCTTGGAGATTGTTTTCCAAGCGGCAACTTTCTCCTTACAGATGAAACAGAAAGCAGACATATTCAACTGAACATCCACATAAAAAAAACAAAAAAAAAAAAACAACCCTGAAACTGTCTGCGCTCCAAATCACTCTCTCGTTTAGGTTTGGAAGAAGACATCAAAGTGTCACATGCGTCACGTATGATGATGAAACACATTGATGCTCAGCTTTTTTGCACATTTCACAAAGGTTGGACACATTTACAATGACACCTTACAGTATCCAATACAATAACACTGTAACACCTTTCTGAAGCTGATAATGTTACATTTTCTAGACTGTGTCAGGTGAATGTTTGTTACACCTACATTGCAATGTGTTGCTGATATTTTGTTTCCCCCGTATCTGCTATACCACAATATGTATGTATATATGCATTGTGGTGGAACAAGAACCAAACCAACAGTCAAAGTCAGTCATTCTACAGTAAAAGATTTATCCAACAAAGGGAAATATACTTCTCAATGTCAAGTCTGTCTTGAGGTGAAATACTAATTTTAACAGTGTGGGCTGTAAGTGGTCCCACACTAAATCATGCTGTAAAAAGGCCTATAAAGGCAGCAGGGAGGCGGCAGCAGAGGAGTGAAAAGAAAGACATATCTGTCTTCCTTTCTATCTACAGGAGGACAGGGAACACATTGTTAAGCCAACCATATGGTTTATCTAGCAAACTCCAGCGTATAGCGTTAGCATAATGGGTCATATCTGCTAAGTTGACAAAAAGCACAGAGCTACTGCCGCCACGCCACGCCATCTTATTTAAGCTCTTTCTGCTCGCATTTTGAATGACAGATGGACAAACTGACTGACTGACAGCCACTGCGCCGTGCCAGACAGTGAACGCTTTCTCAGGCTGAGCATTCAGATAAAGCCACCGCTCACATCACTTCCCTGTCACTCATGGTTTCATAGGCTACACACACAAACAGGGAGAGCGAGCTGATGTGGCCACCGGCCGGTTGGATCCCTTTGAGTTCACTTAGAGACTCCTGGAGGGGGTCAGACTGGGTCAAGGTGTGTCTGGGTGTGTGAGTGTGGTCCACAGGCACAAACAAAGCAAACAAATTGTTAGCATTTCTGCCTCCCACAAAGCTGTGCGAGATAAACCAGACAAAAAGGTCAATTTACATTCACTCAGTTAATTTCGTCCTTTTAAAAAGGCACTCTGTGGCTGTCACATCATAGCATAGCTGCTGTGTCCTAAACAGGCGTTGTGGTAAACAGAAACACAGATTAACATAACAAGACAATCAAGAGAGGCATTCCAGTGTGAAGGTGAGAAGACGTTCTATTAGAAAAAACAAATAAGCAGCACATGAAGCAGTCATCCCTATAAACTTGGATGAATTCAATCAATTTACATTTTACAAGGCCATTACAGGCACCAGCTTAATTGTGTGGAGATGTGCTGCTATAAGTCTTGGCAAGGTCGCCAAAGCGATGACTGTAAGGTTGCCATGGCAATGAGCTGTATATCTCACCTCTAATTATACACACCACGTAGGAAAAACTGTGTGGTGCTTAGGGGTTTGATGGAACTCATTTCCTGACTTTGGCAATGGCTGACTGTTTAGTGACTCATGCCAAACAAGTGACTTAAATGCAAATTAAAAGTAAGTGCTACGCCACATAAGCCAAAGTGCTGACTCACCTCTGCGAACTGCAACCTGCTGAATGTGCTGCTGGGAGGGGTGGTGAGCTTGAAGTTCTTCTTGGGCGCCACCCAGGTCTCCATGGTCTCCAGCTTACTAGTTGCCAGATTGGTGGCATGGTGCTTGACCAGGTAGCCCTGGAACTGGTCTGACTGGAAGTAGAGATGCACTGACACCGGGTGGCCCATGGGGAAGTACCTGGCAGAGCACGGAGAGAGTGAGAATCCATTAGCGAACCTGATACCTGCTGACCTACCTGCTGCGCCGCTTTTCAGGGCCAACAGTGTAAGAGGAGGAGAATATCTAGATCCATCCGGATAACGTCTGCAAGGATCCAGCCTTGGACATGCTAATGCGGCCGGACGCTGATATATGCTCACAGTGAAGATTAGTGGTGAAACAATGTGCTGTGTGACTGTGTGACATCGTGGACATTAATTTAATGACCTTTAACAGAAAACCAATTGGTCAGAGACATGTGTCGACCATGCTGAAATTCCCATTAGGCATTGCTTGTTTGTTGCTGTGCTATGTAACTGGGGTTTTGACCTATTTTCATGCTGGCACTATTAAAGTATATCAAAGATAAGTAATGGACTAGTGAACAGCAGTATTTAAGCACAAATACCATTGAGAACTTCTAAGAAAATAACACACAACTTCTCTTTTGTTAATTATGGTTTTATGTGCTGGCTGCTTCAGCATGTGCTCTGCTTGTGAAGTGAAAGGGATGGTTAAAGAAGACATGTGACGGTCGAGACCACATCGTTCTGCTGGCTGCAGAAAATTGAAGAAGAGTCATGGGCTGTATTGGCAGCAGATTCAGATTAGTCAGAGTCCTGAACACACACGGACAATCCAGCTAAATACATTACACTTCTGCTGAACAAAGTTGAACTGGGTCATCCAGTCAGCTGAAGCCGAATGAAGGTCTTGCCCCTCTGATTAGTCTGTTGTTTGTTTGTGTGTTCCTTCATTTGTGGCAGAGGGCCGGCCCTCGGGGCAGCCAGCCCGAGTGACTTCTGGAAAAACAAAAAGGGGCCAGGGTGGGCACTGCTGGGGAACACTCCACAGCTGCTCTCTGCACACGTCCTGACTCCTTCTCGCCCAGATTTCTCATCCTTCATCTCTTCTGCTTCCTTGAATTCGTCTTTATTCCTCCTCTTTTGCACACACACACAAACACAAACACACTGCACCCCCCCCTTGCCTGCTCCCCAGTGCCCATGGCCTCATCAGTATTCCACTAAAGGACCAGGAGTCAACCCGTCCCGGTAAATGCTACCCTGACAAGCAGAACAGCAAATATTTACACCCACAAGGATAGCAGTGCACACTCCCTGCTGCTCTTCTCCTGCTCCCTTTCTCCCTTTCTCTGCCTTTGCTCCTCTCCTCTTCTCCCCTTCTGTCCTCGTCCCCCTGGCTTTCGTTCGCCCCTCGCTCTGCCTTTCCCAAAAGAGACGTGGCTGCCAGTGTGAGAGGCAGCGAGAAGGGGTCGGGGCGTTGCCTGCACAGAAGCTCTATTCAGGCTTTTACTCCACAGTCTCTCCAATTGAGTCACAGCGGGCTGCTAAAAGAGCCAAATCCCTCTCTGTGGCCTTTTCCTCTCTTTTACTCCAGTCTCACACTGAGGCCGAACCATCCATCTGTTGGTAGCACATCTGAGTTTTACATGCATGCAAAATATGTGGCCACACACACACCATATGTGGTCATGCTTGAGACTTCACACCAGGACTCCAGTGAGACATTAAGTTGCCAAAGTGAGGACTCATCTGATGGGACTTAGTTTAGACTTCAGTGCAAAACTTTGATTACCTGGCTTGATCAGTAAAATACCAGATCATTAAACACGTCATGCCACACACACTGGTGTATACCAATATTAGGAGAGTGGTTGGATTAATTCAGAATCATGAAGCTTGTTTTACTTTTTTTTTCTCCTTTTTGTTCGGCTTGATCTGAACAATGCATCACTGCAGCCGTTAGTCACTATAGCTCATTGGAGGTATGTTTGCAGAATATACTTATCTTGCAAAACACCAAATATTATTAGAAATGCTTTTCTGTCTGTGTATTACACCAAGAATTATGAGAAAATAGTGTATTATGCATGGCTTCTACCCAGTAATGCTGCAGTGATTAATTCATGACAGGACGCATCAAGGACCAGACAGGACTGGTGCAGCTGTCTGACAGTGGCTTTAAATTATGACAACCTATTAAGACTTTGATAATGTAGACTGCAATATTATACGACAGCATATGTTACACAACGTAACATGGATATGTTGGGTTAGCATTACATTTAAGTCACAGAGCTTAACACATGCTGATTATATTTGAAAAATCCACACTGTCATTTAAATAAAATTGTATTTCCAGAATGCTCTTCTAGCCATCTAAATCAAAAACTATTCTGTCTGTTTGAAGACAAAAATGTTTTTAATCTGTTTCTTGTGACTGTATTTCCTATTTCAGCTAGCCTTAGTTGACACATTAAAGGGGACATATTATGCATTTATAAAGTCGGTGTGTCCAGAAACTATGAGAAAAGATCATCCTCTCTCTTTTTCTCCAGCTCCATCTTTCAGTAAATGTGTGTCAAAACGTTCCATTTAGATTTGACCCTTTGATCCCTGTCACACGCAGGGATCTGCTGACTGTGGCCTCCTCCAGCCCTTAAGCAGGCTGATGGTCCCGCTGAAAACCTGAATACGCCTGTCATGTCTCGTCGTATCTGTTAAGTTGACGGTGTTCACTTGTGCCTAGTCTTGTCTCTCACTTCCTGTTTTATTTTGAAACCCTAAACTTTCCTCTCGTTTCAGGCTGTTTGACTTCCTGCCCTTGTGTGTTTTCTCGCCAGTGTGATTGTCGGCCCCGCCCTGATTGTCTCCACCTGTTCCCCATTACCATGTGTATATATTGTCCGGTCTCCCTTGTCCAAGCGTCATAGGTCCTTATCGCACTGAACCAAGCCATAGTTTATGCCAAGTCAGTGTTTGTAGTAAGTAGGCCTATATTTGTTTAGTGTAGTAAGTATCTTGTCCTGTAAGTTTCTTGTGAAATAAAAGCTTGTTAAAACTGTCTGTGAGCTCTCACGTCGTGCTTTTGGGTCCACCCTGTCTCTGAGCCCCGTGCTTAACAACGCCTCACTGTCCACTGTTGCTACGTGGCTAACACTTGCTCTGGTAATAAGATGTCGAGGGAACGAACAAAGCATGTAAACTTGGCTTGTTGGCTGCAAAAACTCACATCTGTCTTCATGTCCACCCTCCGTCTGAGAAGGTGAAGACCTGAGGATAAACTTTAATTTGGTCGAACTTGTGATTGGAAATGTCAGTGTCAATGATGAATTAACATCGACTGTCCGTGATCCGACTTCAGACTTGGGAGTTGGACGCTTTAACGTGTTTTGTCTTGCTTTGCTGTTAAATTACAAGGTCAGTCTGTTGAACTTGGTGTTCAACTAATGTGGCTCCCCTAAAGAGCAGAGACTGTGCTCTGGACATGGTAGAGCTGATGCTGAGCTGACCAATCAGAGCAGACTGGGGTTTTCTGGGGGTGGGCCCTTAATGAGGCAGGAAGTAAAAACAGAGCGTTACAAAAGAGGCTGGAAAGAGCAGTACGTACAGTATGAGGAAGTAATGTGTTTTTTCAACATTACAACATACTGCATAGATATATTCTAGTGTGACCACCAAATACAAGTGCGAACCTGAAAATGAGCACAACATACTCCTTTAATGCATTACTTTGTATTAAAGTTCTGGTTCATGTTGCACCAGTCGAGCAGAGATCTCTCATCTTTGTGTTGAAACCAGAGGTAACTTTGCAAACGGGTCAAAAAGCTTTGCTATTGTGAGGACAGAATGTTTTCAATCCAGGTGGTTAAAAGACAGAGAGACAGAGAACACAACAATAGTAAGTGATCTTAAACATTCTTCTGGGCTTTTCAAAAGTCACCTGGATTACTTTTCAGAAAATCAGCCGCTTAGCCATGTGACTTCAGTGTAATGTTAATACATGAGAGGCACAGGCTGGGCCTAATGTTGGGTAAGCTTACCTGTTCAATTCTCTCATGTACTGTGGAAATATATGTAGCAGGTTATTTTAGTTGTGTGCTAGTGGTGATTTCAGAAAGGTGCCACCTAAATTAGTGTTTGTATTATGAACCCACCATCTCATCTGCATTAAAGTAGCTCCATCCCAAATAAATGCAATGAAAGAATTTGCACTCAGCTATGTAAAAACACCATTAAGACATCTCACACACTTCATCCTGACTTGCAGTCTTAATACAACTCACACATACTCATACTAACTTCAATCTGAGGGCATTTGTTTCATATACAACATCACTCACTCACATACACTCATATACATAAGGTGAAGCTTCAGTTTGCGTGTATATGTTAATAGGAAGCAAGACTTACACACGTATACACAGAATCATCAACGTGATCATTCTTCAGATGCTTTCATAAACACTTGCATGCACACAAAACTTAGCCTAGACGCAGACGCAAACATTTACAGCAGTGTGCTCTTACTGCTGTTTGACCTTTGACCTCTCTGCTATCTAAAGCTGCTTTTACATGTAAGTGTTTAAGACTGAGGTTTGCTTGTTTGTCTGAAATACTTTTTTCTCAAAGGCTAATTTCCTGGCAATGACAGACTTTTGGAGACCCCCCCCCACCCCGTTATACATGCAAAGACACACGCATACACACACACACATTATATGCATGTAACTACCCTTTCCTCTGTCTGCTCTTGCGCTCTCTTTTAGCAGATGCAGTGTGTGAGTAGAAACAGCTGTAGCCGATAGAAAGTTTACAGAACACCCACAATGCAGCCGGGGGGTGGTGTTGCCACTGGATGCCCTGCTGTACTGGAGTCCAGACTTGAGCAGAGAAAACCATCTCAGCTGACACGCGGCGATCTGCTTGGCGTGCCACCTACATTTCCTCTACAACACCAAGTGGCGCTGCACTTGAATATGCAATCAGCCAGTTCACCTGATGATTTTTAACACTTTCCTCAGAGGAACGATATGAAATGGCAGCTTGGATGACTGCAACAGATCTAATCACAGTGTGTCTCCATACGTTGTTAAAACAACTGCTTCCCTTCATGCTGTGCTCCATTTAGCTTCTGTTATCCTCTCTCATGTGGGGAAAAAGTCATCTCAGAGTTTGTGGATGTCATTAAGATGAACATAAGGATGCTATGTCAAGGTTTGCTGCTATTGTAGGTGTTTGCTTTATCTTTTGTTTCGAGGTAAGATGCTTTTTATGAGATGCATGGGGCTTTCTGTCAGGCGCACACAAATTAGCGATTTATACCTCTTTGTTGCTTTCTGTTTGGAATCAGCATATTCAGTTGAATCACTTTGCGTCGAGGTTTCGTTGCTATGCAAACAAACTAAAGGAAAACTCACCCTAACTGCTCCTACACCAGATGCTACTGAAAACATATGCTGTTGAAAACCCTTACTGAAGTACGTGGAGCTGAAATGTTCCATTTGGCCATTAAATATGCCATACCATAGTGTAGTTTTCCCTTTTCATTTTAATCACACACTGTATGTATACAGCACTGGATATCACACAGTTGCACTAATAATACAGTGACCTGAAGGGACAGCTTCCAATGCTATGACCTCTATGTCCTCATTATCTCTGCAACAAATGGACCGAGTTTCATATCATGTTACGAAATGAATAGCATTACCCAGAGTTCCCAGCTGCTGATTGGAACTATTCATTGTTATCCTATTTCCATGACATGCGATGCACCGACAGGCACACAAAACATTTTTCTATATCTGTGGTTTGTTGTGCTAACAAGGGCGTGGCTGGTTTTTGAGCGTAAAAACAAACTGGAGTGCACCTGCGGACATAGGTGCAGGTGTCCGATGATGATGATGATGATGATGATGATGATGGTGTATTTGCATGGGTGAATGTGCATGTGTTTTACAAGACTAACCGGCAGCTGTGATCCTCTGGGTTTCCCTGCAGTGATGTGGCAGCTCTGGCCAGGCCCAGGCGCGAGAAGGAGTGGTAGTACGTGAGCTGCGTGTCCGACAGGCTGGCCACGCCATCTGGCTCGTCGTACATGTTCTCCCAGTATGAGTTTAGGCTCTGCGTTCCCTGGGGAAACGGTCCAAACAGGTAGGCGTCCAGCTGGTTCACTATCTCCTGGTTCACACTGGCTTCAAACTTCCTGGCAAAGAAGGTGGGCCGCACCGTTTGCTGCAGACGGGAGGGGGAAGGGGAGCATAAAAGCAAAGCAGGGAGGGATGAGATAAAGAGAAGAAAAAAGGAGATTAGGAAGTGGTGGTGTGCCAGGATGGCAGGGGAACAAATGTGATGCGTTAGATGTGTGTGGAAGTGACGTGTGGGCAGAGAGAAGGGAGAATGGAGGTGGTAGACGATAGCAGATAAAAAGGAGGCAAATGCTTTCTGTGTGGATATGTGAATTAATTATTGTGTTCATTAAATTACTCTCTCCCCAGGCTCTCTCTTTCACTCACTCTCAAAATCTGGCACCTATATTACCCATAATGCAACTCAAACACCTTCAGTTTAGTCAGAAATTCGGAGTAAGTAAACTAACTGGTAAACTAACTTCTTTCTAACTCCACACTGACATGACTTAAGGCAATTTACCAGACTTCATGCTGCTTCGTCTGGAGCCACAAAAAGCTTTATACCGCTTTTCACATAATAAGTAAGTTAGTACCCTGCAAGACCTGTAAACAGACTTTGATGTGTAAAATTGGTTCAATTCCCCTTCAAGAAAAAAGGAAAGCAGAACATTTCTAGTATACAAAGTCATCTTTTTTTTTTTTTTTTTTGCAATTTTTTGTAAAGTACTGCATAAACGTGCTTCCTCAAGACTCTAAAGGAAACAATAGAGAACAACTTGCTCCAACTGGTAGACATATGCAACCAGTGCCAAAGGCTCGCAAGTAAGCATTACTTTGTTTTTAGAGGTCACCAGCCATTATTCCACTTAAAAAACACACCCACTGTGATATCTGAATTAATAAGGGCACTGACCATCTTAAACACCCTGTCTTACCCCTGAAAGCATACTGTACTACAGCTATATTTTTTGAACACAATAGCCTACTTAAGAAAAACCTTTATTGACTTGGACTTGTGATTGCTATCTCAGATGCAGGGCAGGGTGTCAAAGGAGGAACAGGGAAGGTTAAGGAGAAACTGAGGAGAAAATAAATTACCCACCAAGAGAAGTCTTAAAAAAGTTAATCGCATCACAATGCAACTATTGATGAAAGGATTTTGAGTGCATTCCTGGAGCTGCAAGTCACTCAGGGCATCTGTGTCAGACAGCTTCATTACATGAATTATAGTCAACGTTAGTGGCTAAAGTTACTTGACTAAGAAAGATAAGATGCCTTACATGTCTGTGGAGTCACAAAGTGATACCTCATAACCATCTGCATGTAACTCGATGCACCAGCTGTATGATTTTTCATCCATTCATCACTTCTTTTCTCAACAGTTCTTTGTATTTTTCGCTCTGTTTGGCCTCCTCCACTCCACCCATGCCTTTCTCACCCTCTCTGTCCCTGCCGCACTGTTGCTTGTGTGGTTGATGGTGCATCATGAAATCTGCCGCCTCCACAGCTTGGCTTACACACAAAGACATCTTCTCAGTCCCAGACACAAAACTATTTACCAATGGTTACCCAGCACCAAACACCTCGGTGCTACCTGCTTTAAAGAAACACAGGAGACCTAATCAAGCTGCGGCACACTTCAGCTTTTTCTCATTTTCTCATGACTGTGGGATGTTGGTGCTGCTTCACATGGCAGCGGATGATTCAATGGTCAGATATCAAACACACGAAGGGGGGCGGGGATTTTTTTTCTTCTTCTTCTTTTTACACATTCCCAGACTTTGTGCATTCTGACATGCCCTCACTGCAGTCAAGTGAATTCACCAACCTGTCCGAGCCTGCCTCCCTAGCACACTTCCCAAATGCACATCATTCTGAAGCACATCACTAAACAATGACGCGCTGAGACAAAAGGCACATCCCCGACTCTCCCTCTGCAGAATCCCCCCTCCCATGGTGAGCGCACTCCAAAATCACTGTGTGAGAAACTCGACAGTCGTACCTTGAATTATTCTTCTCATCTGCAAACCAAATTAAAGCCTACTTTGCTTGTCTGTATCTTCCCCAATTCTGTGGTTCAAAGGGAAACTCGAATCATGTGCTCAATGGGATATTAAGTCCTATTAATACCGGGGGCTGGCTGGCTGCTTTGTTCCCAGGGTTGGACTTAACTGATACCAGGGTGCCAACCGGGCCCAGCGGCAGTGCCAAGGATCTGTGGTAATGTGTTGCCACTGAGTTGCCAGAGACTGAGGCGAGACAGACGGTCTGGCGAGGAGAGAAGTGAGGTCAGTGCGACGGCTTTGACTGGTATGTGAAGGACAGGGGAGATGAAGTGAGTCACAGCACTGAAAGGATATGACTTGAAGTGATATTTAACTGTGGAAGAGCGTTTTCACTTTGTACTGCCGCTCCTACTTTTTAGGAGCACATTAAAAGTCAAACTGCGATACTGACTTTCTCTGGGGTCCTGGAGTCGCTGCCACTCATTCACTTTCATTTTGAAAAGCTAACTAACTCTCTCCTGCCGCTCATACTCAAGGCAAAGAGGATCTAATTACTATTCATTTTTTCCCCCGTTCAGGGTCATACTAATCGAGACATAATTTTGCACGTATTGATTGTGAAAGCTGTGGGAACAGGCTGGGTATCGAGGTTGGGAGGACAGACCTTGAGGGCAGAGAATTTAGTGAGTGACTGCTGCTGATTTCCCATGACATACCGGGGTGTGTGCGCAGCAAACGTTCACTGAAAGTTATGCATTTATTTTCCTTTGATTATTGTATCTTTGCAGGTTTGTCTGGTGTCTCTGATGGACATCTGCTCGACGATCTGGCTTTTTATCAGGAGAGCAGTCCAGGGCCTCTGTTTATTGAGCTGGATTTTTTGGATTTAATTGAGAGATAAAACTATAAAGTACCTCACAGCTCTAAGAATAAAACCTATTGATGGCATTTATTTTGCCTTGAAAATGTTCTTAAACTTAGATTTTGATTCATAATATTGGACATTACGCCACCCTTTTTTGCATACTAGATTTTCCTTATTATATGCTGTTTTGTGATATGTCTATCTGCAGTAGTGTCTCGCTGCTGTAGTCAAGCTTTCTTTTTAGGGGCTACTTGCTCTTGTAGTCATGCATTAACAGCTACCGGAGATAAGAATGAACAATATGGCAGATGTAGGATAGAAACGTGTGTCCGATTGGTTATGCCTGCTGTGAACATAAATGTGATTAATCATGAGAGCTACTTTGAAAGCTTCCTCCTGTATTTCACTGTCTATAGGAATAAAGGTGTCTTTTTTTTTTTTGCTCTTTCAGCATTCTTCTTATGGATCTTTTATATACTGATATAGTTTCCTGCTAAAAGAGTGGGTTGCTATGGGAAACGCAATACTTGTGTGGGAACAATGTCTTTGAATGACAGGTTTCATCCTATAGGCACATATATATAGAGCACATTTTCCAGTATTATATTATAGTCTGGAGATTAAGGTTTCATTGGCAATTGCAGTCCAATCATTCCTGGCTGGCATGTTTGCCTAGAGCTATTTTCATATGATGACTTTCTTGCCGCCAGCCAAAAATATTCCAAAGAAATAATCAACCTGCGCCATAAGTTTAGGGATTTTGCCCTAATATTATGCAACATATGAGCAAACACCATACCTACTTAGATATCAAAATTTCAGAGTCCAAAATATTCCTACGTCGTTCTTTGGAGTTAGATGAATACATGCCCAGACTTGCTGGGGCCCAGCTGAGTGATTCTCTCCACATTCGTATTGTGTGTCATTATTACCTGGAAGCGGTGGAAGTCTGCAGGTTTGAAGTCATTAGGGGAGCATCCACACCAGTCGACGATGTGCTTGTACTGGCACTTACAGCCCAGTTTACGGTTCCAGTTGGTGATGCGCAGGTTGTTGTCCACCATGCTCTCACAGAGGGCGCTGTTCTCCAGCACCGTGTGGAAGAACGACTGGGTATTGAAAAATAGAGATGGATGGGGGGGGGGGGGAAGAAGAGACAGAGACACAAAATTAGAAAATTGTGTACCTTTTATTTTTTACACCGTTCAATTCACTGAGAGGGACGAAATAGAGTAGCAGCAGAGAACGGAGATTCACAGTAGCTCATGATAAAAATCCAATTTCCCCACAGAGATCATTCAGTTCTCATCCAATCCTTGTATACGGTTGGAAAGTCAGCCTTTACATCTCGCCTTCACTGCGATGAAAAGAGAACAGTGTATGCTGTTTCTATAAGCGACGCAGTGTACAAAGCAGTGTTTACATGCCTGTCAGGGGTTGAGAAACACTTGAACGCGTGAATGCGGTGTCTGTGTGTGTGTGTTACCTCGGCAGGCAGCAGGGTGTAGGCGTAGAAGCGCTTCATGTTGGTGACCAGATCATCCTTGGAATTGATGACATACTCAACGAACATGCGGTTGAGAAGGAACCAGTCGGACCCTCCGTCCACCGAAATGCCTTCTGGGATTTTACGGTCTCCCAGCCTCCACATGTGGGTGTCACACTCAAAGAACAGACGATCCAGACCTTGCTTACGGATAAACCTGGTGAACACACACAAAGATATGGTTATACTGTACCACTCACTACTGATTACAATTACAATACAGCACAGTGAGCGGTAAGATTTTTGTGAAATTATATGGCACAAAAATCCAGGCTTTAAAATACCACTTATATAAAAACATGAAATCTTAAAGGGACACTTGTGAATAATGAGCAGCTCATTTATATTTTCTCCAAAGTCTCCTGTTTAAACAGAAGAGGCTCTTGTTGACTGCAAACTTCAATGCACATTATCCCCCTTCGGCAGGAAACCGCAACTTTTGAGCGCTTGCAATAAAATCAGGGTGAAAATCTGGACCTGCTCCATCTAAAAGAAATCTGCTTTTTTCTGTTTTTGTAAAAATTGATTCAAATCCAAAGACACAAGCTAAAAAAGAGTTCAGGCAGGACTAAATACAACCGCTACAAGAGTTGACTAAATTTTGAAAAATAATTGCTGTTACTTTCTAACAATAGTTAATAACAATACATCCAAAAATTACTTTCTTTTGTATCATTGTTGTACTGTCTTCTATCCTTGGCCTTAAGTGACGTGATAAATGTGTCATTCGCACTTGTCACTACACACTTTTATCAGCAGTAATAAGAGTGACACCCTGCATGCATAATGGATGATGTTACTCCTGTGAACATATCGAGTGTCAGATGGAAGGAGTCAAATTCAGCTCCTCCTGTTCTCTCAAAGACTGCTGAGGTATTGACCTTGTGACTTTTTCCCAAGCATCTCTATTTGTTTCAGGCATCCACACATGCACATTTGATAGTAGATTAGCAAGCTCATTATTGGTGTTATTACACAGTTAAAATCAGCTTCACTCTCTTCACTCTTATCAAACAGCTTTGAATAAAATATCGTGACAGCAAATACAAAGGTACAGCTGAGTCACGCTGACTCATGCATCCATAGTGGGCCTTTTTTTTTTTTTAATTTAGCATCTTTTTGGGGGGCACTCTTGCCCACTGTGTCGGGTGATGACTGCTATGTCACTGAAGTGTGATGAGGCAGAAAGTAGGGGGTGGCAGGGTGGCGGCGGCAGAGAAGGGCAATCTGGCAGCGACCCCGCTAGCTCACCCCACCAAGAAGGTTAATTAATGAAACCACAGATGGAAGCTAATTGCATAATGATTCAGTGACCATGATGTGCTGGGAGGACTGTCTCTGCGCAAAGGTGCTGCTGTGAGAGAGTAAGAGAGACAATCACAGAGAGCTGGCTAGAGGGTAAGAGAGAGGTCGGAGTAAAATTTGCATCTCACCTGGCGTTGTCCCTGCCATGGGACTTGATGAAGTTCATGTCTCTGTATTTGGACAGGAAGGCCACCAGCTGGTTATTGGTCCTGAAATGGAAGAAAATGACTTACTTTTGACTGTGAAACATATGGTGAGACCTAGCTGGAAGTGGAACATTCATTTTGCAGTACAGCACATGCTGTAGGTACACTGTGAGTTTTGGA
The DNA here is from genome assembly GCF_042242105.1 of Pempheris klunzingeri. Taxonomy (NCBI): domain Eukaryota; kingdom Metazoa; phylum Chordata; class Actinopteri; order Acropomatiformes; family Pempheridae; genus Pempheris; species Pempheris klunzingeri. Next base: position 22,595,937 of record NC_092014.1, on the reverse strand, counting down.
GGAAAGTTATGCAAATTGATCCATCTGTCACTGGTTGCTCTAAAAAACATTTCCTTAGATTAAAAAAAAAAGTCTGTCCGGTTCCTAATCCTAAACATGTGTCCTGGTGTTAATTGTTTAGCCATCTCTTGTTGTATGACTAATATCCATCCATTGTCTGTACCGCTTTCTATACCTATATGACTGACATAACATTCCTCTGAACTTGATTGCTGCTTATTTAGTCATATTTAAAGATCCTCTCCAGACATGTTTTAAGACACATAAAACACTCTGCTTAGAATAAATATTTGGTCTTATTATAACAGTTAAATGAAATGAATTTTAAAATTACATCTACTCCTCGTTACTCGATGAAAAATCCATAATCTATAAGCTACAATGATTATTGTAGTAGTTAACTATGAGATACACGCAGTCACTGTAAAGACACATTCACTGTAAAGTCATTCTCATGTTTCCACACCACTCCACACCTATGATTGGCACCAAACTAGCTGTGATGTCACAAATCATGGTGGTACTACACGTGTTAAACTGAGGTCAAAGGTGTACACACAGAAGCTCTTCCACTGAAGCAGACGCTTGTGAAAACAAACTCTGCACACAAATCATTCTGCACAGTGAAACATCCAAGTAAAATAGCAATAAGCCAAACACATTTTTTAGTGGAAGGGGACTTATGAATACTTATGAACCAAGTTTTCAGGGGCTTTACTGATCAATTAGACACTTTGGCTGCTCTCAGTGTCAGTCCCTCAGTGCCTTAAAGCTGTTAAAACTATTTAGGATTATACAAAAGATTGTGCTATCCATGATTTTGATGAATGACTTCATGCTGTTCTTACATTGTAGAGCAGTCTACTTCCTCATATACAGGCCAGACAGGCTAAAAGCTTTGCTCTGTGGGCTATGCCCCAGTCAATGACTCTAACATTTCATCTGTGGTGGAGCCTTTCATGATGGCTTGGCTTGCCTTTCTAAAAGAGCAGCGAGGCCCTGGTAAAAAGCTCAAGGATCAGTGGGGGGAGGGACAAGCGCATATTAATGTCATTTTCTCTTGAAGGAGCAATTTCACAGCCTGGGGGGCTTATCTTAGGAGGTCCTCAGCCATAAAGCCTAACTGATGATGTGCTGTACAGACACATGCAGTCTTCTCTGTCTCTACTTCCCACACGCACACATACACTGTGTATCTGCTCGTATGCACACTAACAATACAATGTACATGCACAGAGACACACAAACGCTTGCAGGCACGCAGACACGCACACACAGAGCGAGGGGAATTCATGTCAAGCTCCAGATTTGCCACCTGAGTGGTCACCCCGTCCACTGGGTCTAGTTTGCTTACTGTCAGCCCTGTGGCTGCTCTGTCTCACAGTGGTATTCACACGCACACATTACAGTAACACACACACACACACACACACACACACATTACAGTAACACACACACACACACACGCCCACAGAACACACACACCTGACATCTACAAAAATGTGCACCTTTTCAATATCATAGCCAATTAAACTGAATCATTATGCCACTTTTTCACTTCCACAGTCTTACTGTTTCATTAATAATGTGCCTTTTTATAACAAGGGCTCTAAATATACCATTCCAGAAGGGAAAAGTTGAATTTCAATGGCTGACAGGTTATGAACCCACACTCTGGCAACACTTAGACAGATGAGAGATGGATCACACATTCATCATCTTTGTCCTGGAAAAACCTACCAAAAGTTCTACAAAAACTTAATTTAAAAGTTTTTTGATCTCAGAAGTTTTAAGAATACATTTTCCAATGTGTTAAGCTCAGTCCTAATGGGATATAAAGGCTTTTTTCACAAGAGGAAATGACACCTATCACTTATGGAACAAAGCTAAAATATGAGATACAATACTTTCCCCAGACAGAGATGACAAAGTGAAAGAGATTAGAAGATGCGACGCCTGCAGCTATTCATTGTCTCACAAGGCTCAGACTTCTTAAAAGCTGCTGTAAAGTCCATGAAAGGAGCTTTTTTTTTTAAAAAAAAGGAGGTAAAAGCAAGGAGACTGTGTAGATAAAAGCTGGGAAAGAGGGTTGTACTCTGACAAAGCAAGCGTGTAACTCATCCTCTGGCCTCTCTGCACACACACACACACACACACACACACACACAGTATATCTCCCCCTGGACACACAGCCCCTCTGCTGGTGTGAGGGGCTCTGGTTTTGCCTTTGAGAGCCATCCATGCGGCAGGACAGACATTATCAGGGAATTAGAGGGGAAATAATGCTTGTCTCCAGTCCCACTGATAACAACAGCAGTAGTCAGGGCAGTGCAGGGCAGGGGACTCTCCTCCCCACCTCCCTGTCCTGCATGCACCTGCGCAGTGCGATGTCAACAGAAATATTGGAAAAAATTAGAAAGTCTGTGACCAAAAATATTGAAACTTAAAGCTACATTAACAAGAGACTGGTGAAGGTTCACCATTCATATTTTAGCAGAATAAATATAGAGCAATCAGTGTAAATAAGCTTTACAGCTCAAAATTAATTGACAAAGGCAGTGCAAGAATAATGATCGGGTTATGCTTGAAAAGACCTTGAATGTACAACCTTGTCAAAAATCAAATCTGTTTGGAGTTGGTGCCATCGGCCACACTCCGGGGCAGTTAAATATGGGCACATTTTCCAAAGGTCTCTCCTGGAAGGCACTCATAGCGCTGCACTAAGTTGCTCACATGAAAAGCAACAAATGAAAAAAGAGAGCTGTGAGAGAAGTTTAAACCTTGGCTCCTGTCTCACCTTCACTTAGCTGACCAATCACTCCGTGAAGCCGGTGTGAAAGTCCGATTGTGGGTTTTTGGAAAGAAGTGGTCGGACCCAGACACCCTCCACCCCCTCCACACAGTCCGTCCCCCCCCCCCAATGCCCCGAATCCAATCCTATTCGGCCATTTGACAAGCGCTTCTGATAAAGCATACTGGCAGCTTAACACATGGTTGTATTTGCAGTCTGGCGAAAGTGAGGATCTGCTTATTCCAACACGTTTTTTTTTTTCTCTGTGCTGTAGTAAGTCCATAATGATAATGTAATGCTGAGGTGTTTATTTCTGAGTGAGAATGTCTCTTTCTGCCTGATCCCGTTCTCAAAGAAATCAGAAAGGATTGTTAGCGACAAAACAGCTGAATGGGTTTCAGTTTCTGGCTTGAGGGCACTCGAGTAGCACGGATGCTCCCTCTCACAGGGGCTTGAACTCAGGCCTGCCACTTAAAAGCCATATTTGCAAGTTCAATTCAGTAAATATGCAGCGCGCAGACTCGGTCAAATCCTAGCTGTGGTTACAAATGCACTTGCTAAGCAGAGACACAAGAGCGCAATTTCCATATTTCCATATTGCATGGATCCAAAACATGCGGTTTCCTCTTGTTCCCCTTCCCTAACTGCTTATTCTTGCTCTCTCGCCTCTCCCTGCCATTTCTGCCTCTCGGCTCCCTCTTTCTCTCCATCAATCGTTTCGTTTCCCAACAGATGGGGCTTAAAACATCCACTGTCAGCCTTTTTCTCAACAACATCACCCTCATGCAAATGAGGAGGCAAAAGACAGGAAGAAAACAGCGTCTTGTCCACGAACTCGCAAATACCTTTAATCGTGCACTGACAGACAGACAGGCGTACAGACGGGATAAACCTGCACACATGTACACAGACAGATGCTGGGATACACTGAACTCTGCAGATGTCAAGACAGAAACTCAAGTGAAAAAAAGTAACACAACAAGACTGAACCCATTTGTCCCTGCATCTTTTCTCCAGCTGTGAGGACATCCGATCCTGGTTCTTTTTACCCAGTGGCCATTATAGCTTGTCTAAATTCAACGGGTGGACATCTGGCTGCGCAGAAGAGATAACTCTCTCCTTAATAGGAGGATTTTAATTGGTTGCTGCAGAGCTACATCAAAAACCCAGCAGACCCTAAATTCCCAGAAGGACTATAAACTCACATTAAAAAAGAGTAAAAGTCTTAAAATTCCTCCTCCAACAGGCTATTTCCATGACTTCATGTCCAGTTTACGTTGACTTTGTGACTTTAAGTACTTTTTACAGCTTCTTAAAAGGGATGTTTTCAAGTGGAGAGACGACTTTCGGACCATACAGTACACAACGGGTCTGGAAAGTCAATAAGTATTGACCCTGGGCAATTAAATTGTAATCAGTTCACCATGTAACCCATTTAATGGAAGCAGGGGCTTGGAAGAGAAGGTGTTAACGAATAGTGTTTGAGAAAAGCAGAGCTTCTACTTCATTGATCTGTTTGGTTTGAAGTGACTCTTTATTTAAAGCTCACAGTTAACCACAGAAGCCCAGAACAGTGTGTATTGAATTTCTTCCATATTGGCTGAGAGCAGTGCACTATTGTTGTGCCCTGGTGACTGCCTTTGTCACATATATTAGATGCTTGGCCTTGCACCTCACTTCATTTCCTTACAGGACAATTCATTACCTGGCTGCCTTACCCTCAGGCCTCCCCCACTATCCTCTGCTGAACCCCCCCTCGCGGTGAGATCCATCTTTGTTACCTGATGGGGTAGTCGGCAGCACTGAGGTTGATGAAGAAATCCCAGCTCCAGTCCCTCATGGCCAGCAGGTCAGCCATGCTGCGAAGATACATGGTCAGCAGACTGGCGCCACCCCAGATGGTGGCCATGCGCCAGGGTGTAACCCTCACATTTGGATACTGGGCAGCCAAGGCATGCACCTGCCTGTGCAGGTAGTTAGAGCGCTGGAATAAAGGACACGATCACACTCCAATTTATATTGTGTCTGAAGCCAAGAGATTACAGTGAAAGATAATATAATTAAAAAAAACAAACAAATGAAATCTTACTACTCTAACCAAGCCTCCACTGATAAAACAGTGGATTTAAAAAGGGTTGACTGGTTTCATATTAAAAGTACATCATGTCTGAAGGCCCTCTGAAGCTCACCTGGTCGACGTGTATGTAGTAGTAGTGTGACGAGTGATAGATGGCTTTGAAGAGGCGGTAAAACTGGCGAGAGGCTCGTCCATGGACCACCAGGACAAAGGCGATCCTGACTGGATTCGATGGAAAGCTCTCAGCAGAGTCTTCATCCCACTGGACATTAACATTGGCTTTACCTGTGTGGCACAAACACAACAATGTCTATATTTTTGGAATCACACCAGTGAACATAAATTTCGCATTAACTCCATTTAATTCACACAGCATTGCACGGACTCCTCACCAGCAATATAATCAGGGGTTGTTGATTACCAAATCAAATCAGTTATTTATTAGACCCTCTGTGAGGCTGCACAAACAAACAGCGATATTAGACACTATAGGATGGGGAGCACCTGTAAATATCTTCAAGGGACAAACAAAGCAAATGCAAAACCATTATGAATATAGTTATTAATGACGATTAAATGCTATTCTTTCATTAAACAATAAACTGAAATAGCTAAACAGCAAGGTTGCTAGGCAACACCATAAGTAGCAGTTGGAGTGCAATGATTAGCATATTCATAATAATTAACTGCTATGTCGAAAGTGAACATTCGGTGTATTGTGTTGTAAGGGAGGCTGTCTGAACTGAGGAAGAACCAGCTTTTATAACTACCAATCAAGACGCTCTCTTGAAAATACTTTTAAAAACACTGACTACTGTTTCAGTTGCATATCTTGACTGTGTCATTTAAATACATCAGATGTTCTCAGGAGCCCGACTTGGTCAGGATTATGCACAGGGAAAGAGAGCCATGCTAAAAATGAGATTTTACAAGAGAATAAATAAGAAAAAAAAACAAGTCACACAGCTTCTTCAGCCCTGCTGCGGAACAAAAAAATCATAACCACAAAACCGTGACTCACTCATCCATGTTCTTATGTGATTGAATTGGAACTATGACAATTTCAACCAGACAGTACACACACTGTAACTACTATCCTCATTCAGACAGGAATCCTATAAGCAATTCCTCTGGGGCTTTCAGGGGTGGAGCACACTTTGACAATGTGCCATCATTCCTCTCAGGCAAAACTCCCAGAAGATGCCTTGGATTTCACACAAATGACAACAATAAGCATGCAGGCAAACACCGCCCTGGTTGAGGCCTGCCAAGCCACTATCAAATTAAACAATTCCAGCAATCTCTGGAGAGCCATTGGTAACCTTACATTGTGCCATTGTTTGGTTTTGTACCACCCAAAAAAAAGTCCTCGAAGCAGTTCTGCACCATAAAGTCCCCCAAACATTATCACAGACATTGTTTGTTTCTAAATCTTCAGTTATTACAGCAAATGCGCACATGCAGCTTATAAGACATGTTTGTTCACAGAACGTGCCTTGAGGAGATTAATGACTATAATTTGGGACTGCAGTTCCCAAGAGCCTGTTTGCGCTGATGGAGGGGACGCTGAGGGAACACTGAGGTGGGGGCTGTTTATTCCCCTGAGGTTACATTTCCTTAGAAATGCCCCTCCCGGCTCCTCTCCCTGTCTGGCCCTGAGGTGTAATTACTGTAAATTTAAAGGCAAGTGTCCGACTTGTCTTCTCCTTATGAGTTGACAGGGATGGGCTGAGAGGTCCTGGTCCCTCCCGTTCAACTAATCTCATTCATTCAAATTTAAGGGCAGGTGTCCAACACGGCTTTGTTTAAAGGTTGACCACAAGGCTGGGGTTAATGACACGCTCCCTTGGCTTCAATTGGCCTCAATTTGCCGTGGCTCCTGTCAGTCACTCATACTTATTTCTGGCTTCTCTCTCTCTGCATGTGTGTGTGTGACTGTTGGTGAGCTTAGGGTAAAGGACTGTATGGTGATTTATATATGCTTTATTCGCCCCCGGGGCATCGGTCAGGATACAGTACACAGAGAGGATGGGTTGGATTGATGATTTATATTGAGGTCAGGCACAGGCGATTACAGGCCACAACAACAGGCAGGTTGATGTGTGGGTGTAAATGTATTGCTCTTCTTTACATATGCAAATATATTGTTCTTCATTTGTGTGGTTCTGTAAATGAATAAACAAACAATGAGTGCAATGCACATGCACGTGCCCCATCAACATGCTAACATAGCATCGGGCTACATCGCGCAACATAATGGCGGCGCCCATAGACACACATATCTTACAGATAACAACGTTACAGGTATAATGTCATGACTGACAACAAACACAACTTGAGCCTGTCTGTTAATGAACTACTGATATGACACTTACTTTTATCAATTAACGCACACTGGCGCTTCAACTCACACGCCAACATCAACACGGACCGGACTACATGAAAACGAAACTTAACTCGCATAACGGGAGCTTACGCCGCTCCCAAACTACATCTCCCAGAATGCCCCGGTCTTAAAGGAACATACAACTTAAGACGCACATTACAGAAAGTATAACGGTGCGTTAAACTCCAGAGCCTTTCTAACAGCCGCCCCGAATGTATGAAATACATTCACTCCATAGAAAGGCAGCACGGTCCTTTGGCGTCTCACTGCCGGGTGGCGTGGATGTCTGTGCTGTCGTCTTCGTTGCCGGTTGGAACCGCCGGCAGGACTACCAGCCTTGCCACTGGTCTGGTGTAGTCACGATCGCCGACTCTCACATCCGCAGACCGGACATGACCATCAGCGCTGAGATGGATCTTAATGACATGACCTATTGGCCACTGAGCCCGAGGCAACTGAGGGTCCACTATCATCACGACGGATCCCTCTACAAGATCGGCTGGTGTAGAGTGCCACTTCTGGCGAGTCTGTAGACTGGGCAGGTAGTTCCGCAGGAAACAGGACCAGAAATGATCAGCCAAAATCTGAGAATGCCTCCAGAGACGGCGGTTCAAAAGCTCGGTCTCTGGATACACAATCTGGGGTAGGGATCCATCTGGCCGCCCCATCAACAATACATTGGGTGTCACCGGATCTAGGTCAGCGATGTTAGATGAGACGTACCCCAATGGCTTGGAATTAAGTATCCCTTCCACTTCCATCAGCACAGTCCGTAGCACTTCTTCTGGGACTGGCTGAGCTCCCACTGTAGTGTATAGGGCCTTCTTCACAGAACGGATCTCCCGTTCCCAGGCTCCTCCAAAGTGGGGTGATGCAGGCGGATTGAAGTGGAAGCCGATCTTCCGTTGAGCAAGTTGCTGTTGCAGTTCTGGGGACAGTGCAGCAAACGCCTCTCTAAGCTCCCTTTCTCCTGCCCGGAAATTTGTTCCCTGATCAGAGTAAAGCTCAGCTGGGGTCCCTCTGCGGGCGATAAATCGCCTTAGAGCCATCAAGAAGGAATCAGCATCGATGGTGTTCAGGAGATCTAAGTGGACCCCTCTACTGGTAAGGCACTTAAATATGATCCCCCACCTCTTCTCCGTACGCCTTCCCACTTTAACTTGAAATGGCCCGAAACAGTCCATCCCTGTAGAGAAGAAAGCCGGCTTAAAGAGACGCAAGCGGGCAGGTGGCAGGTCTGCCATTTTAGGTACAGAGGGTCTGGCCTTCCATCTACGACAATCAACGCACGTGTGTTGGTAACGACGTACTGCTTCGCGTCCCCGTAAGATCCAGTACGAACGCCGAATCTCAGCAAACACCCTTTCTGGTCCTGGATGGTGCAGGCGACTGTCAAAATCTTGGATTAGTAGCTTGGTAGATGGGTGACCAGGATCTAAGACAATAGGATGTACTGCGGTCTCCTCAAGGTCTACAGCACGACGGAGTCTGCCCCCTACTCGGATGAGCCCGTTCTCTTCATCCATCTCAGGTGACAGGGTGAGCAATCTGCTGCTGGATGAGACAGGTTTGCCGGCTTTCAGAAGCCGTAGCTCATCTGGAAAGCTTTCGTGTTGGATTCGTTGGAGTATGAGAATCTCTGCCTCGCGGTAATCTTCTGCTGTACAGGTGCCGGTCTGCTCTGCCGCCCCATGCAGCTCCTGTACTGTAGCTTCTAACAGCTCCTTCCAGGTAACATACTGCTTCACCTCTGTTCCTATCGTGCTGAGGGTGGTAGAGGTGACACCACAGAATGTAGACTTCCGAAACTCAGAGGTGTCCTCAGCGGGCTCGCTGTTGGGCTTGACAGGCCATCCCTCTGGAGGCTGAAGAAGGAACGGAGGCCCTTGACTCCACCTGTTAGGCTTCACGAGGTCTGACAGGGTCTTGCCCCTGGTGATGTCATCGGCAGGGTTCCTAGCTGAATCCACGTAGCGCCAGGCCTGTGGGCTAGTCAGTTCCTGTATCTCTGCCACTCTGGTCCCGACGAAGATCTTGAACCGGCAGGACTCCGACTGTAGCCATGTAAGCACTGTTGTGGAGTCTGTCCACATGATGATCTGGTCAACCTTCAGCGTAAGCTCTTTCTCCAGGAGCTTGGCCAGTTGAGCTCCGGTGACCGCTCCACACAGCTCAAGTCGGGGTATGGAGAGGAGCCGCTTTGGCGCAACTCTGGACCTGGCAAGGAGGAAGGACAAGTGGACTTGGCCTTGACTGTCTTCTGTTCTCAAGTACGCCACAGAACCATAGGCTTGTTCAGACGCATCAGTGAACACGTGGACTTCACGGGTGACACTGGCCTGGTCCACTGCAACCGGCACATACGCTCGTGGCAGTGTGACTTGAGGCAGAAACTGTAGTTCTTCCATCCAGTCGTTCCAGGCTTGTAGAAGGTCTTGGGGGAGTAGAGGATCATCCCAGTCTCTCTGTTTCTCCCAGAGGCGTCGGACCAGCATTTTGGCTCGAGTGGTGTAGGGTACGATGAACCCCAAGGGGTCGTACTGGCTGGCTAGGACCCTATAGATGTTCCGCATTGTGGGGACCCCGTACTCTATAGGTCGATGCTTGTAGCCTATTGTGTCGGTTTGACAGTGCCAGCTGAGTCCTAGGGTGGATTCAGGGGAGTCAGCTTTGTCTTGAGCGAGCCAGAGCTCAAGACTGTCAGATCTGGCCTCCTTTGGTAGGTGTTCCACAACTCCGGGAACGTTGCTGGCCCACTGACGAAGTTCGAAACCACCGGATGCTAGGAGTCCTCTTAGTTTGTCTACCAGCTGTCTGGCATCCTCCGGCGTCGGCAGACTCTGCAGGAGGTTATCTACGTAGAAGCACCTCTTGACAGAGAACATCACGTTGTCCCCTTGCTGACTATGGTCTGCAACATGGCGCTGCAGGGCATACGTGGCGCAGCAGGGACTGCAGGTGGTGCCGAATGGTAGAACCTGCCACTCGAACACTGCTGGAGGGTCATCCCTGGTCAAGTCGCGCCACACGAACCGTAGGAGGGAACGGTCTTCGGGGAGGAGCCGGACTTGATGGAACATCGCCTTTATGTCTGCGCTTAGGGCAACAGGGTGTTCCCGGAAGCGTAGGAGCACTCCCAGGAGTGAAGCTCCCAGAGTGGGTCCAGGCAGCAGTGATTCGTTCAGGTTCTGACCTCTGTACTGGTAGGAGCAATTGAATACAATCCTGTTTTTGTTGTTATGGCTCACCATGTGGTGAGGGATGTACCACTCTTCGCCCCCTTGATTGACGTCTTCAGTGCTTAACTTAGTGACGGAGTCTGCATCCACTAACTTCTGGATCTCCGTGCTGTAGGCTTTGGCCCGCTCTGGATCTTTAGCTAGCCGCCGTTCTGTGCTCCGCAGACTAGGCATGGTAGCTTCTTTGGGGGCCTGAAGACGAGGCATGTCTCCTTTGCGTAGGAGAGGCGTGGCATAGCGCAGGACTCCTGATACCTCCACTCGGATGGTCCTTTCTTCCAGCAGTCCTACCGCTGCCTGGTCTTGCTTCGACCTAGTTACCATCTTCTCACTCCTGTATGGGAGAGTGTCAAGCTGCCACAGCTTTTCGACATGCTTAAAAAGTTCTGAAGCTTGTGGAGAGACTGAAGTCACCAGGCACTGCTGAGGTCGTAGGGGGTGCCGTAAGAACCTCGCAGGGCCCTGAAGGGTCCAGCCCAATCTGGTCCGAACAGCGGCAGGCCCATCTGGAGGACCCAGTCTGGCTGGCTCTATGGCGGTGATCAGGTGTGGATGATCTGAGCCAATGAGCACCAGAGGTCTGACGTTCTGAAAGGATTTGATGGGTAAGCCGACTAGGTGGGAGTACCTCTTCTGTAGACGGTCCACTGGATAGGACTGATCGGCCAGACCAAGACGCGTTGAAGTGTAGGCCCTTGAGACCAGGAAGCTAGTCTTCGGTTGATCAGCAGGTGAGATATAAAAGGATACGGTAGATCCACGAAGAGTCTGAACATCCTGCCGTATTGTCCTTAAATGCAGGTCTTCAGGTGTGCCTTGGAGACCAAGCTCCTTTGCGCCTGCTGCCAAGAGCATTGTCCTCTCTGACCCGTCGTCCAGGATGGCGTAGGTTGTTATGGTGCGATTGCCGTAACGAAGGAGCACCCTGACGACCTTGAGCAGAACCCTAGTGGCCTCTGGTGGCCTGTTGACGTAAAGGATCTCGTTGGTCGAGCTCACCAAGCAACTCTCCTCCTTTGTTGTTGGTCTAGCTGATCTGTTGTTAACTTCGTGCAGAACCAGTAGATGTTTACCTTGGCACAGACTGCAGGGTTTCTTTAAGTCACACTGAGCGGCTTGGTGGGGTCTTGCGCAGCGCCAGCACCTCTTGTTTGCCTTTATCCACTCGGTGAGTTGCTCTCTCGACAGCTTTGTAACCTTTGTACACTGGCTGAGGAAGTGTTCCTCATTCTCACAGTAGGGGCAGTAGGGCTTGGCTCTCCCCTTCAACCCCTTGAAGCCTCCGGTAGTGGTGTTCTCTTTAGCACCGTGGAGGACAGAAACGGACCTTCGTCCCTGATGACTCTCTGACCGGAAAGCTGGCTTCTCTTTCGGCCCTCGGGATGACGTTTGCCCGTCGAAGTCCTGGCACCAGGATTCATACTGTAGCCACTGAGCGAGATCTATCAGGCTGGGGACGGTCCCTGGCTCTCTGAGGGTACATCGACGGAAGTCTGCTCTTTGTTCTGGAGGTAGTTTGCTTAGCAGTCTTACTACGTGGGATCCACAGCGAAGTTCTGCATCCCCTTCAGTGCCTAAGGTCTTCAGGAGCCCAACCAGTGACTGCACGTGGAGGGCGAACCGCTCGAAGGCTGCAGTGTCACCACGGCGAATATCGGGTGAGTCTAGGACACTGGCTATTTTCTTGAGGGCTATTTGGTGTGGTTGACCGAATTTCTCGTTGAGGGCTGACATGGTGTCACGGTAGGGCATGGGGGAGTTGAGGTAGGTATCTGCTATCAACCTTGCTTCCTCGAGCTTTAGGTGGTCTACCAGGATCTGGTACTTGAACAGCTCAGTCCCCTCAACCGGCAAGAGGTTCTCCAGGGCTATCTTCAATCTTGCCCACTCGCAGGGGTCCCTGTGGCTGAAGTTGGGTAATGTTGGGCGTGGCCCCCTGTAAGTCTGTTCAGATGCAGTTGGTGGGTCACGGGTCCACTGGTTCTGTCCCTGCATCGATGCAACTTGCTGTGCGTAGCCTGGGGGTTTTGCCGGTGGAGGCGGCTGATATGCTGCTGTATAGGATGGCACTCGTGGAGGTAGAGGTTGTGAGTATTCATTCTGATGGGGATTTGGAGGAAGCTGAGGACCATAAGCTGTATAGTAGCATGTTGGCCTAAGGGGTGGATGCTGGGCCACAGGCTGGTACTGGTGCGGAGGCTGCCATGGTGAAGCCGAGACGTAGGGCATCGCCATCTGTGTTAGAGGCTGTGCAGTAGGCGTGAAAGGGGTTGGAGCTGGCTGAGGTGCGTAGCGTCCTCCGTAGGATGGATACCGCTCTCGGCTGTAGTCATCTGGCTCCCTGCTCGGCGACAGAGATTCATGACCTAGCGGGCGGTGACTGCTCTGCCTCATTTGCGATGGTTTGCTGCGACTAGCTGCTCTGGTTTGGTTCTTTATGAGCTGTAGCTCCTGCATCAGCTGATCCAATCTATCTATTGTCCGTTGATCTGTCTGCTCCTCATAGTCCCCGATGTCCACGCTTGGTGGGGGTTCTGGCCAGTCCTCTCCATCCTCCCTGGAGACGGGCGCTTCGTCGATGTGGTTGCTGGAATTCGGTGGAGCATATTGAAGGCTGGTTATTGTGTCTGCTAGCCTTTTCAGTTCAGCCTGAACACCACGAAGTCCCTCCACTTCGGCATGCATGTCGTGCTGTGGCTGTCGTAGCATGGTGCTCTCTCGCTTTATTGCCCTGAGGTCCTCTCTTAGAGAGCCTTCCTGGGTTACGTGAGGCAGCGAAGGTGGTCCTCGCATCCTCTCTCTGGGGTCCTGCTCTGGATACTGTAGGTGGGCTAGCTGGGGTTTCGGACTGTACATCTGCCGCTCTCGGTAGTACAGGTCCGCCTCATCTCGAGCAGCATCCCTCCTTCGGTGGTCCATATGTGGAACGTGAGAGGAGTTGAGGGCGGTCATCTTGGCTGCACCCTCCTCTGCTGACCACTCTTCCTCATGCCTGTGCCTGCCAAGGTTAACCTCATAGTCATCTAAGTAGGTTGGTGGGCGTGTCTGACGCTTAGGCCTTGCTCCGCGATGGTCTTCAAACTCCATGTTGTCCTGGGGTAAATAGAGCATCCGGCTCGAAGGACCACAATGTTGGTGAGCTTAGGGTAAAGGACTGTATGGTGATTTATATATGCTTTATTCGCCCCCGGGGCATCGGTCAGGATACAGTACACAGAGAGGATGGGTTGGATTGATGATTTATATTGAGGTCAGGCACAGGCGATTACAGGCCACAACAACAGGCAGGTTGATGTGTGGGTGTAAATGTATTGCTCTTCTTTACATATGCAAATATATTGTTCTTCATTTGTGTGGTTCTGTAAATGAATAAACAAACAATGAGTGCAATGCACATGCACGTGCCCCATCAACATGCTAACATAGCATCGGGCTACATCGCGCAACATAATGGCGGCGCCCATAGACACACATATCTTACAGATAACAACGTTACAGGTATAATGTCATGACTGACAACAAACACAACTTGAGCCTGTCTGTTAATGAACTACTGATATGACACTTACTTTTATCAATTAACGCACACTGGCGCTTCAACTCACACGCCAACATCAACACGGACCGGACTACATGAAAACGAAACTTAACTCGCATAACGGGAGCTTACGCCGCTCCCAAACTACATCTCCCAGAATGCCCCGGTCTTAAAGGAACATACAACTTAAGACGCACATTACAGAAAGTATAACGGTGCGTTAAACTCCAGAGCCTTTCTAACAGTGACAGCTCAGGGGGGAAATCTGCTGCGGGCCGTATCAGATTGAACGGTAATTGGTGGCCAGCTAAGAAGGTTCACTGGTTTGCTTTGCGCACGGATAATTGGCCGGTCGCTTCACAAAGCACTTGGAGAGTGTGTGCTATGCTAGCGAGCTGCACTAATGAGCACTGCTGTGTGTGAGAGAACTTAAATTCTACTGTCAGTTTTGTGGAGCACGTGCGTTTATCTGCACAAGAGCTTCATGTGTAGTAGTTTTTGAGCACCCAAAGAGACCGCAGGCCTATTCCAAAAAGGAAAAACAGAAGCCCTCCTCTTGAACTCATCACTTTTCATCATCCTTCCCATCGCCATCAATCTTTTAAACTGCCTCTCCCTCATCTGCTTTCACCCCACTCTCTTCCTCCATCATCTTGTGTAACTTTGGGCTCTTAACCAGCCTCCATCTTAACTGCACATATGAGCGGTTAGAACAAGAGCTGAGCTATACCCCAAAGAGCTTGTATCAAATTGCATTTGAAAATGCCTCGGGGATGGGGTCTGCTCCTTTAAAACCATCCACAAAGGCAGGTTTTGCAGACATATAAATGACATCTGTGGCTTTGATTTACAGTATCATTACCTTTTAAGTTGATATGATGCTTGCTAGCAAGCCTATTTACACATCCAGCCTGTCAGAGCTGCTGAAAACAGCTTCCCGCTGCGGCCGAAAATGATGCTGTAAGAGCAGTGAGAGTGAAAAAAAACCCAGTGAAGTTGTGGGCCAGAAATCCAAGACAATGAGCCAGAAGAAGCTATAAGAGCTGGGTGCTAATTCTCTATGGGTTGGTCACTACCACTGGAATTATGAATATACTGATTATAGCAGCTTTACGTATGATTTATACCCAAATCTTTGCAGTACAAGGCCATTAGTTTAAAGCTACATGGGTACAAGGTCACTGACTGCCAGCTGGTACCCTTGCTGGAGCTGTGCCGCCCAGTCAGATCATTATTAGCCAGGTTAGCATATGGGAGACATAGAGAATGAACACGTTCCTCCTGTGTTCAATGATGCTAATACCAGCGCTAACACAATTGCTAATCTAACCAAGGCCTCAAGGACAGAATACCGATCAAATCAAATTGAACAATTTTCTGCTAACAAGGTTAGGACTTGAATCGGGATGGGGAACAGAGGAGGGAAGAGAGAGAGAGAGAGAGAGAGAGAGAGAAATAAGACATTGGCAGGCAGCAGGCAGGCAGGCAGAGAGTAAGAAAGAAAAGTGATTTAATTTAGCTGTCGTGTTGTTACAGCCCAGCCACGAGGGGAAAGCCCTTTTCAATTTCTTTGTCTCCTTTGATCAAACTGTCAGTTTGAGTGGGATGGTGAGTTGCTGTGTGAGATGACAGGAGCTTAGGCACAGACAAACGATACTCCTGCTCTTGGGAAGGGGAATGTACAAAAGTTGCTAAGTCACGGTGCCTCCTCGAGGTCTAATAACACGAGCGAGGGCCGGGAAGGTATCTGACTAGAACAGGCAGGATGTATAATAGCTTCCTCCTCCTCCCCTGCTGTCCGTGCTTTCATTCCGTCCACTCCCATGTGTTTAAATGCACGTGTGTGTATATGCTGTTCACTTAAACATGGCTGCTGATGCGTGCTGCTCACTGATGGCAGCACCGCCAACCAGTTATGTTTACAGAACCCACAACCAGACTGCAGATGTCCGTAGATTCTTAGAGAGGAAAAGCCCATATGTTTGAATGTGCCTGTAGAAATGAGAACCTGTGTTCTGTGGCCAGTTTAACACAACAAAATGAAAACTGGAAACCAATTTGGAGTGACTACAAGCAGCATCCCCATTTCCAACCAACAATTTACTTCACCAATTACACATCAGCAAAAAAAGACATTTCTTGCCTTTGTCGAGAACCGCAATTACAAGAACAGGAAATATTATGTAGGCTACTAAAGCCAGACTGGTCCGACTACACTCTTTGTACTTCGCTTTGCGGATATAATTTTTCGTTTTCCGCAATGAAAAACAGCTTGTAGAGCAGAGAGTCGGAGGAAATAATGTTAAAAAATTAAATGTCAAACTATATGAGGAAAGGACATTGACAAGCTGTCGGCATTATTTCCAGGAGGTTTTTCTTTGTGTCTTGTGCTGCAGTGAGACTGCTAGAATAATCAACTCAAGCAAAAATCTGTATGAGCTTATTGATCTCCCGATTCTGTATCTGTGAAGTTTCTTAAAGTGATTTGAGATGAACAGTTGTTTAAAGAGCACCCCAGGCTCTCTAAAGAGTGGCATCTATTTTAACTGCATTGACATAAATGCTGCATTATCATACATCTTACAGTACTATGAGTGCATACATAGTGTTTGGCAAGAGAGGCTTAGCATGAAAACAACCTCTAACCCATGTGTTAGTGCCCCTCTTCTCAGCTAAATCACAACTTTTTGTTGATTGAACCAAATGACTGAATGTACTTACTCAACCACATTCTTTCTACAAGCAACAAGATCCTCCAGGAACATTTCTGTCAAAGGTTGGACGGTTTTGGTTATTTCACATCAAAGATTTTCCCTTTTGCCACTTCTCACTTGTTTAGAATGGGCAGGGCTCAGTTGGGTAAAGGGTGGCGTTATGAATTTCCATGTACCAGTGAGAGTTCAGCAACATTTGAATCAAAACCTGACAAAAGATGTGGGATAGTTTGCTTATGTTGCTGGCATTGTCAATTAATTCAGATCCAAATCTACACAGACCTGATGAAGAAGACTAGTTTTCTGAATAAACAGTAACTTTTTTCCCAAATTTTAACTTTAACGCATCTTCAACGCATTGCACTGCATGTGGTTTCACATAGCTGAACCATTTGGAGCTCGACAATCAGACATTTCCACACTAGGAGGCTTGACAGGTATTGACTCAATCAGTGAGGCAGTTTTTGTGCCGAATACAACGTGACTCCACTAACCTCACAGACATAACCATTTGTATTAACTGAAATCAAATAATCAATCAGGTTAATTATAATGATTAATTACTCACCCTCCAGGGGGCAGTAGCGAGTGACCTTCTCAGGCATTAACTGTCCTTCCTTGTGTCTGCAGTACACCTCGGCGATCTGCTGCCGGCACTCCTTGCTCTTGGCTCTGGATAGAGCTGAAATGGCTTCCTTCCCACTGATCTCACACTTGGGTGGCTGGTCGTAGGTCACCTCCAGCGGCGCTGCGGTCGCCTGCCTCCTGTGGGAGTGCTGATGTCTGTGCTGTGACTGGGACTGGGACTGGGACTGCTGGGCCTGTGAGGCACGGTAGTGTTGCCGCGACACCCCTACAATGCCTTGACCGCCTGGGTAGGACGCATTGTTGCCGAGAGCCAGCGGCTGGTGACCTACAGGCAGCACTTCGTTTGAGTTGCGGCCCAGACTCGGGGAGTTGTCCCGCCAGGCCTGCTGCTGGGCGTGGGCCTTCTCCTGCAGATGCTCACGCTGTTGCTTGCTGCTGGTGGCCCCTACGGACTGCCGGTGCGGCTGTGAGCGTGCACCAAAATTACTATTGTCTATGTTCTCAAAGTCTTTGGGCACAGAGTTCTCGTTGTTGCTGTCCACTCTGCTTTTCTCCTTCGGCCGGTGAGAGTAATATCCATCCTGGAAGAAGAGAGAGGAAAGGGAGGAGAAAGACAAGGGAAGCGTTGAGTAAGTGGTGGGGAGAAACGAGGGGGAGGGAGGACACAAACAAGAAAAACAAGATCAGAATTGAGTGAGCACGGTGCATATCAAATGTCGGATTAACAATCAATGTGGCATGTATGAGTGGGCAGCGCTGCATTGAACCGTGAGGCATGAAATGAAGTAGCAAGGTATTGAGTGTGAGGACTACAAGGTGCAACCTAACTGGAGGTGATGCAGGGCAGAGAGCTCCGCTGCTTCATGCCATCATCAGATTAGCCCTGGTTTCAATTAAATTCTCCCTCAAATGGGCCCGGCACTCCGTAAACAGATTACCAAGAAGGGATAAAGGGCCAGAATATGACTGTGAGATTGTGTGTATGCTTGTGTTTATGTGTGTGTGTGTGTGTGTGTGTGTGTGTATGTGTATAACTCCCTTTTCGGTGTAGCCACATGTGAATGTGAAGATATTGTAGTGGTGTGGCGTGTGACTGGAAAGGCTGCACTTGTCAGCGCTGCGCGTCTGCATATGTGAGATAGTGTGTGTGTGTGTGTGTGTGTGTGTGTGTGTGTGTGTGTGTGTGTGTGTGTGCATGTGTGAACGTCTGAATGTACAATTTCCCTATCTTTCCAGCAGAATAGGCTGAAAGCGAAGGAGGGGCACAGGGGAGAGCAGAAAGAGGGAAAAGGGTAATGAGTGAAAGTGGGGAGTGCAAGGCGAAGCAGCGCTGACACGAGGCATGAGTCCTGCTCCCAGGAAGCGCCGGCGTGTTCCAGTGAAATGTGCCGCGATGCATCAAACGGAAAAAAAAAATAAGAAAGCTGCCTGGCTGCCACACCACTGCTGCACACCTTGCTAGACACACAAGAGAAGAGGCGGAGGGCAAAGAGAGTGGGGGGATGGAACGACAAACAGCAGCCGAGGAAAGATAGAGCTCAAAAAACAACAGGGATCCCTGGTGTGTTTCTCCATTTACAAGACACAGAAAGGAGGAGAGAAGGGGGTGGTGGGGGATAAATGCAATATGAGGTATGTGAGACAGAATGGAAGCAGGAAAGGTAAAAGACACGAGGGAAGCAAGTGAGGTGCTATTGTGAGCCAGCTGCTCAGCACAGAAATGTCTTTCCACCCCTAAAGCCAGGCCTGTTATCAGCCCATCAACCTTCCCTCTCTGCAAACACCTTGTACCAGCACAATTACAAAAGGTGGCTGGATGACACACTTTCACACTGAGAGAGACAGGAGGGGGATGATATTATTGAAGTGAAACAAGAGGCAACAAACTGGATGAAGAACAGAGGATGAACAATATTCTCTTTGTCAGCTCCTTTTAAGCTGCTTCCTTGGCAGAGGTCTGCTTCTCACAACACCGGATACCTTAAAGCTTCTCCTCTCCTCTCCTCTCCTCCTCTCCTCTCCTCCTCTCCATGCATCTCTGACTTCTCTCCTGTCTTTTCCCCCTCTCCTTCCCTTCACACTTCCCTTCACACATCCCGATTCCACCCCTCTGCTCTGCTCCTTTCACCTCTCATCCCTTCTGCTCCACATCTCACTCCTCTTCTCTCGTCATCTGTTCCCCATTTCACGTCTCTCGCACCTCCGTCTCTCCCTCCCTCCGCTCATTCTCAACGTCATCCGTGCCCCTGTCTGTCATAACCTCTCTCTTGCCCTCCCCTCCTTGTCTTTCTCTACTTTCTTCACCCTGCCAGTTTAAACAGACCATGTTGTCTGAATGGCAGAACCTGCTAATCCTGCCTGTAACAGCTGCTTAGGCCAGTGATCACCTAAAAAGAAATCCCTACTTGCTGAGTTTCAAAGGGAATGCTTTAGGAGGCTAATCCATGCTGTGCAAGTCACTGGATGTTTGCAGAGGTAAAATGAGTCTGTGTGCATTCATGATTATGTGTGTACAAGACATGCTGCTTGTGGATCTTTTCTCTAAAAGTGTTCACTACCGCATGTATGTGTGTGTGCGTGTGTGCGTGTGTGTGTGTGTGTGTGTGTGTGTGTGTGTGTGCCTTTAAGGCAGGAAGAGAGCAAGAAAAGTAGAGCTAGCATGTGTTTGCCCTGGAGAAGCGGATCCTCTCTCTTTGACTCCTGCTTTGTGAGACGTGAGAAGATGAGGGACACAGTTAAATTGAAAAAATGCCCAAGTGAGAAAACGTTAAAAACAACAGCGCCCGGATGTCCCTCAACTCATTTTGCTAGAAATAAATGTCCTTTGCTTACAGAGGATGACTACCAAACCTTTGGTGATGAAGAATTTCTCCATGTGCTTTTATCATCGACTTCACACTATGCAAAATATACTTTACAAAAGTATGCTAAGCCCCTCTTTACATGAATAGCTTCATTTCCACAGTAAGGCCAAGTGGGGCTTACCTGAGCCTTGTCTGTACTGTACATTGTGAAGAAAGGATTCACGAGGCTGCAAATAATGGTTATTTTACTGTAATTAATCTGTTGACTATTTTTTTTTTTTAATTTTCTACATAACAGGAAAACAGCAGGCTTGGTTCTCGTCAGAGGTAAAACAAAATCTGCCTACCAGCACCTCTTAAGCTCACTAAACACTATGTTGCATCGTGTTTCTTTAAACCTTACAAAAAAACAAAGGATACAAATTACAATTGGGCAGGACTATTTCTTGGCTGCGAACCAGCCGAGAGTCTTTGTTACTGCTCTCAATCAAGCTATGCTAAGCTAAGCTAGTCACCTGCTGGCTGTAGCTTTATAATTACCATCCAGACACGAGAGTGGTATTAATCTTCTTATCCAAGTCTTAGCAAGGAAGCGAAAAAAGAATATTTCCCAAAATGTCCAACTATTCCTTTAAGCCCCAGGGAAAGTGAGCTACATCACACACCAAAGGACACATAATAACAGTAATAATAAGTGAGGTGACTATTTAAATCTAATAACTAAACTGATAACAAGACAAGATACTTCAGAATCTGTCTGATTCAGCTCAGCCGGTAACAATGATTTACTGATCACATCACATGTTCCCCTGCAGCAATTAATCAGAGCAGCACATTGCAATGTGGAGAAAAAACAAAAGGCACAATCAGGAGGGTTTTTGTCCTGTAACCCCTCCAAAACCAACAATATTTAATTCACAGTCACGTACTGCAGCAGCAAATCCTCACATCTGAGAAGCTCGAGCAACTGTTTGGCATCGATTGATAACTCCTCCACAATTATTTGACAACTAAAACTGTTCTAGATGAATTTAGATCAACTGACTGATTAATTGGCTGAGCATTTTAGAATGAGATTGCTGTATTTAAAACTACTTATTTGAATGAATCCCAGATGGCCATATTTGCTTTCTTTGGTGGGGGAAAAAAAAAAAAAGCAAAAAGCATCACAAAGATGTTGATTTGTTGCAAATTAATTGACACGGATAAGAGTCAGAAGAGGTTAGCCCCATGCGGCCCTGAAGTGGAAATGAGTAGTATTTGTAAGCTGGCACAGAGGAGATTTCTCTGGATAAACAATCTTCACACTGTGCTCCCTCCTCCTTCCCCCCCTCCTGTGAGCAAAGGACTCCAGTAGCTGTGTTGCTCTTTAATCTCGGATCCCGGCTCTAAGCAGGAAGCGACGGGGCACAGAATTAATAGCGGTGGCGGCCATTGGAGATAGGCACTGTGTTGGACTGCAGATGGGGCTGGGAACTGGGGGGAGCTATCGATTGTTACAGGGGACATGTTTTCTACTCCAAGGGAGTGTCGAGGAGGCCAAGCCAGGATTGCCTGGCATGCAGTGTGCTGGTTGTGTACACTCACACAAAAACACACACACACACACACACACACACACACACACACACACACACACACACACACACAAACAGCCCTCCCTGAGCTCTGCTGAGAAGTGAGGAAACAGCAGAGGGGGTAAACGTTAATATCATCCATCACTGGTGGGTACATTTAGAGAGGCCTTTGGGGCTGAGAGTTTCAGCATCCCCTGCGGGAATGGTTCAGTCCATTTCTCAATACAGAGCTGGCCCTTTCCACTTTCCCCCATTTCCTCTGCCACAGGGGGAAATATTTCACCTGTCCTTTTTCTCTCTTTCACTCTCACCCTTTCTCTCCATCCCCCCCCCCAATCTCCTGTGCGGCAGAGAGAGAAAAAAAAAGGTACATATCTCTCTCTCAGCACCTGTCCAGCTTCACCACTCTCCTCCTCCACCTCCCCTGGCCCTATCATCCCTCGCTCTAGGAAGGAAAGCAGTTCATCTGCTCCGCCCCCTCCCCTCCTCCCTAATGCCATCATTTACTGTTGCAGTCCCGTGGTAGATGTGAGGGAGAGGAAGGTAGCAGCACATATCAGTTTCACCCCACCCTCGCAGCCCGCTTCCTTTAAAAGACATCATTCCTGTGGGGCCGAGCAGAGATAAGCAACTGCGTGTGCCAGCAGTGAGAGCTCTGTCAACACAAGCTGGCGTATGGACGGCCGTGCAGACAGCCATACCACCATGTAAATAAACATAAAGTCAAGTTTATTAAGAAACGCAGTACTGCCTATGTGTGAGTAGGTGAGTGCTGGGTCACCTCGGCAGCGTGCGGGCCAGCTTCTGCTACGACATGCCTGCCATGTGGCTAACGAGCACAGATTAATTACCTGGACTGAATCCCTGTGACACCCTGAGCAAGATGTGGCGTCTGGCATGACAAGAAAGACTGATACACTGACAGACTTAGTTCACAGCTGCTCTAGCACCTCAGGACACTTGCGGAGAAATGAGCCAGGGTAGAGCCGGGACGACCTAAATGCTTAGTTACTTCTTAGAAGTCTTACTTATCGTAGCTTATCAGCTGTAGAGTTTGGGGGCAAGAGCAGCTGTTCTTTTCTGCTTTTGTAGATTCACAGTTTAGGTATCCTCATATAAAGTATGACAAAGTAGACTGAGCCTCAATTCTGTAAAATGACAACAAGCCTTCAGTAAAGCGTTTCAAAGGGTCAAAACTATAGCTAACTAATAATAAAAACAATCAAGTTGGAAACAGATAGATAAAATACAAAGATGAGTTATGACCAAATATTTTTGATGCGTCAATCAAATGGTTTTCATGAGAGATTCACTGTATTCTATCCTTAGTTATGAATATTTCCTGAGTTGCTGCTACCTTTCTCTTTCTTGTTCTCCCTTCGGTCAATCCTTTCAATCCCCTTCTCTCCCAACGGCTACAACTGGAGGAATGCTGGTCACATGTAATGTAAGCGTGTACGTGTGAGTGTGCGCAAATGCACGATTAGCGGCAGCTCTGAATGAGCAGTCTGAGTTTGGTATGCACAGAAGCCTCTTGTTGTGTGCCCTACAACAAGCCCTGGAGCGAAAGTGGTGAAAAGGGAGTGTGTCTTTGTGTGTGTGTGTGTGTGTGTGTGTGTGTGTGTGTGTGTGCAAATGTGTTACAAATACCTAGAGGAGACAGACAGTGAGAACCTCTGAAAACTACTTAACAGCTGTAGGTTTGGCAAATGAAATTTTGAAAAAAAAAGGGTGCATTATCTGAAAAGAGAGCAAAAATATAAAAAAATCCTCTCCTCTGGGAATCTTCTTAAACAGATGTAATTGGCTACTCATGGTTGAAACCACTGAAAAAAGATCAAAGTCTTCCAGAGACAATGATCCTGGGGTTGAGACTCGTGGGTGTTCACCAAAACCAGAGGGCAGAGGTGAGTTCTCACACTGCTGTTGAATTTCCACTTCTTTCTGACGGATATTCTTGTA
Organism: Pempheris klunzingeri; assembly: GCF_042242105.1. NCBI lineage: Eukaryota > Metazoa > Chordata > Actinopteri > Acropomatiformes > Pempheridae > Pempheris > Pempheris klunzingeri. Next base: position 22,572,261 of record NC_092014.1, on the reverse strand, counting down.
TTGTAATTATATGGCTTTACTGACTATATTTGTGTGCATGAATTTTCTAAAAACCCAGACCTCTGCAATCATAACCACAGACACAAGGAAGATAGATGGAGTTCTTCTTCCTCAAAAAAGTATCCTTTTTGAATAGAGCAAAGCTCTGAATCAAAAGCTCAGCACGAAGATACATATGACGGCATTTATTAACTGCAGGGGATTCTCCGAGGAGTTCCCACAAGGCCACAGTGGAATTCAAAATACTTCTGCTTCCCTCACAATATGTTCACATGCCGCTGCAATACTGTGATCTCCTGAAATAGGTTTCTCCCAGAGCTCAGCTTGTGTGTACATTATGCTCAGCCCACTCGTTCTCTGATGGCCTTTTGATATGTGAGGCCCACATCTGCACAGTTCCAATCATCCTAGGACACCACTGATATCATATCTAAGGCCCTGCACATTCATGGTAAGCCTACACGGGTGATTTACATTATTTTAGCCTGTCTGTGTGTGTGTGCATGTACAGGCTGTGCTTGATTAACATCTAATGGATAAATTGGGTGACAATTCAGCTAGCTACCAACATTACATCACCAGGTAACGTAATGTTAATGCAGGAAATGTCAACATTTTCCTCAGACATAAAATTACTGAGAAAAACTCTACACGACTTCAATGACAAAATATTAACTTACCAACAAATATTTAACTTGAAAACGTCACAACCTGACCTGGGAGCTTTCCTTTTCTGTTTTAAAATTTCCTGTCTTAATGCTAAGCTAAGCTAACTGGCTGCTGGTTCATGTACACAAAATAATATTCTATGCTCACACTTTTTACTTTCTTTACTCTTGGCTATTTTGAGCGTCGGAAATCTAAGATTCAAGTTAATTCATCTATTACACTTACCACAAGTCACATCATTTAAATGCTTGGAATGCAAATGAGTCACTTAATTGGCATAATTTCATTTAGAATCTGCTCACTGAAGTGAATGTTGGAAATGTGTGTATATCAAGATTATTCTCTTCTGGAGCTTTCCTCCTAAATTACATTAAGAAGAAATACAGTTTAGAAGCAACCTCGCATAACCTCAAAGATTTATTCTGAGTGTGTACCAACAACAATGAGACTCTCACTGAGAACAATGTTAGAGCTAAAATCCCCAAAGCATGTGGCAAAAGTGAAGCCAGGCTGCCTGAGTCTCACAAGGTTTGGTTTTGCCCTCTCCCCTTAAAAATCTTTACTTGGCATCCCAGCAGCTTACAAACTGTAGATGGATTACTAAACACACGCACACACACACCCCTGCATCTTAAGACTCACTTGTCCTCTGTTTCTAATACACACACCATACCGCACACACACACACAAGTCGCTTGTGAGACTGGTTTAGTGCAAGTCACATTCATCCTGGGGCCTGTGTGTGTGAGTATCCTCGTGTGTGAGTGTGTGTGTGTGGAGTAATATATGATTTCTCTGCTGTGGAGGCAGCATAGGCTGGGGAGGGTATTGAACTAAGCGTGTGAGTGCCTCTGTTCTTATGTACAGTAGGGACTGGACTGAAGTATGCAATTTGCATATTCATTACCAGCAAAATATTGTTCTATTCAATCATAATTCATATAACTGACAGCTCCTACATGCAAAAACAAGAAGGCACTTATTCACAAGTAGTTTAATGCTACTTGCTAAGCCATTACATATGAACACACATTTAGAATAACATGAACTCTATTCTATGGCATGTTTGCTTGAGGAGGCAAAAATGGTCAGGTGAAACAGAAACATGTCCGATTTGTGTCGCATGATTGCCTGTCATCCTGCAGTAGCTCGTGATGGATGCAAAAATGACCGTAGTGCAACTCTGCAGCTGTCAGTGATGACCGGGAGTTCCTCCAAATTTCAAGGTTCTCAAAAATTTCAATTTCAATTCCATACTTTTCATTTCCAGACTTCTCGGTCGATTTTCCATACCAAATTTGTACATTATACCATTCATACCAATATTGTACATTTGTAAAAAGTACAAATAGCTAGATGTTTATTACGTAAATAACTGTTGTTTTTAAATCCAACTGTTCACATGTAAAAAAGTTTTGTAAAGAGTTTGAATGTTTAGTTTACTTTATACTTCAGGTTTATAGCCCAGCATTTATGATATATGATTTAGGTCAGTTTGCAAGTATGAAATACTTTCTCTCGTTTTCTTGTAGTTATGTATCAAGATTGGAATCCTAGTTGGATAAGTGGGTTACCTGTGTGTCCAGCTGTGGTACAAACAGGTGAGCGCCACCTGAATCATAATCAGAATCTCAGAATCAGAATCTTTAATTGTCATTGCACAGGAGTACAACGAAATTGTGTGCAGTTCTATTCAGTGCAAAAAAAGAAAAGTAGAAAGGAAAGACTCACTCAACATTTACCTGTACAAATAAATAAAAACATTCCCAACTCCAATATATATTTTGCAACACAGCTTGGGACCAGGGTCAGACACAGTTCTGACGAAAGAATGAAAGGATTTCAATCAAGAAACCTCACTGGTTACAGCCTGAGGTTTGCAACTCAATACAGTTCCCACAATAAAGTGCTGAAATGTTTCTCTCAAACCTCAATACTGCTGCAGTCAATGTCCTTTTGTAGAGTACAGTGAAATAATGTATGCCCACTGACTCCATCCTCTTCCCTTGCCTTTTATTCTCAAAAAACACTTTCTGTCCACTGTGCTTCCCCACTGGGCGAACCCTGGGAGTTTCCACATGACAACAGGGATCTAAATCATATGGCTTACATACAGCATATTAGGTCTATATCTCTCAAGGGCATGAAAGCCCTTTAACAAGCCATGAGAAGATACTGGCAACTCTCCTACTGTGTCCCTTTACCCGCTTCTCTCTCTTATATCGGCCTCTTATTTTCCTCCATGAATAAACCCCAGAACTTTACATCTCCAGCTTTAAATGGAGCCCATCAGGCGATTTCTGAGCCATATCTCACAAGGGCATGAAAAAGCCTCACCCCCCCCTCTCCTCTCCGCACACCTCCCTGTTCAGCCATGAAATGACACCCCTATTTAATCAATTGTGAATCATGAAATTTTGCACAAGAGACCCCTTTTCTTTGTACTTGACAGTGATTGAACTGCACAGCCATGCAATTCCATTCACCACGGCGATGAGAAGAAAAGAGAGCAGGGGAGGGGCTGGGGAGTGTGTGTATGTGTGTGTGTGTTTGAGAGATGAAGGTGATTTCCCTGTGACATCATGGGACCCTACTCAATGGCACAGCAACAGAGGGTCCCTTCTGTGCTTTGAGGCCACGTGGTCAGACAGCAAAGTGGGATCCTACAGCTGATCTATAGGGGTGCAAGGGAGGGGTGTGTGTGTGTGTGTGTGTGTGTGTGTGTGTGTATATGTGCCACAGAGGAACAGCCCTTCACACAAACATTTTACAGAGGCCCTGAAAAGTCCAGTGGTTAAGAATAACAGGAGAAAAAAGAGGCTATAAGAGACAGAGAGATTACAAGTGGAGGAGGGTGGAGGAGACAGAGTAAGATAAAGCCCGAGAGAAAAAGTAGAAAAGCAGACGAGGGGCATAGAGGGGGAGAACAAGAGATGGGAGACCCCTGACTGGAAAGGCCCCCATCCCCTTTCTTCCTTCTGCATGAATAGGCTGGTGGGAACAACATGCGAATGTATGATGTAAGGTCTGTAGCGAGTGTGTCAGGGAACATAGCTGAGATTCCAGACATCTGTGTGACAAAGAGGTGACACAGCACGACCCCGGTGCGACCCCAGTGCAGAGGTCACAGCGGCTCAGCTCCTTTATATCATGCCAAAACACAAATTGACAAGCACTGGATTTGTGCAAGATACATTAACTCACTGTATCATTCTTGATGAGTAAAAAGAAGGAGGATGCGTGCGTGTTTCACTCATGCGCCTGTGTTTGAGCATAGCCTGCTAATGAGGTGCAAATATATCACAGCGGTGTGAGCTTTGGTTTCACTTCCATAGTGCAGCCACAAATTCTGCCAGCAGGACAAGCCTTCAGAAGCACATCATTGTGCAACACAAACAATATGGAGAAGTGAAAAAATGGATTCCCTAAAGACAAACTCGACTGAAAACACACACTATTTTACATAACTATTTTCCCCATTGTTTTAGTACTTAGCCTACATCTTATTAAGGTTAAGGTTAAAGATGACAAAACAAATCAGAACTAGAGAGCACCCACAGAGAGTCCATATGTCCACCAAAGCTACCCGGGGCTCCAGATTGGTTGTATTTTAATCATAGAAAATATTTAAACATATTTAGCAATGCTAGTGGTGTGGCTTTATGGATGAAATACTACTTTGGTACAGATTGAAATGTCTCAACAAGCATTTGATGGATTGCCATGCAATTTTATGCAGACATTCATGGTCCCCAGTGGATGAACCCTGCTGACTTTGGGGATCCCCCGACATTCTCTCAAGTGCCACCATGATTTCTACATTTTTTATATTTTACATTTGAGATTTTGAGTAAAATGTCTCGATAACTATTGGGTGGATTGCAAAGAAATTTGGTGGACATTGTTAGGATTTGTAATCACTTTGGTCATGTCTTTAGCTTTTAAACTGGGACCATAAGCAGGTTCAATTTGTTCATCAATGTCATGACATTCCCATCAGTCACGGTCATACCTTGTGTTTAGTGCCCATTATAAAATATTAGCATGTTAACACACTGTAGAGACCGTACACTCCTTCATAATCAATTATCTTTTATAACCAGAGCAATGCGTTTCATCAGGCTCATAAAAATGTGCAATGGGCACTTTGTATTTCATGCTAATTAGCAAATGTTAGCATGCTAACATGTTAAGCTACGGTGGTGAACAGGGTAAACATTACACCTGCTTAACATCAGCATGGCGGCATCATCATTGTGAGCTTGTAAGCATGCCGACATTGGTAGTTATCTTTAAAAAAAAAACAAAAACATTGTGCATAAATAAAGCCCCACAGACAGAGCGGACAGCCATGCTAGCTTCTAGCATTGCTGCAAACTCCTAGTCTTGTTAATATGCATCTGAATCAAATACACAGAATAAGAGGCAATCATGGGATAAAAGGACATGGAATGCAAAAAAATGCCCTATTGCAGAAACCTAGACAATTGTTTCTTGTGCCATGGCTTAGCTTTACACTGAATTTCACTGAAGTCTGTTCACAAGACTCTGATTTGCCAAAACAATTCTAACTCAAGGTGCGCTTACAGACTTGTTCCAGAGCTTTCAAACATATTGTATACAGTCTTCCATTCATACGGTCGCCAACACGGATGAGAAGACAACTGAGCACAGTCAGTCCGCTGATGACGACAAAATGGTCAAAAGCTCACTCAGAGGTAAGTAGACCCAGTGTTGCCAGGTGGGAAATGTAGAATTATCGTACCACAGACTTGAAATTATCGTATTTCGGTGTAAACTATCGTACACCCGTCATAACCAAAATAACAAGCTTACTGTTGCGCGACACACTGTTGTGTGACTTCAGTACGCAATGGATCATTCATGGCACCGCAGCAGCTCCAATTTAGTTGTGTTACACTAATGTGTCCCCCATAAACAAATGACAGGTGGGAACTAATGAGCTAAATCATGAGGCCACCCACCGTTAGGGAATTGACACAGCAGGTTAACTTTTTTGAGCCAATCGTGCTCGTTATTCTGAGACCAGCGTCACTTGTATCCAGGTGCTCGTATCTCACGCTAACCCAATTACGATTGGTTGGAAATGTCACATGATAAGAGATGCCTTCAGAGTTCACAAAAACTGTATGGCAGATTTGAGCAAGGCTGATTGGAACCACACGTTCACGAAAACTGTCAAATTATCGTACTTTTGGCCTTTTTTTGGATTATTGATCGTACATCGTACAGAGGGCAAAATTATCGTACAAATACGATAATTATCGTACACCTGGCAACACTGAGTAGACCTTAAGATGGGATTGTTTTGTCAACTACCATTTATCAGGTCATGTTTTCCAATCTTAATGTTATATTCTGCTTACTGACAAACAAACAGGAGAGAGATATTGCCTCACTATGTGAGTTAAAGTCCAGGGGATTGTTTTAATTTGTTTTGATGCATTTCATATTACATCTCTGCTGTCATGGGAATTTAAGGCACCTGTTAATTAAATTCATTAATTATGTTTTCATTTCTTGGTGGATCTGGTGACTCAGATGCCCAACATACATTTCAATATGCGTTCAAATGAGGCTCATGCCTTGTCACACATCAACTCTCTCTCATCTGTATGCAGGGTCGGGAAGAATTCAGCTCTGCAGAAAAACACCTCAATGCATCCGGCCCAGACAATAAAACAAGAAGCATTTTTCTAGGAACAGTTTTGTAAATGATTGTCAGTGACCTGTGTCGCTAACAACACAAAGAACACACATACTGTGCAGCGAGGTTAGGTCCCTATCAGCTCTGTTTACACTTGCAGAGGAAATTAATTTCTGTGCACTGAGAAAAACAAGATGAAAAGATGGGGAAGAAGCACATTGCTAATCACCTGAGGCTTTATGTGTGTAAACTTGAGCTTCTCCTACAGTATGAATCAAACTGCATAGACAGCAGCAGGTTACTTAGAGTTCGTGTCACGATACATACAGGTCTAAGCCTTAGTGCTGGGAAGGCTTAGGGATTTATTTGTCTTGCTTCAAATGTCAATCGCATACATGTTGGCCCCAGATTTTTTGGAAACATTATGAATGACACAAGTTTATTAAAAACTGAGCCAACCGTAACACTTATGGGTCTTACTTCAGGTCTTAAAAAGCTGGTTATTCTAAGATCTAGTTTGTACGAGAAGTCACTCATCTACATCTAAAAGCGAAAGTGTTTATGGCCGGTCCCAATGATCCCACTCAAATAGAGGGTGAAAAGCCTGCTGTCAGAAAGACACAATAATTATACAAATGGGAATAATGGTGTGAAACTTGGGACAGTCTCTCCTTAAAGGCATTTATGGTGTTACACACAGTTGTGCCCACAAAATGGGTTTAAGTAGTTACAGAACAATGAAAAAAGAGCTTGAGAGAGGAGTTTAAACCCAATTGCTCAATGGCCAAACCAAAGTGGGCGCCCTTGTCAGATTGGCAGTTTAGGAAAAAAAAGACAAAAATTCTTTCCAACGTTGGAATAGTGCTGGGGAAGGTAGTTTCAGATATTGTGTGACAATTCGTCAAGCTCTTTGAGACACTGTGGTTGATCAAGATGCCCTACGATTTGGAGGCATTCACTGACCACCTAGCAGCTAGCTTAGCCTCGGTGGCTGCACACAGCTCTACAGAGGTCACACAGCTGTGTGGATCACACATCCTCCACCTCAAAACAAAACTAGGTGACACCTGAATGTATGCGCACCCATAGCCAAGGTTAGCAAGCCATCCAAGAAAACCTTCACCCTTTGGTACTCAATGCTGGTATAAATGACACAACTTTGGACCCACCTCCCCACCTCAAGCCCTACAACATCCTAAGCCAGTCGGTCCACTGAACACACAGCAACCAACCTGATATTACAGGGACAAATAACTGTAATGTAATTACTCTATATCAATTTGTACACCCCTACACTATTTATTACTGGAAAATAGCAATTGTCTTAGTAGTAGGTCGAGGGAGGATCACATAAAACCGGCATTTACCTAAATGGGGCTGAATACTGTTTAGCCATCATTAAAATATGGGTAATACCGGTGATAGTGTGGCAGCATTCTGGCAAACCCAGGCATGCTACAGGCACCGGGGCCAGGACATGTCACATACAGAGGTGTCATGTATGCATAAATGCATTACAGTGCAACTAAAGACCCCGTCCAGAGCTCCAATTATTTCCAGAGGGGATATTTTGAATCTGGTCACAGTCTTATAATCACTTTTTGGCTGTCAGACAAAAACGTTTCAGGCTGCGTTACAGGAATCAGAAGTAGCCTGTGGAGACAGTTGTTGGTTGGGTATCTGCCGCGAGAATTGGGGGTAAAAATCTGTCAGCAGTGCAGCACAAATGTTTACCGAAGCAGAAAAAATTACTTTTTCAAAAATGCGAATGGTCCAGTTGTTGCATTTAAATTTGCTTAATGCATTTTGCATGCTGAGCAGTTAGACATTTGTCTTGAATATCATTTTCCAAATGATTATAATCAATTCATTTGAAAGTCACATCATGTGGTCACATTTGCATTTAAACAACAAATGCAAGCAACTAATGTCTTTTTTGGCTCCAAACAGCTGTGACACTCTCATGGGGTTATACAGTGCAACACACTGCCTGTCTGCTAAACGGGAAAACTCCAATAAGAATCTATGGTTTCATAGGAATGTAGTTTATAACTTTCTAAAGCCACCGATGGAATGACAGGGAGATAAAGATCAGAGGAAACCAGGGAAAGGAGGGGGAGGAGGAGAAAGTGAAGGTGAGGAGTTAAGCACCTAAGCTTGCAATAACGAGGAGGGAGACAGCTGATACGATCTTTCGGTCTGACACTCAGATCATTAAAACATCTAAATGATTGAAGGCCCCTCTGTCCAGCATGGCGGATCCTGAGGCAGAAAGGAGATTTCAGACTTTAAGCTGTTTTCTTAGCTTTAGGGATCTCAAACATTTACAGAGTGAAACTGGTACATGGTCATTTTGCATCAAAACAAAACCAGCCTTTGGTCTCAGTCTGACAGACTTCCTCTATAGAAATAACTCCAGTAACTGTGTTTATCAAAGGAGCTATTGATTCATTCTAATCCCATTTGGAACGACACAGCCAGAGATTTCACTGCTTGACCCCGGTATTAATTTTGGCACCATTTATCCACAGTTTCTTTACAAAAGCACTCTGATCAGTGTTGTCCTGTCAAAGAAATTGACATCTGTGGCTAAAGTCGTTTGCGGATGAAGAACAAGACAGGCCAATAAGAATTTTGCCGATTTGACCGGCTGTTAATTGCCATGCTTTCTTTGAATTTAATCGACATGATGCAGGTGAATGATTGACTGGTGACTAAGGAGTGTTAACCAACTGGATGTCAGTGACAGAGAGATAAAGGGATAAAGAGATGGAAGGGCGGGAATCTGTAAAGCTCTTATTCAAACACAGATGTGTATCTAAAACAGTAGCTAGTTGTGCTAAATTGATATTGAAGTCATTATGAGGTTATTAATGAATCCAAAAACACTGCTGTGTGGCTATAGGTACAGTGGTGATTAAGTGCTAAAGTCAGCATACTAACATGCTCACAATGGCAATGTTAACATGCTGATATTCAGGTGGTAGGCTATAATGTTTAGTCTACCATTTTAATGAGTACCATTTTCAAACCAGGGATGTATTGTAACAACTGGGGCCATGGTTTAGCCTTGCTTCCTATTTTTCTCAGAGGTCACTCGCAGTATTGCAATGAAAAATCCTCTGTGGCCCAAAAAGCATTTACTCCATAGAAAATGCTGTAAATTATTACTTTCTGTATTGCACATTTTTCAGCCATGGATTTAATCTTTGTAAAGTTTTTCTGAAGCCCAGAAAGTTTTTTTTTTCTTTTTTCAAACGACATCAACACAGTGGTACGACCCATTCACATAGCCCAGCTGGGCCAGAGGCATGATGGGATGAACACTACTGTGTATGTTCGGTGGGCCACATACCCAAGAACCTAAACTGGAAGCAAGGCATTTTTTGGCATATGCACCAGGCGAGCAACAGTAGACACCATCTTTAGTCTGGTATCCAGTTCTTTTATTACATGTTAATACATGCCATAAACAGAAGAATAGAACAAACTGAAAGTTTGGGGATCAACAAAGTCATAAGGATTCATCCTCTGGGGACCAAGAATGTCTGTACAAAATGTCATGTCAATCCAAGCTCTGGTTGTTGAGATTTCAGTCCGACTGCCTGACCAACTGGCATCCTTGCAGCCATGCTGCCAGTGTGACAAAAATGAGTGGCTGGACAGGTGGGGACATCCTCACTGCCTCCACTCTGTTGTTATCCCACTATTAAGAAACCAAATTGCATCAGAACTGCTTTTCCACTCTCACTCTATCGTGATTCGTGATCACCTGGCAGCCAATAAGTGGCTTTTAACAAATGCCAAACCCTGACTGAACAAAGTGGAATGTCTTCATTAACCAGCTAACATTAACTTCTATTTAACCAGGACTACAAACTCACTCCTGCTGCATCTACATTACAAACTTGGGGGAGAATTTGCAGGGGTAGAGATCATGAAAGACAGATGTTGACGATAGAAACATGCTGTTGTCTTGATGAAGGCTGTCCTTCAACAGCAAAGACTCACAAAATGTGCGCATGCTTCCTTTTCACCATAGCATGTGGTCTTTGTGCTAACTTTGTGAATATAACACATAAATATGCCTTTAAAATCATTTACAAGCAAACATAGCATCCAATTCACTTGCAATCACAGCTAATTAGCTAAAACTGCTGAGGTGAACAACGAGCCCCCTGTGTCTCTTCTCACTGTTGGCTTCCCAACACTAACTGCACCTCAGAACAGCATGGAGCCTCTCCAAAATCCTACCAAACCTTTTAACCCCGACATCAAAAGCCATTTGTTGCGAGCAGGGCTGCCAGACCAGGCCACACCCAAAACAAGTCGCAGCACAATCTGGTCAAATTACAAAGTTCACCTCCCCCATTTCTACCCTTAAAGGGCACCTTAATATCCTCCACCACCTGGCTGGCATCAAAGCCCAGAAACCCAGTGCTTAGCAGGGAGACACATCAGCAACATTTTTGGCTTTCATTTCCTTCTCCGCAGCGGGGGTGCACAAAGACATGCCAGGGCCTCGGCTCAGTGTGAAAGAGAGAAAGACTGAGGTAGACAGGGAGTCTCTTTTGCAGCCAATAATGTCTGTAATTTGTCCACAGATTGAGGAGAGAAGAGACAAAGACAGAAAGGCCCTCAGACACCACTCATTCAGTGCGTTTGTGTGTGTGTGTGTGTGTGTGTGTGTGTGTGTGTGTGTGTGGAGCACATTAGGAGCGCTATGTTACATCTTTCTTACTTGGCTACAATGTTACTGGACACCAGGAGTCCTTCTCTTTCTCCTCCTCCTCCTTCAACCCGTCAGCTGCAGATGCTGGGTTTGGCATGACAATGGACCCACACAGAAGTGGACAGATGTTTCCACGCACATGCACACACAGATACACGCAAACGGGTATGTGATGTAAAACCGCGCTGAATGTGATATTCCTGCGCGCAAAATCACACACGGAGGAGACACACATGCAATCTCTTCACCGTCTCTCCTCCAGTCTTGCCTGCTGGCCTTGAATGGCCTCTACACACCCACCATATGCTAACTGCTGGAAGAGAGCTGTAATTTGTAAATGATTTAACCTTTTAATAGAGAAAAGATGAGGTTGGCTACAGCTGAGTCCCTCTGGATGTGAGGCCAGAGAAGAAAAATAAGGATTGGAGCTGTGATTTAGACATCATTTAATAGTACTGTCCAATTATCTATGCGGTTCATGTACTGTGATTTGTCTGTTGTGTGTGTGTGTGTGTGTGTGTGTGTGTGTTTGTGTGCCTGAGTGTGCACTTGTTGGTGGATTCTTACTTGAGGATAAATGTGTGTGCATGCAAGTGTGTGTGTGGTTTTCAAAACAAGCTGGTGCCAAGGCTTAGCTGATAGGCTAATTAAGCTCACCACAGGGAATAAATGTTTCCTCTCTGCCTGCCATTTGTCACACCTGGCACGGAAATGTCACTAGGAAGAGAAACACATGCGCGCACACACACACACACACACACGCTCGCTCGTGTGCACACACACACACACACAATGGGTGCACCCAGTGGGAGAAGTGCTGAGGCGACAGAGCTACTGTGTGAAAGTTGAGTGGAAGCACAAAAATAAGAAAAGAGAAAACAGAAAGAGGAAAACTAGACAAATGAGACACAGACGTACAGCAGAGAACAAGATGCAGAGAACCGAGCAAATGAGAAAAAATGATTAGAAAATACTACTGAGAAAAGGAAGGGAAAGTAGACAGACACAGACGCTTTCTGAGTTCTGCCAGACAACAGCATCCTGTCGAGCCTTACCAGCTATATTTACATTTCAATGACATTTCAGTTGAATAAAATATGAAACCGTTTATGTTTCCTACGGCTACAGTTGGATTGAACATTTTCAGGAGGACATCATACGTAACTAATTGAGCACCAGTAACTCTGATGAATTACGAGATTTCATCGCTGTTTCAACTATAGTGATAGGAGGTGGGACAAAAGCGCCCATCTAGACTTGAACCCGGGGAGCTGCAGTTACAGTTTGTACACCCCACCTGCTTCTTACTTTTTTTGCTTTTCCAGTTGGCAGCACAACATGATTGCTTTGTCCTCTGCAGAAGCCAAAGCAGATACTCTAATGTCAAGGTGTATTACAAAAATCTGTTCCTGTCTGCCTTCCTTTTCTCTTTTTCAGTATGCAATAAATCAGTAGTCACTAGACTTGGCTAACTCTGACGTAGCCCCATCTTAGTTTCAACTTAAACTTTAGTTTTGGAAGTTTTGCACTTGAAGATGTGGCCTGTGTACCTCGTGGTCACTTTACAAAGGAAAGGGATTGTTTCACAGCCAGTATGAAAATAAGGACGATCACAGTGAAACTTTATACGGCACAAGAGTATGGCTGCAACTGACCATTATTTCCATAATTAATTAAGCTATTGATCATTTTTTCAATTGATTGACTAGTTGGTTGGTCCATAAAATGGCAGAAAATTGAATAAAAATATTGATCACTGTTCCTCCAAGATGACATCCTTATCTTGTTTTGTCCACAACCCAAGGATATTCAGATTACTGTCATATAGCTAAAGAAAATACTCACATTTGAATTTGAGAATTTGGACTTTTTTCTTGAAAAATTATGAATTAATTATCAAAATAGTTTACAACTAATCGTCTTACTGTTGCAGCTCTATGTGTAAGCATAATGTTAAACAAGACTAAGAGTTTACAACAATGCTAATGGCTCTGAGGCATAGACTGTATTATAAAGATGTGTGACAGGTCTCCGATTCCTCCCACTGCACAAAAATGAAGCCAGAACATCCCAGATACGGCAGCTGCCATGTTGGACTGGTGACATCATCTGGAGCCATGGTGAGGGTCAGAAGACACCCGCCTGATCCAATCATGGGTAAGAGTTGGCTGCCAGCATGAAGTTTCAGCCACTTTTTACATCATCAAATCAAGCTGATTAAAACAAAATTAATCAGAACACTTGAACATACATGAGCATGATAAGAACCACCTAAAATGACAGATATCAGCTAAATTGCAAATAACTACATTTATCTCTAGAGTATACACAGTCTATGCTCTGAGGCTGTACTTTGAGCTATATGCTACATCAACATGCTAACACTCTCGCAATGATAATGCAGGGGATCACCAAAGCCTTCAGGACTCATCCTCTAGGAATCATGGCTGTCTGTACAAAATGTTATTGAGACTGGTTGTTGAGACACAAGAGGTGGACTGACAGACCAACAGACCACCATTTCCATCCCTACTGCACGCTGCTAATCTTTTTTAAATGGTACAAATTTAAAGAGTGCATATCAACAGGTGGATGGAAACAGAACAAGTGAAGCCACAGCGGCAAGTCAGACCTTCTCCCCTAAGCTACAGTGTTATATTTCAGATTCCCCTCTCTTTTTCTCTCTTTCAGACACACACACCACAGTAGATGAGCTGCTTCACACTGAATTCTGCTGTTCATTACAGGCGTGACAGCTTAAGTGGAGTGTAGCCCCACAGCCATTGTTATACCATCACCAATAACCACCAACACAGACCCACAGGTACTGTACGGGAGAGCAGAGCACCACACACCTGTGAGTCCACGGGAGATTTAAGGCCGGGATGAGGAATGATGGCAGAAATTATGTAAAGCCTCTCCTGGGTGACGCAAGGTTTCGGGAGGAATTGAGAGAAAAATAGATGCCGCAACAATCTCTTGTTAGATTGAAACAAATGACCTGCTGTTGTTGTTGTGGAGTGCTGCGCTGGAAATGGATGCCCTCTGAGCAAACACTACATGCCTGGATTATAGTGTGGGGCTGGGTGCTGGAGTGTGGCACGTGAACGTTAGGGGGCAATTCGCTTTCATTTAAGCTTGCTCCAAAAAGTGATGTGAAACTGCTGCTCATTTGCAAGCGATTATCGTCCGATAGATTAGGTGTAACATCCTTTTCAGTGCAGAAGTTTTCTATTGTTAAAACTTTGATGAAATCCAACTTTCTGAATTGACTGAAATTGAAAGCAAAGTGAGTGCTTATTGCACAAACAGCGTGAGGGTGCGCAATGGTGTAATGCTGTCAGAGCATGCGGGAAACGCCGTGGCTGGGCAAGTTAATGTAGACTCTGAAGGCTCAGCATTAGGGATGCTGCACCAGGCTGGGGCTTTTTTTTCATCCAATGCTGAAATCCATGCATGCCACATGGTGTTATTTCCATGGATCACTTCAAAGGGAAGTGGAATCAAAGATCTTATACTTTACTAAAGCACACTGGCATCAGAGGCTCACTGATACCCGCCTTTTTCATCTTCCATGGAGTCCTTCCGTGTTCCATAGAGTCCTCTTATCTGTCTCTTGTCAATATGTCACTTAGTCATCCTTAACTAACACCAATCTTAGTACCAGCTGTCCTTTATCCCCCTCCCTTCCTGCTCAGCCTCAAAGTCATTGTTCACCCTATCCCTTTCCTCCTCAGTGTTGACAATCGACACATTGCCATTGCCGTCATCTGCTCTAAAACATGCTACATGCAGCCAGACAGCGTCCGTATGGTCCCGTCCTGTGTGGCACAGCAGAAACACGTCGACCCCATATGGAGCTTCCCCCACAGGGGGGGTAATGTATCTGGGACGGCTTGTGGAAGTCGGTGAGGATGTTAGCTAGATGATGCTGATACAGCGGGGGCTTTTATAGTGGCGCTGTACAGTAATGATGTGGAAACCTTAAGCTGCTTAGACTGCAAGGTGAGAATATTTTGATGAAGCTCTGTAGCTTCCTGTTATTCTCTTTTTTTTATTCTCAGATTTCCATTTTCATTTCAAAGTTTCCACAGGAAGTCTAAAGAATAGGACGTCACCCATGTCAGAGTAGCTACACACCCATTCAACTTTTTCCTACACAACACCTAAAGCTTAAAACTTTCCCAACTTGCATTCCTTTTCTTTTCACATTGCAGCCTTACTATGTGTACTCAGACAGTTAATAATAGGGCAACACCATCTGACTATGTTGTTGTTAAAGACCAATGTTCCATACAGCAGCGATAAAAGAGAAGAAGAGCAGAAATAAGACAGCATTCGAGCTTGCGCCGCTTAATCTCCCCTCCTCCGGCTCAGCCTAACTGACATTTTCTTAATTTATTCCTCTCAGGATTCCAACATTTTAATTAGGTCACTCCAAATCTCCTCCCACGCAGCGTTATTCCAAAAAACTTTTTTTTTTTAATTTCATCATGTTTGTCATTCGCCCCCTTCGTCTCTCATTCTCTCTGCTGCTTTCTTTTTCGTACTTGTCAGTTTTGCTCAGCGGGTTATCTTACTAATGATGTAGGCTGGTTTTTGCCAAAAGTAAATACTGCAGAGGTAAACGCATAATTGAATCGAGGAATTAAATGGGCAGGTTTAAATAAAGAAGCTTCTCTTCAATGCCTGTGTGGTGGAAGAAAATTAGAAGATTTGTGCAAAAAAAAAAAAAAAAGTATGTTTATGTAGGTCTATGTGTACAGTACACGCCGGGTTCATGTTTTACATAAGTGTGTTCTTGAGACCGTTCATGCTTATGTGTGTGTGCTGACTGAGTGTGTTCGTTCTCTACCGTAACACAAAGAGTGTATAATCCGTAAGTTGTTCCTCAGTGAACCAGGAGTCCTGGCTTATCGCCAGCCTCAATAGAAACAAGAGGAAATTACTTTTCTACAAAGCGTCTGACAAGGCAAAATCTCTTACACGTTTTCCATCGGCACAGCAGGACATTTACTATGACTTAAGTGCTTTGCTGAAGGGTTCTAACAAACAACTGAAGCACAACTCTTCTGGTTACAATTCTCTTTTACAGTCGGCCAGTAGTTTTAAGCGCCCTGACGTACCAAACTGACTGAAGTCTGTTGGGCGTGGGTGTCTTCAGCAGACCGTCACCCGGTAACTTTGGAGGCATGTACCATTTGACCTTATTATCCATGATGATGTTGTTTTCCTGGATTGAGATTATGGCCCACTGTTACTTATGTATCAGCTGTGGTTTCTGTTGTGTGTTCCAACTTTAACAGCAGCGAGACATTTGATCACTATGAATGTGCCAGTTCTTTAAGGTCAGGAGTGTTATCATCAAAACAACACACTGACATCAGGTTTGCTTTACTTAACCACAGAATTACATATTAGAGATGTCCAGTTCATTACAAATACTTGCTCGTTGATACAGGAGTACAATATGATGCTAGGGCATGAGATGGAGATAAAAAAAAAAATGTAGTCAATTAATCGATAAGTCATCTTTTAAGTAAAAATGCCAAACATGCTGGTTCTAGCTTCGCAGATGAATTAATGAAAACAAAAGTTAGTTGGTGTAGCTTTTTACAGTTTATCCTCATTTTCTGTGCCTATGACAGGTGGAAAAACACACCGTGAGACGTGAGGGACGTGTCTTTCTGGAACAAGCTGATGGTGGGACACGTAAATCAGGCAGAGAGATGGAGATGAAAACAGGCAATTGAAATTACAGGAAAAATAACAAATGATTTATTTTTCTTGACACACCAATGCAGTTCTTTTAGATCTTACAGGCTTGACAGTTCTGCTGGTACCCTCTGACGTACAATGCAGGAAAAAACATCCCTATGTTTCATTAATGACTGCATCGAGAGTCGCTCAATTAATGAATTTCCTGGCTAAGTTTTGTCTACTTCTACTTTTCCTGTTATGGGGACAGGATGTAGCCAGAGGAAATTCATGGCATCCATGTTTACTCACTCATACATACACTATATATACAGTTGCACTCAAAATTATTCAACTCCCATTGCAAATTAGCTGTTTTGGGAAAATGTACAAACTTTCACCTGTTCAATGAACAACTCAAACAAGAGCAATTGAAATAGCTCAACACAACTAATATTCTAGGTGGTTTCTCCAAATTAAACACAATGTACCACTTTTAATGACTGCTGCAGTCTCAAAATTATTGAAACCCTGAATACAATCCTTTATAAGACAAATCAGGTGCTGTCTCAAGCACGCCTGATGCTAGAGGTTTGTTCAGTGACATTTGGACAAGGAAAAGGATACAAAAAGACAGCAAAGGCACTGAGTGTTCCTAGAGAAAGTTTTGAAAGCCTAGTTCACAAGTTCAGAGCTAAAGGAACACTGGCTGCACTACCTGGACCTGGAAGAAAGATGAAGCTATCAATGGCTGCCACCAGATTTCTGAGGAGGCAGGAGGCCAAAACCCCTCAAGTGACTGCAGCAAGACTTGGTGGCAGCAGACACTGAGGTTTCAGTCTTTACAGTAAAGCACATACTAAAAGCTGAGGGCCTCCATGTCCAAACTCCAAGACAAACACCACTACTGTCCCAAAAGCACAAGACAATGTGTTCAAAACCACATAAATAAGCCACAGAAGTTTTGGGATTCTGTTCTGTGGAGTGATGAAACAAAACTGGAACTTTTCAGGTCCATGGATCAGCAGTATGTCTGGAAAAAAAAGAATGAGAAATACGCTGAAAAGAACACCCTGCCTACAGTGAAGTATGGCAGTCGTAGGAGAAAACATCATGCCGTCTGTGAGGAAGCTGAAACTTGGGCGTCCAACAGGAAAATGATCCCAAGCATACCTCAAAGTCCATCAAAGATCGGCTTCAGAAAAAGTCGTGGCCGTCACAGATGCCTCACTTAAATCCAATAGAAAATCTCTGGTGGGATTTGAAGAAGGCGGTTGCAGCACACAAACCCACGAACATTAGAGAGCTGGAGGCTATTGCTCATGAGGAATGGACTAAGATTCCTTATGGACGCTGTCAGAAACTGATGTCTGGCTCTGCATCATGTTTGCAGCAGGTCAGAACAGCAAAAAGGTGCTCTACTAAGTACTAAAGATGCTTCTTAAGAAGGGATTGAATAATTTTGAGACTGCAGTAGTCATTAAAAGTGGCATATTGTGTTCAATTTGGAGAAGCCATCTGTAATATTAATTGTGTTGAGCTATTTCAATTATTCTTCTTTGAGTTGTTCATTGAACACAATTTTGCCAGTACACCTAATTTGTAATGGAGGTTGAATAATTTTGAGAATAAAAAGGCACAGACACTCAGGGAGTTAGGCAAATGCATATATACCTGCCATGCCTAGCACCCCAAAACTCCCTGATTCACTCATTCACTCTTCAGTCCGTCTGGCCCTCGCTGCTGCACTGGTTTAGCAGAGTGACTCTCCAGTCCTCCAGAGGAATGCCAGTATGATCCTGTTCCAGCACAGTCCGACCACCACCAATCAGACTTTCCTACCACAACTCTGAGCAGTTCATACTGCGATACTGGTTTGTTGACTGTGCTCTCTGCTGATCCATAAGAATGAGTTAGAGCTACAAGGCCCAAGGATTGCTAATCCATGACCTTCTGAGAAAGATAAGCTGAGAAAGTCGGCCCTATCGTCACCACACTGCAGTGAGGGTTACGAGGGCTGAGCTCTAGCCTTGTAGTCTTGTGTGCTCGAGGGTTTGGCTAAAGCGGCTCTCTGCAACTGCAGGATCATGCTTCTGCGCTGCATTGAGAAGAGATTCGACCAGATGAGTGCAGTAATTATGTGGTTAGCCTTGGCAAGTGGTGGAGGTTAGCTGATTATTGGTACAGCTAAAGGCCCGGAAACTGAAAGCACGGCTAGCCGGCTACAGTGGTGCACTGTGTGGCAAACCGAAGCCAGGCTGGAGCGAAACTCTCTCTGTCTGAGAGGAAACTGTTAAAGAACCATACAGAGCCCCCTCTGTGTGTGTGTGTGTGTGTGTGTGTGTGTGTGTGTGTGTGATGCAGCAAGAAGGAGTATCTTTACTGAGGAGTGTAGGGATAGCTGAGGTTCACTGGGTTCAGTCACACTGTGAAAGTAAAGAGTGTTTTGTGTTTATGTGTTTGGCTGCATGTGTGTGTGTGTGTGGGAGCGTGTGAGATTAGGCTCAATAGTGCCATGCTGTAACGGAGCAAAAAATCTATGACGCATTCAGCCAAATCACCAGCCAGTGTCTGCCCAAACACACACACACACACACACACACACACACACACACACACACACACACACACACACACACACACACACTGTCTGTTGTCTCTCTTAACCATTTTTGGTTCTCTTGATTTAAGAGTTAACTCATCCCGGAAAACCATCTACAAGCACATGTGCCTCAACAAACTTTCCCTGTTCCCACTGTATTGTGGGAAAGATTTAATGATTATATTACCATGTAAAACAAATTCTAATACAAAGTGACAGATCAAGCCTAATGCTTACTAGTACATACTGAAACCATATGGGCTTGTCACCATAGTAAAGACAGCTTCTGCTGCGCTAATCACTCCGCCATAGCAGATGCACAGACTGAGGCATTATCGGCAAAATTAAAGCTACTTTCCCCTCTTTTCACAGTGTGAAACAGCTGTCCAAAAATTTGAGAAAGCAAGCTAGAGAGAGAGAAAAGGGGAGAAAGGGAGAGAGAGACGGCAATGAGAAAATAGAGCAATGGCCGATAGCCAGACCCCGCAGCGACTCAGATCAGATCCCCTAGAGTTGTGGATTAGGTTTTTGATCCAGATTTTAGGCTGGATTTAGGGCTTTTTCCTCAAGCTGGGCCGAACTGCAATTCTGCATTTGCTTGATGATGTCATATTGTTTGTGTGTGTTTGTGGGAAACAAAGAGAGAGAAAAGTGCTCACAGCCATTGCTTGGTATTCAGAGTACGCTGCGGCCGGTGCCAGGAGCAGTTAGCCAGTCCGGCAGCATCAATTTGTCAGCATATCGCAGCAAAAAAAATTCGCTGGGGCCCCTGGGAGCCAAAGCAGGCCATTGGCAAGAGCTCAGAGGGCCTGAGGTGACCCAGCAGGTGCTAAATACACACGGCTATACTCTGATATGAAAAACACACATAGATGTACATATTATTCACAGCGAATGCACACTAATAGCGACAAGGGTATGACAAACATACATATTCAGTCCCATTTACACAGTCCTCTCCCCTCATCACCACAACACAACAACATAAGCAAACACACAGCTGCAGCATTATGTTAACAGCTGCTGTAGAGAAGGGTCAAAGACAGTGCACGTCGTGCAGCCTGTGTCCTCTGAATCATCGGGCCCGCTGCAGGCTGAGACGGCCTGTGGAGCACAACACACACACATACACACACACACTCACACACACCCACACACACACACACACACACACACACACACACACACACAATGACAGATCACCTTCCATGACCTTTGATGTTCAATGCAGCATGCACATACCTCCTCACACACACCCCACTTCTATACACACACAAAGTGTGTAGAGCCAAGGGCCACGATAAACTCACAACCCCTGCATCCATTAAACATAAGTAACATAAGTCTGTACTGGATTTCTGTGCATGATATATACAGCATGCAGTGCACATGTCTGATAGCATGAGCCCTGCTGGAAACAGTTTGATCTCAGGCATTCAACACACACATACTGCATTTATAATTCAGCATGTATGGCACTGTGGATCTCCACAGGGACTTTATTATTACTACTTGATTTTCTAAAGTAAAATAAATGTAAAGGAATTTGTCTTGCTGCAAGTGGTGTATATAGTAAAACACCATATGTAACTTTACTATAAAGGAGCAAAAAACATTTAGTTCAATCAGATAAGTTGAATATGAAACCACTGGAAGGCTACTTCGCTCTTAACCTTAATGCAAACATTGTAAATATGGCTTAGGGGTGGCAAAAAGGGTTATGTATACTTCATGCTGTGTCTCCATGGTGATTTCTATGGTTCTCTCAGCTCAAGGTCTACTTACTCGCTTATTGTGGAGCTTTCAGCCATATCACGTGATCCTCATCGGCAGATGACGCTCAGTATAAAGGTTTAAACATCTCAAATTCCATGACTCAAATGATCGAACTCCATCTGCTAATGAGGACCATGTGATGCAGTTAAAAGCTCAAGAATAAGGAAGTGTGTGGACCTTGAGCTGAAATTGTTCAATCAACTGCTGGTTTAAACCTCAAAAAACCTGTAAAACCTGGTTTTAGCAATCTGGATAAGACTAAGCTCATCCGGGATGAGCTTAGTAAAAAGCTTTAGAAAAAAACAAATATATTGTTTGAATAGAAACTGAGACACTGTGGGAGACACATTTGTGATCGTTGTCCGTTATTTGTGCAGGTGCATCCTCAAATCAAAACACACAGCAAACCCTGTAATAATGATGCACACTGAGGTGAAAGTCTGACGCCGGTAATGTGGGGGATATATTTTATCACTCCTGTTTCAAATTGCCAGTGATTAGATAGAGATGCCAAATCCAGTAGAGTAGTAAAAAGCGGCTGTGCCCTCAACAACTGGGATAATTCAAATGACAGAGACTCGTGGTTGCAATAACATAGACAATCAGAACCCTCGATAATGATCTAACCATGTTTTCTGGGATACAAATAACCATTATCAGGTTTTCCTATGTTTGTGTAAAGGTCATATCCTAACAGTTAAAAGTAACTAATAACCTGCTACTTTTACTGGGTACCAAGCATCACTGTAGCCAGCAGTCTGGTTTTCAGCAATTAAAAAAAAAAGACCAATATATTGTTTGGATAGAAACTGAGACACTGTGTGAGACACATTTGTGATCGTTGTCTGTTATTTGTGCAGGTGCATCCTCAAATCAAAACACACAGCAAACCCTGTAATGATGCAGGTAATGTGGGGGATATATTTTATCACTCCTGTTTTTATATATATATATATATATATATATATACACATACATATTTTTCCCTCATGTATATATATATGTATGTATGTATGTATGTAGGTATAAGCTATATTCCTAGTCTATTATGGCAGCAGAACAGTTCTGAGAACCTAATAAACCTCATGCTCATTAATCTCCATTGCTGCCATTGGACAATATGCCAGTGAAAATATAGTCCTATTCCTTTGATTATTCTTCTCACCTTAGAGCAACATCAGGCAAATAGTTACCAACTCATTACAGTCCTCCTCTATTGCTGTTAAATTGCAGTCATTTGTGTCTTTTAGGCAAATAGACCAAGTGCTACGCAAGCAGATGTGCCCTGGCTGAATTATAATTGCCTTGACCAAATCTCTTTCTCAGCAGTTAAGACAATTATGTCTGCATACACTTTATGCCTCTGGAGTTCACGCCTATGTGCAGGACGCTAATATTAATAAACACACTAAGTCAGTCACACACCGAAGTACTTCCATACAGCATACACTGCGCACCAGCTACTTGCTGCTATTTTGCACAGACAGGTATGGTATGTGGTTGGTGTACTCACATTTCAGCCCGATAGAAGCAGCCATGACTTGTCCAGAGATTACCTCATAAAACCATGTATCAACCTTAGTGGAGGGCTGCCGTGAGACTTACTTGGCCCCCTGTGAGAAAAAGATGTACTCATCCATCCTGTGGATAAACTGAGAGTTACATAAAGAGATTGATGTACGCCTTTCTGTTAAAGTAAAACAGATTTCACTCAAAGCAGTTCAGTGGGGAACATGAGGATAAAGAGAGGAGTAAAAAAAAAAAAAGAAATCTTAAAACACCCCAAAAACCCCACCCCCCATCCACACCCGAAAACTAGAATGAACATTCACAGAGAGAGTGAGAAAAAAGACCAGTATTGTTCTTTGTTTGAGCTCTCTCTCTCTCTCACACACACACACACGCACACGCACACACGAACACGCACACACACAGGCACAGGCACACACACTCACTCACACACACACACACACAAATACAGTGCTGACACCAATAAGCAGTCAATGATTTTCCTAATGGTTCTCTTCTATGGAAAGGCAATTCTCATGAGGATGGTTAAAGCACTGAAAGCCATGTGTAAACTCCCTCCCTACCAGTAGCCCACACACACACACACACACACACACACACACACACACACACAGGCACATACACGAAAACGCACACCAGTCTAAAGCCCATCTTGGCAAGCACTCCCTTTCCTTTAACCTCTCTTTCTTTTATATCTGAGTCTGTGTGTCTCGAAGTCCTTTAACCCTCCGTCTCCATTTTTTCCCCTTTACGCCACAAAGTCTTTTTTACTTTCCTTATAATTTAACCAACTTTCCAATATTGCTCAGCTACAGTTTCACCGTCTCATCCTTTTGCACATTTACATGAACATGCACACAGACACACATGCACACACACACATTCCCTCACCTTAAACAAATGGCCTGCAAATACCATGGAGGGAAACACAGAGGCTTTCATGCCCTGTGAAACTTGTATGTGTATGTGGGGAATGCATGAACAGGAGAATATTCTGCAACAGAAAGGAGAGAGTAACAGAGAGTGCTTTTTGGTTTAAATGTTCAAAGTGTTTGATATTCAGATCATTTTCCTAAAAGGACACTCAAACTGTTGCACAAAAATTATCAAGCCTCCCCGCTTCCTGCCACAGAAACATGAATGCCTTAAGTACATAGCAAAAAGGCATTCGACATTGTGCTCACACGATCACCCATCCTAATTATCTTCTCTTCCCCAGCTCCCCCACTCGCCTCCTCTCCCCCCCTACACATACACACGCACACATTTTTTTTTCCGTACATTGTAATTTCTGTATACCTCTGAGGCATGCCGTCCAATGAAATGGAACAGAAACGGGAAGGATGGTTGGAGACAGATGAGAGGAGTGAGTAGCGGCGAGGACGGAGCGAGAGGAAAGTGAAAGAGAGAGGAAATGGGAATAAAATAAGTGGAACGAGAGCAATTGACGAGAGAGAGTAAGAATCGAGTGAAAGAGCAGGTCAACTCCGGCGGCGGCAGCGTGGAAGCGTCTGCGGAGCGTTGCTGATGTGATGGCACGATGATGATGGTGTTGATGATTCACCGCTGGTAGGAAATCAGAGAGAAGAACGTATTATTATCAAGCAGCTCAATTACAGCGCAATTTCTCCCCGGCAGCGACAGCCTCTGCAGGGCTCCTCATTGAAGCTGATTTGGGAGGCCTGCGGCGTCTGGAGGGCCAGCAAGCGACTCAGTGGTGCGGTGAGACTTCCCCACTCGAGGAGGGAAGAAAAGAGGAGGCAGGAGAGGACGACCGGGGAGAGGAGGAGTGGGGGCACGCGGGGATGAAGTGGGAAGTAGTCAAGGAGCAGGATGCAAACGTGACAAAGTTAATGTGAGCGTCTGCGTTGAGACCTCACAAGCTCCGCACTTGAGGCGTTTTGTCGGAGCGCAGACAGGCAGGAGGGACAGACAGGATCTAAACTGCACTGCTGAGGGAGAAAACACCTGCTCAGTAATGAGTACGCGGTCTCCGGCTGGTCCTGGTGGTTAACATGAATACTGAAGAGCAGCTATTCAAGTGGTGCACAGAGTGTTTTATAATTTTATTTACTCTCATAGTGTGTGTGTGTTGTGCATGAGCCAAGGGGGAAGGAGCAGGGAGATAGAGACCTTCGTGTGCGTGTATGCTTGTGTGTGTGTGTGTGTGTGTGTGTGTGTCAGAGGGAGATTGTGTGGGTGAGTGTTTTTTGTGATGTGGGAAGTAAAGAATTTTATGCATTCTGTAGGTGTGCACATTTAGCACAGGGGGGACGCTGAAGAGTGTGTGGGAGTGTATATAAACGTGTATGAATTTGTGTGGATGTGCAGCAGGTGTGCACATCTAACTCGTATGCCCTGGCTGTCTCTACTGTGCCGTACAACATCCCCTACAGTGGCTGCCTTGAGGCAAAGGCAACCTCAGCTGAGCTGTATCACTGACCTCTCAGCGAGGAATTACTCCGTGACCTTGACCATGAACCCAAACCTAGATTCTCTCACATACAACATGCTGGAACTGTTGTCATGAGTATGTAATGGGTGAAACGTGCAGTAATTCTGTAGCTATGACCTTGTAGGTCAAACACCACCCTATTACCACACTTAAGGTTTTATTACAGGAGATACATACCACTTGAATCGTAATGTCAACAATGTTTCCATTAACAGAGCTTTAAAACTGCACTAATCACTATTCTAATGTAATAACATGATCTACTGACTTTGTAAAATGAAAGGTGTCACTTGTAAAGGTGAACCCACAGATTATTATCCCCCAATACTGCCGTTCCACTCGGCTCTGTGGGACATTATAGCATCTTTCAGCTAATTATTTTGGTTTTGTGACTCACAAAACCGTTTCCAGACGCAGCTAGAAGCTATTTTCAGAAGTAAAGTTGATAAACCCGCTATGCACTACCTGCCCAGCAAGCAGCAGACTGAAAAATTAAGCGAATAGATGGTGAACATAATAGAACATTTAGCAGCTAAAAAGGCAGACATTTCCATCAGTGGGTGGTGGAAACCAAAAGCAGAGCAAAATGGAGAGTGACTATTGGTAACACAACTCCAAATGAATCGTAATGTTTCTGGATGTGTAAATAAGAAAGTCTTTGATTGCCAATGACAACTTGTTTGTCATTTCAACCTTGCCTCCAAATCAAGTCAATTAGAGGGGCACTCGGGGAGCACAGCCCTGATATGAGAACCTCCAAGCACAACCACTAGCCTTTATACGTGTAAGGATTGTTGAGGTGGCTGTTAGTCGCACCACACCCTCTACTTTGCCATAGACACCAGTGCTACAATGTGATCAACGTTATTGCTGGTTTGTGAGTTGGATCCAGATCCGCTCCAAAATTTTATGGAATCTTCCTTGGCCCACACTACACCCTACCACGAAGTTTCATAAAAATTGGATGTGCAGTTTTTCAGTGATCCTGCTGACAATCAAACAAGACAAATGGCACCAAAGACATGACCTCCTTGGCAGAAGTGATAAAAGAAAAAAAACCAAAAACAGACATTTGATGCCAGGTTACGATACTTAAATACTAGCACTGTTTGTTTGAATCAGAAAAGCATTGGTGTTCAGTGCCCAGCCCTAGTATCATCATTACATTAAATGGAAAAAGGGTAAAAGCCCATTGGATAGTTTGTTACAAATTTCTCTGCATTTATGATGATGATTATATCCTTGGCCGGTCTGAGAGTCTGTAGGGTTGAGCAGCATTACAAAACAGAACAAAAGTTCTCCTCATTTCAGCCACTCTGAAATGCTATCCAGATGTGGATAATACGAAGAAACATTTAACAGAGGCAAGTATCCATCAGGGTGAATAATTAAACCAGTGGAATAACAACCTGTTTCAAGTGGCAGTGGAGAGCTTGGATTATTGGGCAGATTCCCTCAATCGTCCTCTGCAGTGTAATCCTAAATCAGAGCTCTTATTTAGAGATGCTTAACAAAACCAGCTTGATCAGTGTCTTGGCATCAGCTTACCTCTAAATCCTAAACTTCACCAACAGAGGGGAAAATTACAGACCTGATCCCTGTATCCGTGGAGGCCATTTGGACTCAGGTTAGTTTCCAGAAACTCCAACCACACAGTCTTTGCCAGCTGGGCCCAAGCTACACTAACAAGCCTTCAAACCAAACCGGGTTCCCCTGAGGATTACGCCGGGATTTGAGTCGACGTCGGATTTGTAGAAGGGATGAGGCGTTTATCTTTTTCTTTTCCCCCCCCCAACACCTCTTCCCCCTGCTTTCCTCTGTCTTGCATATCTGTCTCTCTTTCTCTGCCTGTCTCTATCTCTCTTTCATTCTTTCTAGTCTCACTTTTTCTGTTTATCACAGATAGAGACAAGTCTTCTGGGCTGCTGGCATTCGGCCCCAGTAGTAAGAAGCAAAAAAAGGAAGAGGAGGAGGAAGGAGAAGAAGAAAAGCGCCGCTGTCAGTTCCTCTTCTCTTGCTCCACAAGACTGGAAGGACAAAAGCTTTCCCTGACAGGCCGATCGCCCCTATCTCTACCCAGCTGACGTGTCATCACCCTGTGTCTTCACCACACTGCCACATACCCTTTTCTCTTTCTGTCACACACCCCCCTGTCTTATTAGAATAACACAATAGATGGGGATTAGTGTATGGTGTGTAGAGGAGGAGATAGCAAGGCAGTAGCTCATGCTCAGTGTCATAAATCTGTGTGGGTGTGATTACATGTTCATGTGCATCTGGGTGTTACATGTAGATCAGCATGTTGCATGTCCGTGTCGCGGCACTGCAGCAATTTCAGAGAAGTGAGCAATCTGCCGTATGCTTCCCCAACAACGAGGTTGTCAAGTGTTTTTCAGTGTGATGTGACCGTAATGGTGGAGACCCCCTCCTGTCTAATGATTCCCCTACAGAGGCCTGTTTATGGTGAATGCTGCAGGGCTACAATATAGATGCTACATTGACATGCAGTACATACATTAATCTGACCTGATCACAAAACGCAGCTTCTCAATGTGTCACACCTAAGAGCTCAGCAGCTGACATCATTGGGAGACATTTTACCTGTGTCCAAAACAAACCTTAATCCTCCCAGAAATATCAGTCTCTCACTATACTGAAATGAAATCAATAAAACCCCCTACACGGTTTACAACCCTCTGCTGGCTATAGTGGTAGCTAAAGTTGTATCTTAGTTGCAGTAATTTCCATGTTTCAGGCTTGTAAGGAATCAGCAAGTTAAAAAGATGCATGAGCTGAATACATAAGTTGAAAATCTGACTTTGTAAGGCATAATTAGAGAATAAACTTGCAGAGGTACTGCATACTTAAACGTGTTTATTGAGCTGTAAACTAAATGATATGACTGTACTGTAACATTTCAATGCCGGTGTTAATATTGGCATTTCTCATTAGACACATAAAAGAATCCACATTTTATAGATTGAAAACACAACACAACAAACCATGTGACTATTTTAAGATCAGCTTCAAACTTGCAAGGCCAATGCTGAGATGGAATGGAGCAGTTGGGACCAATCTACGTTGTGAATTTTAGAAATAAAAAAGAAGAAAGAAAGAGAACGTTAACGGCCACCTCAGTGAAATACATGCTGATCGGGACTCATGATTCACAGCAGTTTATGCTTTGTAGAGTTAGTAGTTAGAACATAAGCCTTCTAAATAACGTTGACATTATGTTACCAGAGACTCGTCACTCACAGGGGTTATGCTATGGAGAGAGAGGGAGAGTGGAGAGCCTCGGGCATTACTGGGGCTGCAGCCAACAGCTTGAAGTGATAACGGCAAATTGATGCAGCTCAGGACCACGGTCCTCCACCACACTAATGTCTGCTTCAGGGGACTCTGGAGGGCAAAGATCCTCCACCTCCAAAGAAATCTCTGTGGCATTGGAGCCTTGCGATTCTGTGTCGCTCTCCATTTTACTCTTACCAGGGGATCATATCGCTGAGCCGCTCCTGTCTCACACAGCTCCCTCAGCCCCTGCCCACTTTTTGTAAGCATTTTCCCAAAATATGCATTGGATGGAGTTAGGCTCAGACTTGGGGCGAAGTTGCACTTTACTGGCTTGAAAGTGAATTTCTTCAAATCTACCTTTCTTTGAAAAGATAATCCAGCATTTTATTGCTTCAGTTCCATAAAGTTGGGGAACAAATCAAATCTGAGTTGCAGAGGTTGAGATGACCTGACTTTTAGTCCCCAGTGTGGGTCAAGATCCAATACATTTCTGGATCCTACATGTCTTATAATACAATTGGAGTCTGCCGTTAAACCCTCCCTCGTTGGCAACAGTCACGTCTTCCTCCAGGTTGTAGCACGGATTCCTGTTGTAAATCTGAAGTCTCCAAACCCAGGCCAAGTTTTCAGGGGCTTTAAATTCACTTTTCTAAGTTCATGTGCATGGGCTTAAAAATAACAATCCAATCATATGATACCCTGAGTTTTAGTTTTCACAAGCAATTCCTTTGTCTTTTAGGTATTGAAAATTGTACCTAAAGCCCAATATCACATCCCATCTGAAACTGTCTCCAGTGGCGAATGAAAACGACAACCAGTGCGTTCTCCCACATTCAGTGACTGATTCTCTGAATGTGCACTAAGAAAGAACGAGACACAGATCAAAGTTTAAGTCTACACTAATCTTCCAGCCACTAATATGAATATACAATACGGTCATTTGAGGTACATTTTTAAAAAACGGTTCTTTTTATTGAGCAGTGTAATGATGATAAATTCTAAATTATGTAATTTAAGTGCAGCGTTTAACAGCAGTTGGCACTGATGTCTTTTTATAAAATGCAGCAGATCTATTTAAGGGGATAACCCTGCAACTGCTGAGCAGCATGGGAGTTGAGCGATTGGCCTAATAACCCCTCCATATGGTGATGGTCTAGTCCAAACCTGTGTGTGTGTGTGTGTGTGTGTGTGTGTGTGTGTGTGTGTATTTGAGTGTGTGCAGCCTTTTAGCTCTGCGCTAAATATCAACATGGATACCCGACTTCAGATAAAACTAATTCAGCACCCCCCCCCCCCCCCCCCCAGCCTATCTCTCTCTCTATGTCTCTCTATCTGTCTCTCTCTCTCTCAGGGCTGTCTGCTAAGCCTCTTACCTATGGGATTATTGGCAACGCTAGGTATTATATAGTTTCATTCATCTGGATGATGCGTTATTAATGTGTTGGGGAATGAAACCATCTGTAACGGCGGCGGGGGATGATGGGAGGATGAGGACAAGATTGGTGGGGGAGAGAGGCAGGCGAGTTGGCTGGGCTGGAGTTGTGGTGATGGCGTTGTGTTTATTGTGTGTGTGTGTGTGTGTGTGTGTGGAGGGAGTTTTGACATAGAGCGATGCAACTCTAATTGGTGGTAATGGTGAGGTTTGTTTGAACAGACTTGACAGGAGAGAGATGAACGGTAGTTATCAGCTTTGATTTTGAAGTTTTACTGATGAGGCGCACACAAGGCATCAAGCCGAGCGCAAAGCACACACAGACATGCAGAGATACACACAGCCTAACAGAGGAGAAATGATAGGAAATTGTGTCTGTTGAACCCCTTTCAGACATTCACATTACTCTGTAAATACAAAAAAAGCTGGAGTTAATTTTCGCCCTACTTCGCCCCCTTTCAGAAATCACATCTGTTACATTTTCCATTTTCATATTTCTATTCAAGTGGTGGGTTTTAGGATTTTCATACAAACGGACAGGTGACAAATAAAAGGAAAAATCAGATAAATGACTGGAGAGACACAACAACAGGTGTCAGCTGATTCCACGCAGGACATAAGTGGTCACATAAGCTATGGCCTTCCCAGGCACCGGGATCTAAACCCAGCTGAACTCCTACACCAGAGCAAGATTTTTGACTCGGCACCACCATCATAAAAAACACCAAATGAAGGAGTGTCCTGCGGTTGGCATGTTTGAAACTCAGTACAGTATTAGAGAATCTATGACAAAAGAGTCCTGAAGCTGTTCAGGAGGCTCGCGGATTACTGATTAATGTACAGACATCAGAAAAAACGCTTGTCAGAATTGTCAGAAGTGATGTCTTCAAATTGCTTGTTATTGTCCGACCAACAGCATAAAACAAGATATTCAATTTACAATTAAACAAAGCAAGGAATAATTGGCTTTTTGGTTTGTTAAATGACTTAATTAACGATTAATTGAAAAGCTCCATTTTCTTTTTACGACTGCAGGAGCTATTTTAATGTGTACATATTGTGCTAAAGTTAAACCCTCAACAATGCAATGAACTTGATGATGCGGTTTGCCCTGTTACACATAATACCATAATGGAACTTGCTCTGCTCTCATCTCCTAAGCAAGAGTCGACATGATCGGCAGGACTGTGTGAGTCACAGCAGTGTGTTTTCGGCTCCCCGGTGTAAGTGCGGCACTTCTACCATCCTGACACTTGTCGAATAGTTAAATGGCTATTCCTCCTTCACACAAAGTCAGCAGAGAGGACAGAGGAGGATGGAGAGAGAGAGGCTGATTACATGGATACCACACTGAAGAGGCCTGCAGCACATTCAGCACCTGTGCTAGAAGGAGTGTTTCACAGGGACTTGTCTGTGCTGCGGTGTTTGAGCTGCTATGGAAACCTAAACGTTCAGTCTACAAACTACACAACGCCTGAAGTTTTAGGATTCCATGCCGCTATTCTGCATAGGAGCAGGATCAGCTCGGTGAAATAGCACGGCCGAGTTTTAACGGTATGCAGCATTATGATAATAATAAAATGTTTTTCTATCGTGGGTGTTGAGGGATGGTGTCATGTATACAAATTACACTTCAACATCAAAGTATCCGGGGTTTTCGATGTGCCTCTTTCAAGTCTGAGGTGCATACTTCTTCTCTCAGATCTCAATATGTTCCCACCTCTCTCCGAGACTAACAGCCCTTGAAAAAGAAGCTCGCTGTGTGCAAAAACACGACAGATGGATGGACTGATGGGCAGGCTGTACTTTACTTTTCCCTCATTACAGGTTTTACAGAGTAATACTTTATTGATGTAATGATTGGGACGTTTGAAATTTGAAATCACACAGTGCATCTTCTGGGCGTCTCTGGACTGTAATTATGTATGTTCAAAGGTCTGTTTAAAGCAGAATAGCTCACACTCCGAGATGATTTACTTTCGGGGAGTGCCAATTTACCTGCCAATTACCACCGCTGAAGTGGCTTTGCTATGATATAAACACCAGCAGCGACAGTGACTGGCACAAAGCACAATGGGACTGGAACAAACCACAGTGCCAGCAACACAATGCGAGAAATAACTGAATGTGAAAGTTTAGTGTAGTTACAAAGCAAATGAGGACTTTCAGGCGACAGCAAATGGGAAGAATGAGCTAACAGCTTACTTCAGTGTGGCTCCTCTACATATTAGGACTGTCACTGTAAAAAAAAAAGTCAGATAAAAACCAGACTAATGCAGAGTTGACATTGTTGCTCTGCTGCCTCGCTTGAGTGACGTGGTAAGTTACATTTTACAAAGTCAGCCTTTTTTTGTTGTAATAATCTTTGGTGTCAAGTCCAAAACGCTTCCTCACATAACTTCTCCTAAAAGTTTGTAGTCATGGTTACCCATTCTGTGCGATTATATTAGCAAAGGGAACAATGTCCCTGTCGTGGGACTAATAAAGGAATAAAGGAATATCTTAATAATCACATTTTTCTGAGAGCGGCAGCAGTACATAATAGATGAGACTGACTGTACACTTTCCAAAGAGCCCTCATTGGAGTACTTATACACAGTACATTTTCAGCATGGAAGCTCATTCTTCAAACGTGAATGTGAAAAACTAGCAATTTTTTTTTCACACATACTCTCACTTTGGAACTTGAGCAGATCATTACAAATTAAAAAGTGCTCCCACCTTAAGAGTGTAGTTTGAATTACAATTTTAAACTGACGGAAAATGGCTACACTCACTCACACACCTCACGACCCCCCCTTGTCACAACCTACGTCGTAACACCATTGAAAAAAAAAAAAAAAAAAAAGAACTCAGGACTACTTTGCATGTGAGTGTGTGTAGCTACAAATATACATGTGTATGTGGGTGTGCTTGTGGGTGCGTGCTTGTGGAACATCTACAAGCATAAATACATAATTTTGGATGCGTGAATGCCAGTGTGTGTGTGTGTGTGTGTGTGTGTGTGTGTGTGTGCGTATGTGTGAGTCAGCACTGTGATCATGGACACAGTGGGATGAATCACATTGTGGTTGTGGTGGTGGTTGGAGAATAGACTGGTAGCAACAAAAGATTTCAGCAAAGCTCCTAAATGCAAAACATATGTACGACGCATTGTTACTTGTACTGTGCACCATTACAATTTAAACGCTAATCCCAGCACGATTGGAGTCTTTAGCAAGTTATTTCATATTCAATCCCTTTAAATGTTCATTCTGGCTGCCTTTACCAAACATCTAAGAGCTCATTTAGTCTTATTAAACCCTGAAGAACAACTTCAGAGACTCTGATTGCAGTTAGTACTCCTTCCACTATATGGGAATAACAAGTGTTATATAAGAACATCAATATCAGGGTATTTATGGACACATATGGGGACCCCCACAGACCTGATGGGGCGGGAGTTGGAGCCTTTCTTCCATTTTCTGCTCCTTTAAGTTCTGTGTTTTCCCAAACATCTTCTGTCAGTCACAAACTACTCAATTAACATCTGCTGGCACTCAATTCTTTGTAGAAATTAGGCCTGCAGCAAAGCCATGTGAGCCACTGTGGGAAAATAACTGCAGTGAACATCTTAATAATACATCATACAATATAGAATATGTGTGGTTAAGCTTGCCATGGATGTATCATCACCACACTGTGGAACCGTGTAGAAAAAAAGAGGTAAATGTGCATTTTCACATGGTTTGTAATGCTATCTTTGCCATAGGAAACCATTAGGAAAAGTCAGTGCAATGGAAAAAGTGTACATCAGAGGTAATGTTACATGTAACACCATGACTAATAGGGAAACTCCTTACAACATGTGTGAGCCGGACACCCGTCCGGCACATGGAGATCATGACAGTATACGACTACCGCAGCAGAAGGAAAGAAAGCACTGACGACCAGATGTGAAGCTCGGAGCAAGACGCTTTTCCAAAGCTTTACTCAATCCCCTGCAGGAGGTTTAATTCTGGCACAGAATCAACAGTATTTCACATCCGTCATCAGGACCGCCTTAATAAGCACCTATTAATAATAACTGTGATGCTATCTCCTGCAATAAACTGATGTCAGGCAAAGCAAGACTGAGTAATTCAAGTGTAAAAATGTCTGAGGGGGAATTTGCAACAGGTAGCTGCTGTCTGTGTGAAAGGACTTAAGAGTCACAGCTAACGTAATATCATTCATGAGCTTATATCCAAATGTAAAAGGCAGTGGAGACACGAACAGCAAGCTGCCTTGTCTGTTGGACTAGAGAGGAAAACATCCACGCTCTTGAGCAGCATTTCCCTCACTAGACACAACAGGAGAAAACCACTAATGACAACTGTAGCTCCTGCCTGCTGGGATGACACATCCCAAGCTATGCATAATGTTTCCATCCAGCATAAGTTATCACACACAAATCTGCTATTGTTATACTGTAGCTTCTGGCTCATTCTATTCTGGATCAAAGTGCTGCTCTCCCTTCTCTCAGGCGCGGCGCCTCATATAGCATTAGTTGGCGCTTATGCGTCACCCTTAGGCTGGACTGCTCTGCCTTGCCAAGCCACACACACACCACCCACGAGGGGAGAAAGAATGAAGACGCAGTGATTAACTAGATGAGGGAATGGACGTGGCCGAGGGTGACCGGTTGGACATTAAGAGTCCGAGGCCACGGAGCTGCAGAGAGCCAGTCGACAGCGTGACAGGCAGGCAGCCGACGAGCCGAGCGGCTGGTGGACTGACTGGCACGCAGGCTGTGCGAGGGGCCTCGAGGCGGAGAGGATGAAAAGCCCTTCTTTAAAAAGGTCACGGGTGGAGATGTGCGCTTTAATAGTGAAACACATTTGGACAAATGGGTGTTGACGCAGCGCCAATAGGTTCTGACACCTCTGAGCCACAGTTCCTGTCATGTCACTGCATTACTAATTTATGCTCAATCCTTATAGGAATATTGTAGCAGTTCTAACAAATAACAACAACAACACCCTAAAGTATTATAATGTAAACTCACTAATGAGCACTACAGATGCACTCTGGGTCCCTGCAGAACTATTACAGGGATATTACAGTGATTCTTCATTAGAGGATTCTCCAACTGTCCAAAAATAGTCTCGAACAGAACCCGTCCTCAGAGTGACTTTGTGCTGTGGAGATGCCAGCAGGTGGGACGACCGGCCCAACCAGATGAAGTGAGTGAGTCACTGTAAAATGTGCAGAGGAGACAGATGATACAGTGCACGGCTCGGAGTGACTGACAGAGCGCGGAGGCCACAGTGTATCACACTACATCAAAAGCCGGTTATCTACTGGTGGCACGGCGGCTGAGGAGTAGGCTATACTTGAATGGCTGGCAGCTTTGTGAAGGGGGCAAAACGCTGCAGGCTTGCCAGAAACAACTGCGTCCAATTTCTTTAGGACAGCCTGGCTGCTTGAGAGACCATGCGAGCTAAGAAGCTCAATTTTCAAGAATTTAATTCCAGACATCAGGTTGTGAAAATTAATCACATGCCGCTTGGAAGCACTGTGAGAGTACAGAAACCTGCCTGGTGTGCAGCCCCGGGGCACAGGGAGCAGTCAGTGGAGTCTGCAAATAAACATTTAGATTTTTTGGGGAGCTTAAATATTCAATAGGCAGGGCAGAGCATCGGCTCCTCCACCTCTGCACGGACACAGCCCCACATTTACCTTATTCATTCTGTGTGTGAGATGCTGTTTGCTTTGGCTCCACAATCTCATCCATCTTGACCTTTGTGTGTCATGTTGCCACTACCAATAAAGCTGTTTGTGCTCTCACAAACAACAGATGACTCTAATCTTTGCGCTCTCATCAAAAGCAGCTCTGCAAATTAGGTTATGTTTCAATTTGGCCCTGCTCAGACAGTAGCTGCTGAGCCATGCAGCTACTGTATTTGACTTAAAATACCAAACAGACCGTGACAGGTACAGACTACGGCCCCAGTCAGCTACTATCTTGTGGAAGGATTTGCCATCATTCTGCCCTGGAGTGAACTACACCGCTGAGTTCACATTTCACACTCAGCTTTGGCATTTTTAAAGTGGACTCCGTGCGCGCATTCAAACGGCGCAATGTGGCTCCTGCTCCTCAGCTGAGGATGCTCGTCTCGCAGCATCGGAGGAGTACACAAAAAAAAAAAAAAAAAAGGGGGGGGGTGCTCATTTTGCATCTGTCTCGCTTCTGACATCCTGTCATTTCCCTACGAAGCAGCCTCCGTTCAGGTGACAGCGATCATTCATTCATTCTGAGGCCTTATTTGAGTGCTTGTCTCCCCAAAAAGCGCAAACTGTAGATGTTTTGACCTGCCTGCCAACCTCTCCGGGCTCCATCCCCGGCGAGACAGTGTCTTTCTAGCGGGGCTGTGGTGTGCATGCAGCAAACGCAGCGCCTCAGTCTTACCGGCTGCTGTATGTGGCGAGACGTCCCCTTCCCCGGCGGAGGGAGATGCTGCCGCTGCTGGACGCCGTGCTGGAAATAGTCGCTGCCGGCGGCTTTGTTGCCCGCGACCCGGTCCCTCTTCTCCCGCACGTTGGAGCCTCCGTTTTCCCTGTCTTCGCCGGAGTCGAGGCTGCTGAAGTTCCACACAATCAGCGTCTGCACCAGCAGCACCGTGAGGGCTGCTATCAGGGCGGACCGCGACCGGCGGGCCAACCTGCGAGCGCACAAGCCGCCAACCATCTTCGCACCGGGCTGCACGGAGCTGGAGGAGCGTCTGTGGCTGTGCGCAGCGCGACGCGAGGAAGGAGTGGAAGTAGAGGGAGGGGGAGGAGGATGAGGAGGAGGTGGTGGTGGTGGTGGTGTTGGTGGAGGAGGAGGGAGGGAGGCTGAGCTTTACGGTGGCGGAGGCGAGGAGGAGCGTCGACAGGGAGAAGCACAGGGCCACCGTGTGGTGAGAGTCGGTGCTCGGCGACAGACATGATGCACGACGCGCTGCCTGCAGGGATATCCTAAATGTTCATCTCTCCGCGGTAATGACCGAATACCTGCAAATGCTGAAATTTGCATTATTACAAGGCAGAGAACAGCAGTGTTATTGGGCCTCCAGGGGTTTTTTGACAGATAAGCTGATCCCAACAAGGGCGTAGCCAGGAATTCTAGCCCCCCTGATATAATATTGCCTTGAGCACCCTTTAACCATTTCAACAACACCCAATGGGATGTGGGCGCCTCTCTAACTTTGCAAAGATTATCTCCATTTTACACCCCAATGGGAAGATGATTTTCTCTCTTCCCTGCCTCCCAGGGTGGAAGTCGCAGCTGTGCGCCAGAGCTGCTGTGAATTCTGAGACTTGGCCCATTATTTTTTTCCCCCCACCAACATCCACACATCACAATTTTCACATATCTTCTCTCTTCCAAGACTGATAACACTGACGTCCCTTTCAGACAGCACTGCAGACTTTGTTAGATTTTAGGCAAAGGAATAAAAAATTAAAAAAATAAAAAAAATAAACTCATTACATCTCCTTTTCCCAGCAGACATTTTGACACGCTATTGTGGCAAAGCCAGTGTGTTACTAATGCCAATGTGTGCGCCAGATGTGGCCATGCTGTCTACATCTAAGAACGTAATTATTTCAAATGAATGTTACGGCACACGTACAGTTGCACAAGCTTTGTGCCATGACTTGTGCGTGTGGGTTAGTTACAGCGTTTTCATTTTCACTGTGTGTTAACTACATGACACTATACTATCATTTATCACATTGTTTGCATCAAGTCTCACAGAGATAATGATGGAGGATGTCTGCATATTTGTTTTAATAAATATCAGTCCCAGACAGCAGCCAGACAATCATGCACAGCGTGGAATTAAATACAGAATTTCAACAGCTTCTGTGCACTTTTCAACATTCAGTCAACCTTAATGTTGTAAATGTGTAAATACAGATCTCATATTTGAGTTATTGTAGGTTTCTAACTAGTAATTACAATAGGGAAACTTCACCTGACCTCTGAAATGATACAGAAGTGACTGACAGCAAAACAAATATGGATGCCTCACATCAGTCAAATACCGCCGGTAGCGTAATTAAACCCACATTTAATGGATATGGTGTTTAATTGTTAATCCACAAAAAATTAATCCTCACATGGCACAAGAGAGAGACAGGAAAAACATGCATATACACTACAAAAGAATAAACAAGGTGAAATTCAAAGAGGCAATTTAAATGCAAATCAAATCAACTTTATTTATACAGCACTTCATACACAACAGAGCTGATCCAAAGTGATTTACAGCACACACAGAGGAAAACAAAAGCAGGAAACAAGCACAGTAGAAGAGGAGAAAATCAGAAGGATGGAAAACATTATCGTGATGATAATGGTAATAGTAAAGGGACGTGGTCACACAGAGATCAGCGTGACTCAGACCTGGGTTAGGGCCAGTTAAAAGGCAGACAAGTGTGTTTTAAGATGAGTCTTGAAGGTGGGAGTGGTGGGGAAGAACCAGATCAAGGAACGAAGAGAATTCCATAATTCTGGGGCTGAAATAAAGAAGGAAGTGTCCCCGTTAGACTTAGTACTGGATCACAGGGCAGACAGAGGTCTTTGGTCAGATGATCTCAGCTCTCTGACGGTGTGATATGGGGACAGGAGAGGGGGCGGAATCATTTAACACCTTGTAAAAATGAAGACTTTAATCAGTTCTATATTTTTCAGGCAGCCAGTGTAGGGAAGCATGAATGGGAGTAATGTGATCACTTTTTGCTGACCTTGTTATACAATACCTACACAATAGACAGTAGTTCCTCATTAAACCAATGAAAATACAATAGTACAATGTTTGAAATCCCTGAAAGGAATAATATATGTGAATGTCAAAGTTTGTATTTTATTTCATTCATAAAAAGCACACATGGTACAGCTCACGTTAATTTGCCCTGTGAGCTAAACTCATTTGGACACGATCAGGGAGGTAATTGACCTCACAGTAGATGTGTGGGAAAGCATAGTACAGAACTTTTGATGTAAGATAAGCTTCTTCGTTGGTATTGATCGGATTTTGCTGTGTCTACTCCACACTTCAATCGAATTTAAGTTTAACTTGACTGCAAGGAAACACAAAGACTTGGCCCCATCACAACTGTGATCGGGTTTATTCCGCCTTAGTGCTCCAACGCACCACACGTCCAGTCACGTCTACCGCTTAACATGATTAAAAAGTCGCATAGAATAATTTCTGTAGCATAACGGAGGACAACTTGCAAATGAATCCACGTGAAACGTCACAGCACTGTGATATTTGATACTTAAAATTCCTGCACTCAATTATGCACATATAGATCTTGACTGCACATGGTAATCAGTAAGGAAAACTACAAGAAAGTGATGATTTCATTCATGCCGAAAGGAGCGCGTCTACCACTTGTGAGTTTGTGCAGGAGGCTTCATAAATAACTCTCAAGTCCTTCTCCGAGGTGGGAATATTTTTAGTCCAATCAAACTTTCTGCTCATTTTTTTTTTCTGGAGTGATTCAGAGATGCTTGTTAGAACCCTTCCTGAGCTCCATTGACATGCAAACACCAGAGCAACACAGACAGAAAGCCTCTCTGGCAGTTACACAACACTTCACCTACACAGAGAAGGTAATTTTGGTTTTGCCTCTTGGTTTGCACGGCAGCAGGATGATGTTGATGCTGCCGAACCAGCCAAGGTAGTTACAACATGAATGAGAAACACCCCTAAGAATAATCTTACACTTTGACTTATGAGTCAAGAAAAGTAGGGATCAGGCACCTTGTGTGAAGCGCTAAAATAAACTCGCAGCTAAATCTAAATCTGTGAGTCAAGTACTGACAGCAATGACTCCCGAGTGTTGTAAAATAAGGACTAAAGTGGTGTCTACCAGTGTGCTCTCCGAATCAGCCAATTGAAAGCCTCCAAAGGTTACGTGTCAGGGCGGTGTCACTCTATTCATCATGGTTAGGTGTACAAAGCCTCATCACAGCCAGTGTTTCTGAAGGATGATAAAGTTTATACTGTATGATGAGATATTGCCTATTATAATGATCATGGTAGACATGCTATTTGAAATGTTGTTTATAAAAATGGTTAAAGAAAGATATTTTTAAACTGAAAAGATATAAACATCTGTGGAGGTCCTGCCAGCAGTGTGCATGAATAAAACATTTTTTTTTTTTTTCATTGTTGCGTTTTCAAAATCGGCAAGTCTTGCTTTTCATAATCCTGCCAATATGAATTATTCTTTTGATCATTTATTGCATACACACATTTCAACATGCCATCAACTTGATGATTCTCTTCTCCGGTGAATATAACCAGTTAGCAAATGATCTTACAGCGGTGTAACTTAACCATCATTGACTTGACTGATGTAGCACAGCAGACCCCGGTGAACTGTGGGACACACTCGGCTCCAGATTTGAAGATGTATATTATACAGCAGGTGTCAATTTACTGTAAGCTAAGTTTACTTTGTGTTGCCTTGCCTGGTCATGCTGGTCATGGTTTTTTATTCATACTTTTATATATTTATATGTTACTTTGTGTTTGAAGTTTATTCTTATTCTTATTCTTATTCTTTTGGAGCTGTGTGTAACAAAAAGCAATTTCCCCCTGCAGATTATTAAAGTAATTCTGATTCTGATAAAGACGCACTGAAGAGCTCCACACCACCAAGTATGGCTGAGTGATGGACAGACCATCTAATTTTTTATCAGCCTCCTCTCATCATACATGTTTTACAGTGGAAAGTCTGTGAGAGGCTCCAAACTGGGTTAGGATACATTTTGTGCCTTCTTAAATAACTTGAATCTTAAATAACATATATGCTGAGACTTAACACTTGGACATGTTACGCATGGCATTTAATTATGTTATCATTTCAATAAGATTAAAATGATGTAATTTTAAAGAAAATAATTCCACTTTGGGTGACTGTATACGTGCAGTGCACACCAGCCTCACTGACGACAGCACTGCTGGTGTGACTCAGAACACAAGCAGCTCTCTAGATTGGGTTACTGTCGTTACACTTTCAGGACAGTGGGAGCTCAGAGTGTGAGAATCCTCCACAGTTCCTCCACTGTTCATCCAAGTGCACTTCTTATGTCATTTTCAATTTCCCTGTCCATTGTCTCACACACTAAAGGCCCATTCTGATATTCCATAGTTATCTCTTAAAGTTTGCATAAAGCTTTAAAAAAAATGATTGACTATTAATTTGCAGCATTTAGCGATGATAGCTGTAACTATGTAATATACTCCCTCCATTATTTAGTTGGAAGAGGCTATATTTGACATTACTCCAGCTGCTAAATGCTGCTTCATTTGATATTAGCAACATATGTAACATGTCTGATGTTGGGGTTATAGTTTCTTCTGGATTATATTCAAATAAGAAGTGAAGCTTTTAATGAGAGCTGCTGCACTGTGAGTGTTTTTCATTTACTAAGATCTGACACACATGGGATAGTTACATCAGACTATTGGTAAATGAAAGAAGAGACTGCCTACTCTCAGCGTTTATCATGTTTACTCTGTGGTGTTTTATAAGCAGTTGAGCTTTAGGCTACTAAAGTCTGCAGATGGGATAAATGACTATTAGCCAACAAAAAAGACACATTTTTAAAAGAGGTTTGAAATTGACTGCAGGAGAAAAACTTTGAATTTATGCACTCTCTGTTGCATTTGTTTTTTTGCTTCATGTTTAAAAGGTAGACCTTGGTTAACTCATCTCCATTCTAATTGCAAACCAAGGCTCAGAAAGCTTAGGGACGAAGAATACAGTACAACAAAGAGAGAACACTCAACACGCCATTTAATAATGCTGAAGAAACCCAGTGACACACTCTGTGGAAAGCTATTCATGGTCAAAGCCATTTTGGTCTGTTTTTTCGTTGTTTAATAATTTGTTAATAATTTATAAGTTGTTTGATAATACTACTAATAAGATTGAGACAGTAGATATAGCTTTCTGACACATTGATAGTCGGTTATATGTTGAATGGCGGCCAAAATAAGATAATTGGGAGAGTAAAAACGAGAAAATTGCTGGATGCGAATTTTGACACCAGACAAAGTTTTACATATATCAAGCCTGGAATTTGGAAGTGAATCATATACTGCTGCGGCTGCTGAAACACAGATAAAGAAGTTAGCATTTTGAGCACCACATTGTGGTTTTTATCTTCAGGAATGCCTCAACTGACATGCAGACAAAGCATATAACGCAGAGCCCAAAACAACAGCTCTGTGGGCGACGAAGGCGGATATTTCTCTCAGAGTGCGAGCCGCTGACCTTGTGGCTCTTCAGTCGACATGGCAATTAGACACCGCTGCCATTTGCAAAATTACATCTTGGCTTTCTACAATCTTCATTTTTTAAGTGTTTGTTGAGCTTATCCCTGCACACGTCTCCCCCCGTCAAAGAGTTGGAACAAGAAGCAATCAAGCAATCAAGTCAACTTCAGCAAAAAGAGGGGGATGCAATTTGTTCATGTCGCCCATTATGCAGACCGTTCTGTAGGGAGGATTATAATGCTGTTGGACTGCAGCACTTGTCACAAAGTTTCCAGCTGCCGAAATCTCCTGTCATCCATGTTCAAGCGTTTAATCTATGTTCTTGCCGTGCCGTATTTTAGCATTTGAATTGCAGCACAAAATT
Organism: Pempheris klunzingeri; assembly: GCF_042242105.1. Taxonomy (NCBI): domain Eukaryota; kingdom Metazoa; phylum Chordata; class Actinopteri; order Acropomatiformes; family Pempheridae; genus Pempheris; species Pempheris klunzingeri. The sequence goes on along the minus strand of NC_092014.1, from coordinate 22,529,740 downwards.
ATTAACTTGGTGGCATTTCTGCAGGCAAGCAGAGCCAACGCTACAGAGATAAGGCTGCAGACCAAAACAGATAAATGTTGCGCTGAATTTCAAAATGTCTTTATATGCTCACAGACACTCCAAAGACATTTGAGCTTCCTATAAATGTAAATTCTCGCTTCATCAAGGAGCGTGAGGGACAGGAAGAGCGAAAGAGACAGAGAGAGAGAGAGAGAGAGAGAGCCTCTAAAGGAAAGAAATGTAAAGTTGATAATTACGACAGCGTTGAGAGAGAGGGAGGGAGGGAGGAATGGGGGAGGAGATGCACGCGCTTCCGTTAATGAGAGCAAAATAAAAGAAGAGCGAGATGAAGAACGGCAAAAAGACTAAACTTGATGTAATTGGAAAGTAGGGGTGAAATCAGAGATCGGGGAGAGAATAGAAAACATAATCAAGGCGCGTTAAGTACACCTATAAGTTGACTAGACTAGCAAAAGAGAGATAGATGAAGGTAAAGGCAGGGGAAGGAAAGCAGAAGCATGTATGAGCTCAATGTAGAGACATTGCAGACAGAGAGAAGGAAGCTCATGCTCCCTGGCAGCAGAGCCATGTCTTCCCCTCTCATTAGCTGCTGCTCTGTTGCTTAGGGGACCGAGTGGGCCGACTGTCGCCACGACAATGGTTACCATTCCCTGCGGCAACAAATGCTGATTTTAATTAGAGCCGACTTCTTTGTCACTCAGTGAGACAGACACACACACACACATAAACTGACCAGAGTAAGTCACTGAGAGATTCAAGGAAGCATGCAACCCGTCCTCACAGACACTCTGCCCGAGTCCTCTGAGGTACAAACACCAGAGAGGCAGAGAGAGAGAGAGAGAGAGAGAGGGGAGAGACAGATGAGCAGCCAGCTGGTGGAGTGAGTCTGGGACAGGAGGGAGAGGAAGTCGGGTGGGCGCTGCACAACATGACTGCTGAAGCCTTAGGCGTCCTGCTGTAGGACACTCTCATGCATTCAGTATTTTATGTAATCAGGCAGCGTGCTGACTGGAGTGCAGTAGAACACAGAGAAACACAGCAGCAGACAGGTGTCCTTGACAGCGATGCCCCAGGGGGCCACAGGGAACCTTTTTTCTCCCACTGTGATACGACAAGAGACGAAAGCAGCAGCCGTGGTTCGTACATGGCTGATGCTGCTGTACACACAGGAAGGGAGAAAGAGTTCTTGACTTTTTTTACATAACTGCAAAGAGTTGCTAGAAAGTTAATGCAATGCTTAAGTTAAGTATTCTAAGAGGGCCCAGGGTACAACTAATTGTAGGTAAGGCTGAAAATGTTGCAGCACTGAAGAGTTGAGGACCTGCTGGTTTTGGTATGAAGCTGTTGTAACTGAAATTTTGCTAAACCTCTTCCCCGAACAACAGTTGTTCAATCATGGCGATGCTACTAGGCACAGCAGGCAGCACTCAAACTGTTTGTGAGCGGCGCTAATAAGAGCGATGCTTGGTATCTTGAGATTTTGGACGGTGCAGTCCTTTATTTTAGTCTTTCCAAACCAAAAGCACAAGAGCAAAAGTTTAATGACGCTTTTACCTACAACCTGCAAATACCTACCTGGAAATGTTAGATTTCTGGGCCCACTAGCTCACTACATGGAATCACAGCATTATCTTTATTATACCTGTTTTTATTTTTAAAATACCTGTTCAGAACTGTAAAATGCATCATACTGGAGATGCCCACATAGAGGTTAGACTAATGTTAGTGACTCTGTCCAGTTTGTTGTTGGTTGGTGAAAGTTTAAACTTCCCAATAACTAGCTTTACCCTGCAATACACAAAGAATACTGAATGCAGTGCTGCTTTTTCTTCTGGATCATCAGCAGCTGAGGAGGTGACCTTTGGCCTGGGACGTGTAGCTTTGTTGTCTCGTATTATATCCTGTACAATATGTAGCTTTTATGAGCATATTTGAGAGTTCTTTAAGGGTTTCTTGTTTTAGAATGAATCATCTGGATACATTCACCTCTCTGTGAATTCAAACCCACTGTTTTAAAAAAGACTGGTGATGACAAACAGTAGCAACGTACCTAAGGGTGTGGGGTTTTAGCAAACGTCTGGGTAGAGGACTGGCCGACACCAGGTAAAACTAAGATTAGTACTTGTCGTGTCTCCACAGTCAGGGGTCACAAAGGTCACTGCAGGGTCAGGGTGTTGAATCTGATTATTCCCCCAGTGTGTGACAGTGCCATTAGCACGCTGGTGACAGCTTGCTGTTGCAATTGGCTCATTTGGCAGCTGAGCCTGGTGATGTGAAGTTACCTTATCTCATATGGCAAGAGGCTGCATGTCAGTTTCCACTGGTGCACTGTGTGCACATGTGCATGAATGTGAGCGTGCTTCTTGAGGAAATGGATGTATTCCAGGATACTAAGCTTTTCTCACATCAGACAGCTTATCCTGGAGGAACACGGCACCTCTTATCAGGTACAAAGCTGAAATCACCACCAGGGAAAACAGACCATCCAGTACAACATGAAGCCACAACTTCAAAAGGGCAAATGGATAAGGAAAAATGAATTCAGCCTCCCATTTGATTTGTGAAGTGGAAGACCATCAAGAGATGGAGAGACATATTTGCACATCAGAGTAGTGATTTGATGTGTTGTTTGGAATGGGGCTGATTTCCATATTTGTTGTATTAAGGAGTTTTGCAGTCCTTTCCAGAAGTAATCTAAATACCATGGCAACCATTCTGGGTCTCAGTGTCCTCTTCAAAGTTAGTAGTGGGTTATGAGAGGCTGCCTTGGTCAAAACTGAATACTCCACTATATACATCAGCAATAAGCATTTGCAAATACATTAATCCTCTTATGCATATACATACATACATGCATACATATTTGGAAAAATCACAACTTAAAATCACCACTTTGTCTCCAAAGCAAGCGAGCAAATTACAGACATCTACATAATGTGAGAATGTGTGTGTGAGAGGATGAGAGTATGTGAGTGTGAGGGAGTACTATGTGCAGTATCTATGTATTTCAGAATCTATGCATATGAGTGTGAGAATGTATGTGTGTGTCAGAATATAATTGCATCTGTGCTTGAGTATCTATATGTATATGTATGTGTGCATAAGAGTGTATGTGTGTGGGTGAGCATGTATGTATCCGAAAACTTAAACCAAAAGTTGCTCTGCAAGGCGCCTAATCTTCGTGCCTGGACAATTTTGCGCTTGCTGTTAGGGTAAAGGTGCACAACCAAAAAGTTTTCTATTCTTGACTTTTATTCAGAAATGTAATCTTTAATTTGAAATGCGAATGTATATGTATGTATATGCATGGGAGTATTTATGCATGTGCAAGTGCTTAGTACCAGTATGTACTGTATGTATGTGTAAATGTACCATAGTATTCAGTTTTGGCAGCTTCTCATAGAAGTTCAGCACATCATTGTCACATATGTTGTTGTTGCTAAGCAGCAGATGTTGTGCATGCTAGTGAACATGGAGACACTTTTTCTTTGTAAAACAGAGTGACATTTTTGTTGTAGACTTACTTGGATAACAAGATTTGTAACTGGAAGAACAGCGCAGTCTAATTTGAGTATCGTCCTATTGTCGCTGTCAATCCAACAGAAGCTAAAATACTCAAAAGCTAAAAAAAAAAAAAAACATCCACCAGTAAAAATAAAAACTCATTTGTGTTTGAGGCTTGTTTTCCCTTTCAGGGTAATAGTATTTCTGGAATGTTTCTGAAGGTGATTTTAAAGCATAATTACACATTGCCCTGTGAAGAAATAATACACATTGGGAACAGAGAAGACAGCGTGCACACTCTATTTCTATTTCCATTGTTTACGTTTCTGTCCACCTGTGAGGTTGCGGGTTTGTGTATTTTCATCGTTTCACCCTTTGACTTTATTTCACGCTGGTAGAGAGCTTCCAGTGGCAGCGAAGAGGCAAAACAAAACTTCATGCACAGCGAGAGCACAAATATACAAAACAAAAAACGTACCAAATACAGTCCCTCCAGAAAGAAGCTAATTCTGAAATGATTCCCACTTAAACAGTTAAGTGCTGCATGCGTTGTTTTAGATAGTAGAACGTACAGCAGCAGCTTCTCAGAGAGGAAAATAAGGAAGAATTAGGACAATGGCCTTCCAGAGAAAAGGGCGTCTCTACTTTGTGTCCCATTCACATCATTTATTTTGCGGTTGACGAACATAATCATGTGTAATCTGTGCTCATTTCAAGAAATTTAATGAGGCTTGACTACAAATACATCAGTGGGTTTAGTTTTGTCTCCGGTTAAGGGTGATAGGAAGGAAGAAAAATGACACTTGTATTATCTCATGGAAATGCCCACTCCATGAGAAATAAATAGTTTAATTGTACAACAGAGTATCTATACCCATTATACAGTATGGATGGTAAAAAAATGCTGGTGAATTAAAAGCTTAGGTTTGTTCCTGATACCAGCAGTTTTATAGAGTGACATTCTTTCAAATAGCGCATATCTCACATGTGGAACAAAACTTAACGATCTGACCAGACCTGGATTACCGGCTGTGATGATTATAAATATGATTTTCCGAATGATTGAAGCAATGTCTTTTGTTCTGATAATTGATTTGTTCTCTCTCCTTGATGTGAGCAGCTTTTGTCCGTAACATACTTTTTATTCCTGCCTTTGTTGCGAGCAGCAAGCACGTAACAAAGCAGCTCAAGGTGTTTTTTGGTGTTCACAGCGCCAACTTGGACCACACAGTTTTACAGAAATCAAGTGATGGTCTCCCAGCGTGCCGACCATCAAACACCAGTTTATGTTTTACTGCTGTCGTACTGGCCTGTGTGGGGGAGACGAGGAGAAAACAAGGCTAAGAGTCTTCGGTCGCGCTAGCTTCTCTGTGAGGTTGTGCTTGGTGGTGGTGTGAGATAAATGCCTGTGTGGCACATTGGATATTTATGCGTACTTGTTCACTTACCTAAATGTGTTATTTCATATGTGTGCACACCTGCGTGTTTACCTGCAATCTCCATTCAATATCAAACTTCCGTTTTGATTATAAAAGGCACAACATCAACCAGCAAAACTAATGAAGACCAGCCGACTCACAACTGTGTTTTTCCTTTATTTTGCCAGTAATGTTTGCTTTCTATTAATGTGCCATCATGCTTCGTAGATGTGTTATTTTGTGGTTTGGCAGCAGTATTTGCTTGCCATTTACAAGTGGTTGTTTTCAAATTACAAATGTCAAAACATGTTGAAGATTAAGACATTTGCCTGACTCCACTGATACGAATGTATGTGTAGGATTTAATGTTAAGTGTTTTGTGGTTTTTATTCATTTTCTCCAAACTATTTTATACCTTTTCTACCTTAACTCTGAACAGTTAATAGAGTGCAGACAGCTGATTAGCAGCTCACGGGTTGCGACACATCACACGAGAATATAGAAGATGAATAAGAGAGATTATGCTGTTACTGTAATTGTGTGATTGAAGGTATAAGGCATTAAAATTGAATACATAATTGGAGATTAGAATGATCTAGACTGATGCCCTCATTTAGAACCTTTTGATTTTAAATGGAAATATCTATTGAAATCGTGGTTATTACCATATTTTGAAATATTGAGATTCTGATGATGATTTAGATACAAGGGTTATGATGCAATTTAAGGAACAGTATCGTGTTATACAGAATGATGCGATTCGATTTGGTGCGATGCAATTCGATTCGAGAAAATGTTGTGGAAAAACCAGCGGAAATCTGGGATGCATGGTATGTGATGCGAATGGCATTTAACATCCAACAGCTTTTGTCTGCCAGCACTCATGTCGTCTATTTGAGATATAATTGGCCGTGGTCCCCGCTTGTCACCATGATGGAATAACACCATAGAAAGAGGGCACCTTTAAATCCAACTTTCCCCTCTGCCAGCCAGACTGTATGGATGTCTTGTCATGTAACCTGTCAGTAGCATTAACCTTTGGGGAATAGTACAGCTCTCTGTAGCTTTACATCTATTAATATTGATATTCTATGACCTTACAGCTATTCTGTTTGTCCCGAGTCACTCAGTGAACTTCCTCTCCCAGGGACACACCATTTTACAGAGCAAATTTACCCTCGTGCACCTTCATTAAAGCACTGAATAATTTATCCTTCCCACATCCAGCCCCTCCTGTTTTTTTGCTGACTAGACATATAATATAAAGCACAGTTAAATAGGTTTGAATGGGTCTCCATGTTTGACAGACAGAAAATGACTTTTTCTGCATTGACGTTTGCTCCTCTCTCCTGAGCATGAGTTATTCATATGACATGGAAGCCAATGGATTATATCAAATGGACTGTGTGTGACCTCTATGTAAATAGGAGGATATTGTATTTCATATGACCTGGGCCCCGAACAGAGCCCAGCTGTGCGCCATATTTCTAAAAGAAGGAAATCATCACCTCTCACAATGTGGATACTTTGAACTCAAGAAAAGTTTTGTTATTTTTCTATCACTGTTTCCAGCCAGTGAAAGTCATCCTGTACCAGATAATTTATCACCAAGGTATATACTTAATAGTATATCGCCAGTGCCTCAAAGTAGCACATAAATAAACATTATTATACTATTAAAAAAACTGATTAAAAGGAATAGTTTGACATTGTGGAGTACTTCCATCCCTGTGAGACTGCAAGGCCACCAGTGGAGGCAACCAAAAATTAGTGCGCCCGTCCAAAGAAATAGTCCGACACCTGACTTCCATAAAATCACATAACATCTCATTTTAACACTTTCACACATGTATGGCTTTACATGTTCATGCACATGTATGGATCAAACCAGATATATGGTTGTGGTTATGGTAATGTCGTGATATTTAATTAATCACCGATCAGGGAATTCAGCACTCTGCTTTCTTTGCTAATTTTGTGGCCATATCATGTCGTGGGCCTGTGTTTCAAAAGCAGCTTTTACAGCTTCTTTATTTCAGTTTACATTCTGTGGTAGATGGTGCGTATTCCTAACTAAAGTTGTGTTTAATCAAATTACCACACCCTGATGGTTCCAGCATAGTTTTGCAGGTATACTGGATTTAGAGGGAATATGGATTGAGTGCATGCCAGGGACGTGTGGTCAGGGGAGGCAGTGCCTCACCTGTCATCATCCTCACCTGCCCTCATGAGATGTATACTAATGATAAAATAAATATTTGTCCACTGATCTGTGCTATAAATGCAATTTCTGTATGATTCAAATAATTTCAATCATTTTTATAATCAAAATCGCTGTATATTGCGTATTTCCCGTTCAATTACAGTGTAGGCAGCGAGGTGAGGCAGCACCGAGCTGTGCCTCACGTCAGATTGCGCAATCCGTTGCAAACTGGGTTGAGCGTGTGCCTTTTGCTTACTCAGTGTATGCTATCAATGTAATGCTTTATTAAAATGTTTTTATACATTGTAGACATTTTTATTACATGTCCTCACTTTCCATATAATAGATAATGTATTTCACGTATGTCTATCACTTATTTAGTGTTAGGATCTGACATAAAGCCGCACTGAAAAGACATACGGTGAGGCAGGCAGTAGCTCTGCCGCAATGAAGAGGGCTTACGTGAGCTCACATTTATTCTTGTTCGGTAGTTGCTCTTCTTCTACATAGTCAAGTAAAGTTCAATAGGAGTCCGTTATTTTATGTTTTATTTCACTGGTGCATGCATACTGGGGGGTCAGTGGGGGGCCCAAAGTAACTTGTAGCCATCCGCTATCAGCCATGTCTGACACAGTCTCAACAAAAGGAAATACACATATTTACTTTCTGGCCAAGAGTAAGGTGAGAAGATTGATGCCACTCGCGTATCTGTCCGTTGAATATGAAGCTGGAGCCAGAAGCCAGTTAGCTTAGCATAAAGACTGGAAAAGGGGCAAACAGCTAGCCTGGCTCTGCTCGAAGGCAAACGGTAGCAGAAATTCATGGAAGGATGAAACAAATCCAAAACAATCATTAGATCAACTGATGCTTCCAGTTAAAGTTAACATGGCGAGTGGGTGCAACTAGTTCAAACAAGCTACTCAGTAATTCCACTTATTCAGTACATCAAAGTCTTTTTTTCCATTTCGACTTTTCAACGTTCAACTTTCCTTCCCCGACCGACGCTACATAGCCCTGATTTAAACCCTGATTTTCTTCATATTCACTCAGCTCCAGGCTGATTCTTTTCATCTGTCTTCAAGGTTAAGAGTTTGTCTAACCATCGCCTGGACTGCAGCAGCAGCAGCAGCCTATTGCACCCGCTCTGTCTTATCTCTCTCCATCTCGGGGGGGCTCCGCTTTCAGCCCCAGGGCCCTGTGCTCCGAGGGCAGGCGTAACAGAAGTAGCATGTCTGCATCTTCGATCTTAGTGAACATTTCTTTCCTTCGCCGCTCCCCACAGTCCTCTGTGACCAAGCAACCTTGTTAGATTGGTAAAAATAGTAACACCGGCGATGATTTGAGAGAAGCGAGAGACTGTGTTTATAAAAGAGACAGGAGAGAGAGAGAGAGGGAAAGGAGGCTACTAATAAGGGAGAGAGAGCCTGGGAAATATACGTGCCAGCTACAGAAGCCCTCAGAGCAGCCCAACTTTCAGCTGCGTAGGTGAGAGAGATTATACCCCCCTGCTGGTTTGGCTGATTAGCAATGACCTCTGCAACGGAGTCTGCGACATCGCAAATTGTAGCCTTTGCCTTACTTAGATCATAGCATGCCACTTTATTCAAATTCTGACATTTTCTGTTGTAGGCAGGTTTTTTCTTTATGTTACTTCTCGTACCTTTCTGCAGGCAAACCATGTATCAAAATCTGTTATGTTGCTCCAGGATAAACGTTGCATTTATGGGTGATTACATGAAATCAAACACAAAAAATAAAAGACGCAGATGGCTTGAAAGACAAGTCTTGCCTCTTGATATTTACAGTAAGTACAACCTTGGAGACGACATACTTTTGAACGCCGAGAGAGAAATATCACATCAATTTTCAAAGTTTCGTCCGAAGTTTGGGGCGAACTTCAGATGGAACGAAGGTCAAACTTTAATGCCATGTCTGATATTTTTGGCAGGTGTAGTGGTGGCACTGCAGACAAAGCCCAGCTGACTTCAGCTTTAAAACACTAATAGTTTCCACCCAACATGTCCTCAATCAATAAGATGCCAGCCTAAGTGTTTCCTCACAAATAAATTTGGATTTCATATTGTTTTGTTCCTCCTCCTCCCGCTCCTGGCTCCGCTGCCGCTGTGCTCCCATTGTTGGTGCTGGTGGTTAACTTTTCCGCCCAATAATGGAGCAGAGGGGACTGCTTATCGATTTGTTTGTCTAGATACAAGTCAGCGCGCACTCTCAGCGGAGCAGCACCATTACATTTCTTTGCACTGTGTGGCGGCCTGGGGCGTCGATGCCTCAAATTAGAGAGTGACAAGAGGGGCTGGAAAATGGGCCACATGTCAGCTAATGACAAACATTGTACATTTTCAGCCAATTTGTTTTCTTTGTGCACTTGATGAGGTCAGTGATGAATCTAATCTATGAAGTGCCCCTCACACTGACAATGAGCAATAAGTCTTTGGCAGGGAGCGCTGTATGCATAAGGTTGGTCTTCCTCGGAGAGCATGTTGATGAATGAGAGCTATTAGAGCTCATGCATGTGATTTCTGCTCCATGTGGACTGCTAATACTGGACTGACCCTATAAACATATGTCTTCCCAGCCGTTTGTCCCTCGCTCGCTCGCTCTCTTCCTTCTCTTGGTTGCACACACCTGAAGAAGAAGAAGGAGTTCAGCTCATCTTATTGTCAGGTGGCTCGGCTCCAGCAACGGGGCAAAGATCTATTATGTGATAATTGTAGTTGCCTTTTAGCCACAGGAGTGCAGGTGCATGTGCTCAGAGGTTGGCATATGGAGTCGTTTATGTGTGTGCGTGTGTGCGTGTGAACAAGGGTTGGGGTTGTGAGAGGCTTTCATCTCAGCAGTGCTTTAAGGCCAATATAGCAAATGGCGCGGACTGACCAGCTGCTTGACGTGCTGCTCAACTGCCAGCAATCGCAGCCTCCCTCCAGAGGCACCACTGGCTGTCCGCCCATCTTTCTCTCTCTCTCTCTCTCTCCTTTTTATCTCTCCCTCTACTATCTCTGTGCCACCGCCGTGCTGCTATCTTCTTCTCCGTCCTGTCACTCAATTCAGCTTCCCTGTCTTTCATTTTACCTCAGTCTTTTTATTTTAATGTAAAAAAAAAAAAATTTGACTCACCTCCTGTCGCTGCTAAAATGCCTGACTTGTGTCTGAGCCTGCACATTAGATGGTTGTCTACATTTCAGGCAGCTGTCTCCCCCAAGCCTTCTTTATCTAATTCTACGCTGCAGGCGCAGTCGTAATTGTCTTGACAGTCACGCGGTGAGAGAGGCCGACCAGTTCAGTGTGGGTGGAGGCATCTTTACACTCTCACAGATTCAGCGCTGTCAAGGTCCTTCTGTCCTTAGCCCATAGCCTCTGGACACGGCTGGTCCTGTTGTCTGAGCAGATTAGCGTAGCACTGCACAGCACAGCACAGCAAAACCATGCTCAAACAGTAAAAGCATACAAACATGCTCGCATGTGCAGGCTGCAGGCTGACGCGCTCGCACCCCACCCCAGTATGAGCACACTGACACTGGCTGCGACGAGGACGAGTGCCAGGTCGCCGTGGCTCTGCAGGATGTCCGTCCCTGCAACTAAGATGATTCTTGACTTCTTGACAGGTTGAACCAAAACTGTGTTTTGGGTTGGAATATGGTTATTTGATGAGTCAGTCCAGCTGAGCATCTCTCACCTTGGCAAATGACTCCCTCATTAATGCAACAGACAGCAGTCTATTTCTGGTCAGCGCTCCGCAGCTTTCTGGAGTAGAAATTGAGCACATAATTTTATTATCTTTTGAATCTGAAACTGTGGAACAATTTTGCACTTGCAAGCCGTTCTAATCATAAACAAACAACAGCTGTGTTTGTGCAACTGTTGGAGTCTGCTTGGCTTAGAAATGAAGTCTAGCTCCTACACAGCCATTAAAATGGTGTGCATCACATCCTGCCAAAAGGAAAATCACATTTTAACATCAGGGGCATCTATAATAGATGGTAAATGGTAAATGGTCTGTATTTGTATAGCGCCTTTCTAGTCATTTCAACTACTCAAAACACTTTTACATTACATCCTCATTCACCCATTCACTCATCATTCATACAGGAGGAATCTAAGTTTGAGGAGACTGCTCTTTCACACACTGAAGCTGCTTCAGGAGCAAGCTGAGGTCCAGTGCCCAAGGCCCACTTCGACATGCTGACTCGAACCACCGACCTTCCGATTGAGGGACGACCCTCTGAGCCACAGCCGGCCCTATAATAGGCTGTTGTATACTAAGTTCAGATCATCATTGTAACAGCAAGCCAAATTACACTAGACAGAACAACTGCAGCATTCAAGTAGAATAGATTAAAAGCATTCTGCTGTCAAATGCAATAGTCAAGTGCAATGAACATCACGTAGCATATAAAAACAACTGCAACAATGCTTTTCAGAAGAGTCTTAATGCAATTTGCATCCCTCAACATCATGCGCCGCAGACTAATCAAGATCACAAATCCAGAAAAATCAATTTCAAACATTGCTGACTAGACAGCTGCCACGCCATCTTCACACTGTGAAAATGTCTGTGGGTTCTGTGCAAATAAGCCCTGAGTTCATATTTAATCTTTTCTCATTTACTGGGAAACACCCACTACATTGTTATGTAAACTTTGTCAGCACTTTAAAGTGAACTGAAATTAAAATGTAGTTTTACTAAGAAATCAGTACATGAATCCTTGGCCTACTTATGGTTGAAACGGTCATTACCGAGAAGAGGAAGTTTCGATTTTATTAATCGTTTTGCAGCGAAAGCACCGTCTACACTGGTGTTGTTGAGGGGAATTCATTTTGGTTACTAATATGATCTGATTAATGCAATATATCTGAAAGGGCGAGAACTAAAACCACTTCAACAGCTCCAACAGTCTCACAGGAAATTATATTGTATAAAGCTTCCGGGTCTAAAAAGCCGACGCAGAAGTGCCTTAAACCTGCATTATTCTAATGGCCAGCAGGGGGCGGCTCTGCCTCAAAAAAAGGTCCCAAATTTTGTAGTCAATGAGAAAATCAGCTCTTTCTCACTTGATTTATTATATCAGTAAACATTTTCCCAATGAGTTTATGTTCTCAATTGTTATTTTAAAGTCTTCTTCAGCACAGCATGCTGTTCATTTAGTAAATTTCGGACCCATTTAGAGGAAAATATATGATAAAGCAGGATATGCTTCAGTACAAGACTACATTCTGATGAACCAATCAGACGCGGGCTGCTTGGAATGAACATCACTTTCATTGCAACGGCCATGAAACCAAGATGGTGCCACAATTGACAAAATGGCAAATAGGTGATATCATGGTGGCTATATCCACTTCTTAAATACAGTCTGTGGGTCCGCTTGCCAGGAGTGCAATGTTAGCAAGCTAAGCTACCACTAGTGGAAGTAGAAACTCGTCAGCTAAGTGGAACAATAACATAGTGGATCATCCTAAATATTCAACACTGTAAAGGAGCAGGTATCTTAAATCGCTAATGATAAATAATCAATGCTATGTGGGCTTGATGGAAAACCATGAAAAAAGTTATCAAAGTTTGTAAGCGCACCACGAAAGGCGACACCACGTTTTCTAGCAGCACTGGCTCTTAAATGTCACCCAAACGCTGCACCCACCCAGAGGTCTGGATCTCCCACAAATATGTCCAAAAATGGTTTAATGGGCCTAAAAGATGGAATTATCTGCTCAGCATCATTACAGCTTATATATTTATCCAAATCAACTTTATTTCACTGGAGAGGATGCGTGATCAGAATTAGGAGCTGTTGAAAGTCACTCCTGAAACCCATAGTCTTTATTTTGCGGTTGAGACCATCTCCGACCCAAATTGCCAGCTGCGACTTTTAAGGCAGACTGAGCGCGAGTCGCTAAATTGTTGTTGTTGTCGCTGACTTTGAAGCGAGGTAATGACACAAACATCACTCAAAATGCAATTACACCCCACCCCTTTCTTTTTGAGACCCAATGGAGTGTTAAAGTGAATGAAGGGAAATGTAGTGTGAAACCAGTGAGGCTGCATGGGCCAGGCTAATGGAAGCCACAAATGGTTGGACAGGAAGCAGTCTGTCCGTAAGGAAGCCCCCTCCTCTCCTCCTCCTATTTCTTTTAAAAGTCACATCACGCTGATGGAGTGGGAGAATGATGGAGTGAGGACTCAGTCAAAGTCAGACAGGAAACAGAGAGGAATTGAGGATATTTTACAAGATGACAAGCACTGTTTATCCGGCTGGGAGTGGGGGTGAAGTGGTTTGAGAGTTGGAACATCTATCCCAGGATGTGTTGTTACAAGGGGGGCATGACTTGAATGTGGATGCTCTAAATGAGTTGTAGAAAGTGTGTGTGTGTGTGTGTGTGTGTGTGTGTGTTGGGGACATGTCACTATTAATTTCTTTCACTTTAGGCACCGTTTTAAGTTACAGGCACAAGGCCTTCCCTTACGTGCCTCAAACCCCAGAGTAAGCGGAGACAGTTTCAGTCGGTTTCTCCAGAGGGACTCAAAGGAAGCAGGATACAGAGATGGTGAGAGAGGAGAAAACTGTGGAGACATGCTACAACGCGGGGAAAATCAGAAGAAAATATAGAGAGAGCTGGGGAAAAAAACAAATGAGGGAGAAAATCTTAAGAGAGGGTGGCGCATCTCTACAGAGAAGCTGGTCTATGAGAACCACCAAGGGAGGGAATGGAGAGAATAGCCTGTATTGTTTTCTCTTCCCTTTGATTTTCTGCCCTCAGCAATAACACCCCCCCCCCCACACACACACACACACACACACACACACACACACACACAGTGGCAGTGAAATACTCAGCCTTTGTTCTTCCTGTAACCAAAGATATTTTCTTCTACTTCTTCTCCTCTCTGTCTGTGACCAGAAAAAATGAAAGACTTTGCCCTTCTTGTTTGCTTCTTAAGGTCTGTGATGTCTTCCAGGGATGAAATAAATATCTCTCTAAGCACCATTTAACAGCTACTATTCAAGACACGGGTTTTAGTACGTGGCACACACACACACACACTGGACTCAAAGCTGATCATCTATCACAGAGCTAAGCATCCGATTAGCCAGAAAATACCCAGCATTTTTTGAAAAACTTAGAGGGTCATTTAACAAAAACTTACTCGTGTTGTTTTTACTGTATTTATGGAATCCAACACTCCTCTAACCTTCTGGATAAAGAAATGAATCATCATATTTTCCCTTATTCAGATAAAGATAGTGGCCGACAATGACCTCCTCAATTTGTACAACATGCACCAAAATTAGAGCTTTTATAACTCAGTTATAAGTTACATTGGAATCATAATCATTGTTTCTTTCCAATATTTGATATTTTCATACAAAATTAATTAAAGCTAACTATGTATTTTTCATTGAGCATCATAAGCCAGTGATATCTTAATGAGTAAGTGACTGAATGGATTAAGAGCTATACAAGTTAACTTTTTAATCCTCAATCTGCAACTAAACTGAACTCAACAATCACAAAAAAGAAGAAAGAAATCCACAAAGCTACTCAGTGAACAACCATTCAGCTCCTGTCAGAGAGGAAACGCATATCTATGAGGAGCATCGAAGGACTTCTTGTCCGTTTCTCGACGCCCTCCGAAGGCCTGGTGGGTCTCAGTGGGACGCCGGGCACGAGGACTGGAAGCTGTGCTTCTGAATGCCAATCAGAGTCTCAGGAGACACCTGATCCCCCAATCCTTCTCTCCCTCTCGTCTCATCTCTCCTTTTTCTCTAGTCTGGCGGAAGTGAATGCTCAGGGCTACACGTGTTAAGCAGATGTGTGGGAATTGGAGAGAACATCAAGGTTAAGACGAAAGGTCCACAGAAAACCCCAGGCAACTCCGCTACCTGAGTAAGTATTTATGTCTGAGAGTCTCAGGGGAGGAGGGCTTTATTTGCATACACAGGTGTGTGCGTCAGAGAAAAAGGCCCTTATTTCTATTTCCACTGTGAGTGTGAATATTTGCATTAATGCCTGTACATATACTGTATGTTCATACGTGTGCATCCTGGCGCTCATGCGTGTCTGTTTTGTTGGCATCATTTTACAGTATGCTTGCGTTCATAGTAGTGTGCTGGAATGTTAAATGAATGCGAACATATTGTTGTTCATCATCAAGCTTGCTGCAAGAGCACCAAGTATAGATGACTAACAGCACATATGTACCTCTGTATAGTTACATTTACAGTTACTTTTGTACAGTATATTTTAATTAGCCTACTATAATTGTGCATTGGTGTTCATCTATATTCACACAATAGTAAATATGATGTTTGAATTCAAACACAAATACAATCTGGTGTCTCATGTTTTATGTATACTGTATCTAATAAGGTGAATATGTAAATGCACGTGTACTTTATCTGCATAATGTTTATATATCGTGTCACAGCCGTATCTGTCATGCAGATGTACAACAAGCAGAAGTATACAGCTGTGAACCCTTCATTATGAGAATGTTTAATATGTAGGGTATCTAAGCAGTGTGTAGCCTGCTTGTCAGCCAGCGTTTGTGTATGTTTCATGAGGATGATGATATGATGATACAACAACTGGGTTCAGCCGTATAATTCTAACCAGCTTTGAAACTTTCCCCACTGTGATGAGAAGTCCTTTGATGCCTCCTCGGGTACGGGTGGTGGTTAGCGGACATGAGGCGGCTGTATGTTTACTGGTTCTGCGTTTGACTGTTGCATTTTTAAAAAAAAAAATAATTTCAGGGGGGAATACTTTCTGCAAAATCCGGTAAATAATTCAATAAAGACAAGTTTTGTGACTGATGTGGTGCATCAGGATAATCCTACAGTAGCTTCAAAGCATTAAATAAGGTCCCGGTTGCAGGTTAAACTAGCAAGCACAGAGGGTAAAAAAGGTATTCATATTATCCAATTATACATTTCATACTGGCTCAGACTCTGACTGCTTTTGAGATGAGTTGACATAAAATCACAAAGCCGAGGGTGAACTGAGATTTAAAACAAAGCTGTATTTGTGCAACCTTGGCGAAGTGTTTCAGCAGTCTGCATTTGCCACAAACAGCCAGTTAATGACCCATATTCACATTAGGGTGTAGCTGTTAGCTAGCTAGCAATGTGTACACACCAACTGTTCATATAGACTGTGCCTGTGTATGTTTGCCTGACTTCCTTCAGTGCTGTCTTTTGTTTTTCTCCAGACCCTCAAACAAATGTGAGCTTCCAAATTTGCTCCAGTTGAAACATTATCAAAACTTAAAGTCAGATGAGTCAAACAATTAGAGTGTCACAATATCAAAAATGAACAAAAACGGTATTCTTGAGACCCGAGGTATGTAGAGTGTTACGTTCTTTATTCGAGGTATGTTGAATGCAAGTGATAGTGGGTGATGTTGTGCCTACTGTTTGCCCTCGTGCAAAGAAGTCTCAGACAAAAGCAGTGGACGTAGACCAAGAAAAAGGAACAAGTGCAATATTTCATATATATTTATATATTTTATATTTTCCCCATGTGCAATAGCCTTTCTATCTCACCTCATTCTTTCATTCTTTCACCATACATTATTTTTTGTATATACTGTACATGTAAACATATATATATTTTTTATTTTTTATTCCCTTTCTTTGTATGTGTGAACTGTATCTTGTATGTGTGAATCAGAACTGCTGCTGACTTGAAATTTCCCCATTGTGGGATAAATAAAGGAATATCTTATCTTATCTTATCTTATCTTATCTTAGCCTCTGGGTCTGAGAAGTGGAGCCAGCATGGAAGTGCCATAAGCTTACATTCTTTCTAATGTCCAGCAACTCTGCTGGTTGCAAAAAAGACTTCCGACTGTATGGAAGTCTATGAGAAATGACCTTACATGTCACTCGATTTATTTTTCCCATTTAGAGGAAAATAGTCGGCAATAGACTGCTTCCTTGTGACTAACCAATCAGAGGTGGTCTTTGTGGAATGAACTTCACTACCTATTCCAAAAAACCCAAGATGTTTATGGCCATGAAACCAAGATGATGATGCCCATAAAGCCAGAACAGTTTATGGCCTCATGATGACACAAATACAGACACTGGTGTGGGTGTACTATAGTATGTTGGTTGTTTAAAATGGTGAAAAAAATAAATACGATTAAAGTGAGTTTGTTTAAAGTGAGTGTTCAAACCATATATACAATAGCTGTAGCTGTGTTATCTAGCTAGCACAGTATGCACGATGTGTGTATGTGCAGCCTACAGTAGCCATTAAAATCTTATGGAGGAATATAATATATTGGGGCAGTTGTGCCGGTGTGTTTTGAAGTTCTTCTGGTCCCCTAGTGGGCAAAATCATTTAGTGCAGCTTTAAGATAGTTTGCAGTAGCTCACTTTAGCTCCTTTCATCAACTAAAACTGAGTTTTAGTGTGAAAATCTCAAAAAAAATTGCTAAAAGTAAAAGATTAAAACAAAACCTGTGATGAAAATTGATATAATTGGTGTCACAATTTTCAAAGGATGTTGCAGTGTTTAGACAGAAAAAACAAACCATGCTTTAAGCAGAACACCAACTTGAAAATCTAAAGCTTATCATTCCTTCACTATCCTCCACTTCTTTGTCAGCATTGACAACAAAATGTCGATAACTATCAAGATAAACTTTTGTCACTAGTGAGGCAGGTATAAAAGCCTTTGTTGATCATTCTGCCTCGCAGATTGTGCAAACAAAACTGCCGCTGGAACGGTGTTACACAGGAAATGATGCTATAAGATTAGTTGTAGTAGAGTGTTTGCAGTGCAGTAGTTCTGGTTCATTTCCAATACCCAATGCCAGGATAATGGTAATTAGTGAATCAGTGAATCATCATCAGTCATGATCAGGAAATGCCTGAATTTAATTTTTGGGCCATAAAAGTGGGATTTATTATCAGATGAACTCAGATAAGACCCCTTTCATTTCCTGAGTTGGACTTCCAGATCGAAAACACATCTCCGTATGTGTTTGTGTGTTTTGCTGATTACTGACTTTTTATGCTTTGGCAGCGTGTGTGCACGCACACACACACACACACACGGCATGGATTAGCATGTACTGTATGTATACACAGGAGGTGATAGAACACACAGAGATGAGCAATAATTTCAAGCATTCATATCCTAACACAGACTCTAAACACACATCTCCTGCCCTTCTTTTCTTCCTCAAACATGCTCCATCTGATGGCAAACATCCTAAACACACACACTTGCAAAGCTAACATTGCTCTGATTTCCTCTGCTGCATAATCAAGCTTGGACGACATAAATTCTAGCGGCAGCATGTAATATTCAAAATTCCTCAAGTGCCCAGAATAAATATGGTTTACCAAAGGGTATTCATATCTGAGCCATGTGACACTCTGAAACTCTTTTCTTTCCTGCTCTGGAACAAAAGACGAGTTAAACCAAAGGAGCCCAACTTTTTCGTGCCAGACAGACTCAAAACCATGCACTGGTCCCAGCTGTCATTCTGCAGCCATGCGTAACAGAGACAAACAAACAGTGGGGGCTGCTCCGTCTCTGAACGCAACCCATCGATCATAACACGGCACCGCACATTTCCTGGAAGAGGGAGACAAGATGATGCGGAGAGAAGGAGAACGGTGGAGCCAGTGCACTGTGTGTCAGTGTGTGTGTGTGTGTGTGTGTGTGTGTGTGTGTGTTTGTTCAGATACAACAGGGCTGGAAGACGTTCTGGGGACTTTGAGACATCCTCCGAGGTACCACCCAGACATCTGCCACCTCCCAGCCCTGTCTCCTGCCGCGTCCTCCAGCTTGTGGTCAGAGCTCTCGTTCCCACAACCACCACATCCGGGGGAATGGTGCAACACTGGTGGAGATGGAAAATAATAGAGTGGGAGGTTCAAATGAGATAGCGGAAGAATCAAATGAAAAATGAAGCCGATGGGGAATAAAGACAGGAGGAGATTAAAGTGTGTAAACAAGGCAAAAGGGTGGGAAAAGGAGAGGAACAGTGGGATTAGAATCCCAGTGATAAAGCCTTTCTTCTTCTACTCTCCTCACATCCAGGGGCGAGCTACACTCCTCGACTACCCCATCCCCTCACCCACGCTGTCTCCAGGCTGTCTTTGCTCTCGTCACCCCACCCTCAGTCCTAGAGAAAAGTTCAATCTTTGCATTTTCATTGTGGTTGCCCACACCAACCCCGCGCCTCATGAAAGTTTCATCTCCCTCTTCCTCTCTCTTTCGCTCTCGTCCTCCCTCTCTCTCGTCACATATGCATCCACGGCTGAATCCAGCTCCCCAGGTGAAGAATGATGATGAGAAAATGCGAGGCAACCAGCAGATATTTGCCATGCTGGGCTGTACGCAGCTCTGCTCGGGGGTGAATGAGAACAGCCTGCATGGATGATGACTGGAGTTGCCTTCATATCTATGCCACATAGCCCAAAGCAAAGGATGCAGCTGGTCTGATTTGAGGCCTTTTTGCTCCACTGGTATAAAGATCTTTTGGGGGAAAAGCCTCTAGTGGACAGCGCTGGATGAATCTGATGTATGCTCATGGAACACGGCTGAACTAGCTGATATGACTTTGCAGACACAAGCAGAGACTCTCTGTGTTACGCCCATGCATGCCAAGTGAATGTTTGCATTTAAACCTCAACTGCACAGCCACACATGCTCATGTGCGCAAGTGTAACATTTATTCATGCTCACATTATCACAAAACAAACACTGGCATGCCAAGCACAGGTTGTGGTGCGCCAGCTTGGCTACAAAAATGCCCCTGCGAGCATGGCAGGCATTCAGATTATGAGAAAAGGTTACAAAGGTGGATACCTCAAGATGCATGATTGTCAGGAAGCCTGACAGAAAAAAAAAATCATACTCAGTGTAATCTTTGTATTGTGATAAAAATGGCCGTGAAATGCTCCACATTTCTTTTCATCTTTACATTGTAAACAGCATTTATTCTACAGTATAAAGCCAATCCAGTGATGATGTCAGGTTACCAAAGCATTCCCATCCTGGGAGATGTAGAGCCATTGCAAGGGACACACACACACACCCACACACACACATATATACAAGTGCTCTCACACTGGCAGGCTATCAAGATTCAGATTAGCGCTTATTCAGACTATAAAACAACAACAAGCCAAATATAAGATATATTGCATCTTATCTTTTGGCAGAGAGGAAAAGAAAAATAGGTGATTCTCATCAAGCAAATATCCCAAAAGTCAAGAAAAGATTAAACTTATCTCGCTCTTGGGTTCCCTAAAAGTCTATTAGTTTACTAGTTATTAGTGTGTTGACATGCTACCATTTCCTAATTAGCACTAAACGGCTGCTGCTGCGGATGCGAATGTCATTAGTTTTTGGTCATAAAACTACATTTTGTTGGATGAATTATTTGAAAAGTCAAGGAATCAAAGTTATTTCAATGCATCTTCCTGGGATCATGAATATTTTAAAAATTTCCATCCAATAGTTGAGGCATTTCTCTAAATCCAAAACTGTCTGTGCTGGGGTGGTGCAAATGAAAAATCAGGGAATCGTGAAAATCAGTGTGATTCATCCTCTGGGGACCGTAAATGCACATACGAACTCTCCATCCAATAGTTGTTGAGGTGTTTCAGCGTGAATTAAACCAGCTTACACTTGAGGGAGGTGAGGTTGGGGGTGGGGGGGGGATGACTCAGACACGTCTCCACACGGGAATAGCTTTAGCTCCACAGATTGCTCAAATCATGCCACCTGTCCGAACAAGCAGCGAGACCAGCAGAACGATTGTCCGGTCTGTCGTAGATGTTCTCTTGAATCCCTGGAAACCGGCGTCTAACGCAGCTGCCGGTGGGACCTGATGTCACTTCACATCATATAACAGTGAGGCTGTAGCCAGCGCTGTCTCTCACATAAAAATACATCCACAGAGTCTTTATCTTGCTTATTTACAGTAGCTCCTTAAAGCCAAACAAAATGTCAGCGTGCAGCTATTACAGAGAGTGGGAGGGAGAGAGAGGAGGAGGGCGGATAAACATCACTTACTAAATACCAAATTACCGTGGGCCGTCGGAATTTAGGGGAAACAGTGCTATCATATATCAGGGTGACGGCTGTGTTTTTTCCTGTTGAAACAAGCGCAGTTGCCCATAATGAATCTTAAATGCCGATGCCTACTGGCGATACGGCCTTCACTCCCTCACTGTTCCTGCCTGCCTCTCCATTTCTTTGTTCACTCTTGTTCACATCCTTGTCCCGCTTCAATTTCTATCGCTCTCTTTAATTCTTGTTCAATTCAGCGTATCACAACCCTATCGTCAAGACATCCTGCATGACAGCAAGCTGAAGAACTCACACTTAACAACTCTCTCACCACCTCTCTTTTCACACCGTTCATTTCACCTTACTTGTTAGTTTCAGTCAGATATCTTTTTTTTCTCCTCTCTGGTCCCAAATGTGACGTACATGAAACCACTATCGAATAGCTCCTTTCTGTCGAATCTTTGCTACAGTTATACTTTGCATATGTTTGTTTTGAACTCCTCCGTAGAGAGGTGAGGAGGTGAGACAGTGGGAGAAGGGTGAGAGTTTCCGTGCGGATCCAAATTTTACATGCTATATTTGGCAAAGCATGAATAATGTGTTACACAAATATTTATTCCTTTCACATTTTAGGTTCATAACGCTATGTACTAATTTTCAGAGTATGATACAACATTTCTACTGGTATGCATTGATGACCAAACCAAACATGCAGAGTGGAGGTAAAGCACACCTGCTTTTTAGTTGAATAAATAAACAAAATGATTAAATGATGCTGTTGCAGATAAATCAATGTTTTCTTGAATTGCTGATAACCAACAAATGTGCTTTTATTTATTCATTTTTTATTCTTTTAATTTCCTCTTGCAAGATTATATAAAAAAAAAAAAGAGATCAAAAAGTTAGATCAAAAAGACAGCTTTCATGCACGACACAGGTCATAAAGGTGGGTTTTACATGCAGAAAATCAATCCCGTCTCTGCATCAGGGCTTTACATTCCTCATCAACATCAAAAAAGAAAAGCAGCTAATGTTGGCTTTGAAGCACACACGGATCTTGTTAGTTGTTGCAGATTAAACATGGCCAGGAAAGAGCTCATCATTTTTCCGCTGGCTTGTACGGCCCCTCCTTTACTGCGCATCATAACAGAGAGCTGAACTAAAGTAGAGTTAAACATGTCGTATAATGTGTTGCTCGCTCAGCGTCACACGTTCTTCTTCTGATCAGTCAAATGAAACTTAACAAGTGTGGCTGTTTCCAGTTTGGAACGTTACTAATGCGATCGGTTCTGTACACGCCGTTCCTTCAGTCTGCAAACTGATCTGAACGCACACTTTGTCATCCGCTCACTCACAGTTGAACTGTAACCAGAACACTGAGAGCTTTGTTCACCTGTATCACTGGGGTTGTTTTGTTTTTTTTTGAGGAGGGGGCAACTGACAGCTTGTGTGTGTTCTGACAAAGTGAGAAAAAAGAAAAAACACTAAATATTGCTTCTTAATATAACTGCGCCCTATTTAATTTTCTCCAACATTGTCCCCAACATGGCTGCTTATGCAATTCAGGCATCATGTAATTGGTTTATAGCTTTGAGTTATCTGATCTCATACACATCGGGCTGCAACATCATCTGATCTGATTCATGTTTATTTTTAGGCTATTTGTTGTAATTCAGTGTGGGGTGAAAATAGTGTGCCCCCATCAGCAGCCACAGAGCTGGAGATGTTCACGGTTCGCAAATTCAGTGGATGAAAACCCATTTATTTAGCGATTCTCTCCGAAATTAGAGAGCAGCTGTGTTTTCACCTCTTTGTCATATTTGGAGCCTTTTATAAGATTGAAATAAAGTTTCAGACCAACTCCCCCCACCCCAATAAGCTTCGTACTTACACTCGCACCGGGGAAATGCTTATTACTGAAACTCATATTAACTACATGAGGCATCCAGTGGTCTGTGTTTGTTCACCGTGGAAAAAGTTTTCACAACATCAGTTAGTTTCCACAGCGGTAACGCCATAAGTGATAACTGTTTCTGACATTCCTCGTCTCCTGCTACGATAAAATTAGATATCTGCAGTCTCAATCTGCTGCTAACACTTGTTTCGCAGCAAAAATCTGAGAGGTGTGCTGCATCAGATGACTTCACTTCCATATGGCTATTATGGATACTGAGATATTTTCAGACATTCTTGTGCGGCTCGACTGAAGCTCTTTGTAATCAAACACTGGAGCCCCAGGCGGAAGGAGGGGGAGGCAAATCAAAACAGCTCCAATTCCCAATCATTTCAGCCCTCATTGAGAGCAGATATTGATAGGCAATGATGTGTGTGTGTCAATTTGACCAGAGCTCCGTCTTCCGTGGTCAGACCGGGAGGCACCCACAGCGAGAGCAGGGAGGATGGGGAGAGGGCTTCAGACTAGGCGTCGAAGACAGGAGGAGGTTTGGGGGGGGGGGGGTTAAGAGAAGGATCAGGACACAGAGAAATACAGCAGCAGGGAAACGGATGAGTACATAGATGCAGGGAAAATGAAACTGCATGAGACATGAAGCGAGAAACTGAAGGGAAGAAAGAAAAATGTGTTTGAGTAACTGAATGGGTGAGGCTGGGAGAGATAGAGAGGGGGGAGATAGCTGGGATGAGATGAGATGAGATGAGTCTGTCTGGGCTAGGAGAGATGGATTAGTGTGTCTCCTGCTACCTGTGTGGGGGTCAGTGTTAAACTGCTGGGGCCAGATAAGGGCTTGGCAATAGCTGGAATGTGGGAAAGCATTGACTGGTTACCTCATTGATTTAGCTGGGAGTGAGCACAGAGCCATGAGCAGAGTTCAGGCCTGTACAGCTGTTCATCAATGTGTCAGGGCCTGCAGTGCCCACCGAGGCCCGTCTCTACAACCTCTGCGATCACCTGAGATAATGTTGCTCACTGATGGACCGAAACATGGAGTGTGATCTAGACCTTTGTATCCCTAGATGCTCAGGAGAAATGCTTGCAATGTAACTTGTGCATGTAATCCACTGAGTGATCCAATTAAATGTCCTTCAAACACTTAAAGGTAAGCTCATCAATCACTCAAAGGCAACTTGAGTTTACTTGAGTAAAACATTCTTTTGTTCTCTCACAGAGCTGGAAGACCATTTGTCTCTGGCAGAAAAGGAGCATTATGACCAGAAACAGTAAAATTAAGAATGATGAAATTTCTTTGCCTTTGGACAGACCTATACTAGCTCATTAGCCTCATTTACACTCTTTATGCTAAATGAATGTCCAATTATTTGGACTACATAGTGTTTTACATAGTGTGACAAAGTACCTTATGTCTAATTTTCATTATGTAGACCTACCATGACTATTTTTATTCCTGTGCAGTATTTCTTGTCTTTAGTTTTTATATTAGAAGCCTCTTAAAAAAGTACATAAAAAAAAAAGCCTAGGACGAGAGGAAAACCCATTGCGTCGTTATGTTACACTAGTTGTCACTTAGCTGTACTTTCTCAGGTTCATCGACAAATTAAAGCATTAAAACAGCGGCTGACAAGATTTCTTACAACAATCACCGGGGGCTCTGCACAGGAATCAACCTTATGTGTGTCTGATGTGTAACTAGAAGCCTGTCAGGCCAACAACAGGTGAGGCAGCGGAGAGCAGCAGCGGCACGTCGAGCTGCCACTGTGGTCCAGCTGTGGGTCTGGCCTGGACAGTTAAGGCAGTGAGGCTGTGCCAGCAAAGCGCAGCCGTCTACATGTTTCCTGGCAGCACACCGCCGCTGCTGGGCTCCCACTTCAAATCCATTCTTGCCATTAGCTTAGCAGTACTTCAGGGCTGCTGCAACAACTGGCTGGTGGGTTGGTTAATGCGAGTAGCTAGCTACTGCTTGATCAAAAATATTTCAGTTTTCTTTTATTATTATCAGTTTTCAGTCATAGTTTGGTTCAGTTTAGGCACCAAAAAAAAAATAAGCGTGGTTAGGTTTAGAGAAAGATCATGGTTGAGGTTATGAAAATCTGAAAACAGCAATTTTGTACGCCATTGAAAAGGAAGAAATAAAATGTATTTTTAAATAACACTTTGGTAAAAGACGAACTGAATCCATGAAAATGAATTCTAGATTTTCTTTCCTGACCTGCTACTGCTAATGAATCTTTCGCCTAATTCATCACACTTATGTACAATAGAGAGGTAGAGAATTGGACCAACGCGATGTCTGCATTGTACTCTGGTTGTTGATTAGTTCGGGAGGACATCCACCACTGGAGCATCATTTTACACTTTTTGGTCTATAACAAATAAGCATGAAAAAATGAGGTACACTGAATTGATGTATTCCATGTTAGCTGGTTTCCTCCTCTGCCCCTAGCCACCATTTCACACACTGACATTTCCCCCTCTTCCCTGGCCTGTAGATAACACTGCTGAAGTATTTTAATCGGGTTTTTAATGATAGATAGATAAATCATACTGAGAGTTTTATTCTAACTGATTACTCTTTTTAACATTTTGATCTCCCTCTTGCCTCTCAGAAACGGAGGAGGACCAGCCTCCTCTGGTAAACACACTAAAACACAAGGCTGAACTCACCGGGGAGAAGGCTTTTTATTTCTTGTTCCGGCCCCAGTGCTGTTCTGACATTTGTTTTGAGGGTGGTGGTGGTGGTGTTTGTGCGGGGCCGGTGGTGGGAGGTGGATGCTGGGAGAGGAACGGCCCAGGGTAGGATGTCTATAATTACATATTGATTTCTCGGGGGCCGCTGTTCAGCCAGCACTGTGAATGTGTGGAATAAATCACTCTGCCTCTATGATAGCTAAGTATTTATTCTTTTTAATTCTGTTTATGGTGATCTTGATTCATGCCCTCCAACCCCGGTCACGCCTCAGTGTGGCCGTCCCCTTCGTGTCAGAGGGGGGTCATGGTACATAACTCTGTGTGTGCGCGTTGGTGTGTATATGTATGTGTGTTTTTACACAAGTGTGAGCATGTACTAGGAAGTGTGCTAACATCCCACTGTAAATGAATGCCCTGCGAATAATGGATATGTTACTGATAATGACAAAAGCTGGATCAGTGACCTGTTAGACCTGGATTACAGCTCAGTGTACTACAAGGATATGACTTTTGTTTAGGGAAGGACTGTGGGTTTTAATAGTACCTCTCGCCACTGCTTTGTGGTGTTCTTTTAAAATAATACTTTCTATCCCAATTAGGCTGCGGTATGTGTGTGGATAATATCTCAGACACAGCAGATTACATTTCAAACAACTGGGGAACTGTCAAAATGAGGAATCTCACTTTGGTTTGATTGAAATTACACTGCAACATATTCCAGGTAAAAATAGGGTTGTGTATTTGTTGTTGATTCGTTCAGATTGCAGTTGGGTTCATCATCATTGGTTCTGGAGGACATTTTTACTGCTGTCTTGTCGCTAAAGGAGGAAGATGACATGAACCCTATTGATCCCTGCGGGGGAATTTAGTTATTACTGCAGCAAGAATATGATATAGATAAAATACAGTACATACACCATGTTTACTGATCATATTAAAGATTAACAGCACATTGCCTTTAAAGGATTTCTAGCTGAAGTAACAATTTACAGATTCCGTGGCAGATATTTTACAGTGAACTGCAGCCTGATGCAGGTTGTTGTGTGTGTGCAGATGTGTATCCCCGAAGCTTTGCCGCCGTCTCTGTGAAGACAGCCATGTAGGGTCATGAGGGATGAGGTGGAGGTGAACAAATGCTTTCTTGGCTTTCTGTCCGAGTTCAAATAGACAATTTCATTTTGCCTCGAGCCAGTGAGTAAATGACAGCGGGGGGTATGGATTTGTGCTCAGGCTCATTTTACTTGATAGGAAAGTGAGTTTATATTTGTGTACACTGGCTATTAACGCTGCACTAATCAACATTCTTATGTTAACACTGGAAGAAATGACTATGTGAAAGGATTGTTGTTGGTAGTGATGCACTCACACACAACTGTCACCCCGACTCTGTAGTTCATTTTAGTGTCTTTCAGCTTGTTTCGGTTGACTCTCACCACTCTCATCTGCCTTTTTTCCAGCCACAGCAGGTAAGAAGATAAACATCCAGATTAAATGTAATGGTGCTCCATGTCTGCTGTAAATAGGTCTTTGCCAGTGTTGTGCTTACAGCTTGTTCTTCTCTCCCCATGTGGCCAATAGGTGCACAAGCAAACAGCAACTATAGTACTGATAATATGGAATACGACTAATAATTACCAGGGGGATAATCAAAAGGAATCTTGACATAAGAGTAACTTTTCTATTCATACAACTGCAGTCATTGGCGGCATGTAAACAGAGATATTATGGTGGTGACAGAAAACACACATGGAACTACCAAACTGTCGCTGCGACTTGCAGTCATGATTTCTTTTTCTCTGACAGCTCAGGCTGCACTCAGGGCACGGCCCGGTCATTTTTTCAGCACCTGAATGTGATCAAGATGGAGGCACAATGAGAGGCACCATTAATGTGATTTATAGTTGCCATCACGGTTGCTGTGGCAACCCAACTTTCAATACTCTCACCTCTGTGAAAGCAGTTTGGATCCCTATTGCTTGGCCACTAATGCACATCAGTGTCTGCGCACATACAGTACATATGTGGAAGCACACACACACGCACACACACACACACACACACACACACACACAGGATTGCTCAGCAAAAGCAGCACAGTTCTCCCAAGGCAGAGGAGCTTGTGTAACACACTTCATTTGACACATTCATTGTGCAGCTTGAGCTAAAAGCGCTGCACTCAAATATGAACTGAATTCATTTGCACTAAAATAAGAGAACAAAAACAATTCAATAACCCACTCAAATGACACTGTTTTCTACGTCTACTGCGGCTCAACGGCTGCACAGGCAGAATGAGTTATGGCTGGGAAAAAAAAGGAGACAAATCCAATCCACCAGAGCTGTCATTATGCCTGATGAGTATAATGCCACCTCAACTCATCCCTCAAACTCTCACTTGGTGTTTCTCGGGCTGAGCCATATCAGCTCCTTGCTGTTTTGCTCCTGTAGTGACCCATCAAAGTCAAGGTGGGGTTTCATTCATGTGTGGCTGTCTTCAGCTCATGCGATGTCGCCAAGGTGAGTTTTTAGCTGCCGTCCCCGTTGGCGTTTATCAACTGCACCACAACAACACGGTGCCGCCAACAGCACAACAGTTCACACATGACGAATAGAGAGATCCAAAGTGGATCGAATGTGTAATCTGCGAGAAGGGAGAAAGCTGACGTAGAGTGTCTCAGTGAGGAATGAGAGACTATCGCGCTTTATGAAGGATATCCTGTCAGGGTGAAGGCAGAGCTGCCAGCTGCTTAAAGGCATTCCATGGTCCAAATCCGATGCCTGATCGACATCACCGTAAACAAAAGGTTTTCACCCTGTGCCCGTGTCGTCCTCGTGTTTTTATGAGTTCTTTGATTACATTCTAATAAAAAACTGCGAATTCAGAACTGAGACAACATTAGCAAAAAGTTTATCCCAACGTCAGCAAAGTTAATGTGTTTCTTCACGCTTGCAGTAACCCCAAGAAACCCAATTAAAAACTGTGTATCCAAAACACTCTTACTGTTTATTGTTACTTCAAAACAGCATCCACTTGAACGTGAACCCATCCATGACCTCCTGCCTTCAATTGCACTGGTCAGCTTCATGCTCAAAAGACCATATGGGTTTTCTCATTTTGTGCAGCAGAGCAGTGGTTTGTAATTGCACCGAGGTGCTGCTAACCTGAGTAATGTTGTTTGAAGTAATGAAACATGATAGAAAACAAATGTTGAATTGATTTAATGATTTTCATGTCTGGTAATACAGTAAGTGATTTGAACATCATACTAATGAAAAGTAACCTGATAATCAGACTGAGCTGCCATTTCGTTTCACTTCATCTACTCAGCCCGACATTGTGTTCATGTTAGCTGGTTGCTATGGAGAGAGATTTGTCTCACAACTATTAATACTCATTGGTGTTGACTTGTGTTTTGACATTTGAATGGATGTGCGATGATTTTTACAACTGCACACATATTTATGAATGCAAGTTTTTAATTTTGCACAAATACCTAAAATATTTATATTTATATATATATATTCCTTTGTGCATTCACATTAGTTGCAATAAGACAGTCTCATTGACGTGTGACCTGTTGATTTTGCATTCGTGGATCAGCTGACGCACGTGCATTGATTGATATAGTTTAGTTCTCTTTTTCTCTTCAGAATTTTGAGATACATTTCAGTGTGTTTTCGGATGTGCCTGTCACACACTGGTAACTACTGATTGATGCACGATTGATGTCCACTGAGAGAGAAAGTAGCAAGGAGTGAACAGAAGAGACAGTCCAAAGAAAAGTGTCCAAAGTTTTGGATCATGTCAAACTGAAACGAAACAAAAGCTGTCTCCTGTAAAACCGAATTAGCCTCAACAATAGCACAACGTCGAAGCCTCTCCAACTTCTTCAAGCACCCAGTCTACGTATCCAGTCCACAGGGCAGACCCACAGTAACATTAAGGTTAGCAAACGTGTTAAGGAATGAAGCCTGATTATGGATATACTCATCCATAGTTAGTGTATTGCCTACAGTAGATAGTGGTTGGTAGCTTGGAGAAGCAGCCAGGAGACCAGCACAGATGCAAAGCAATGTACTGCTGTGGATGGGGGCATATTTTAGCAATCAAAGAAAAGGCCTACCTAAAATAATTTATCAGTTTAAGTTTACGCTATATTTAAAGAATTTACACTGCTTTACTGTGCTGTCAGACAGCCATTTCCAATCTAAATGCTCTCTTCAAAGCCGCCAGACTCCATAGAAACCAGCCATACTTTGATCTCACTATTTCAACCATTCAGGATGTTCAAAATTGTGAGGAAGCAATTTTTTTCATCTATGATGCCCCAAAATTAGCCAAGTTTTTCTCAAGAAAATAACCATAGAATGTAAAATGTTACAGTCAATTTGTGAAAGCACGAATTCATTCATGTTACTATTATGATCTCTCTTACACACACACACACCTACTCCTCTCTCAGTGATGAATAGGCCCAGAAAGCAAAATATCAGGCAGTGTAACTAGAAATCCAATACAGCAGATATACTCAGGTTAGGTTGATTGCAGTGAATAGAGTCAGCGGAAGAAGAGCAAACCTTCAACACAGTGAATAAATAGACATCAGCCAGTCTTATGAACTTACAGCATGATATTTAGGCCAAGTAATAGATGTCAGTAACAATTATTATCCCACCTCTTTTCCAGTAACAGCATTTTCAACATGATTATCAGAGACGTGCACCCATTGTCCATGGTGTGGGATGAAAGCTTTCAGAAGATGATTTCCACTGTCAGCCCCAGGTACATGCTTCCTTCAAGAAAATGATGGAGAAAAAGTATGAAGAAATCAAAGGCAAGATGAAGAACACTCTTAAGGAGACTGACAGCACTGCACCCGCACCTGACATTTGGACAAGTGTTGCTACAGAGGCATATCTGGGAGATGACGTGTCATTTTCAAAGGAAGGATTGGGAAATGGAGTCCCACAGTCTGACAACAATGAAGTGAGACACATGTCTGCAAATATTACAAATATGGCTTGAGGGTGTGATTGCTAAATCCACCATTCCAGAGAAAATCAAAGCCGTTGGTCCACGACATAGGTGAAGATTTTGGAAAAAAAAGAATGCATTTGATTTGTGGTTGCAGCAAGATGCATCATCCAACAAGATGCCTTGTTTTCTCACGAAGAGTGAGTTGGCATACATCAAGCTAAAGGATGAACAGCAGCACATGGGCACACCCAAACACATGCTGGTGCAAGAAGCAAGTACTCTCTGAAACACCACTTATCACAGGCTGTCCAGGCAGCTGGAACAAAGATAGCCAGTGACTGCTGCATTCTCAGACCCACTACCTTCATCTCCAGCCTGAGCGTTGGAGCCAGGCCCTTGAGCCATTTGAAGGAGCTATGGCCTTTCGGAGTGGCCAACAATATGTTATCCTCTCTGCACTTTCAGAGCAAGTAAAAAGCCTTAGGAAGTCCATACAGAGTTCAGCTTGTGAGACGGCACCACACCAGTCACACCAGGCTCATGTGGCAGGGACTATCTGTGTTTCAACCTGAATCTCCAGACACGGTCCTGATCACTGCTGCTCTGGGTTCCAGGCTTAAAATGACTAAAGTTATTGCTTGCTGATGAAGCATTCAAGGTCCAAAACACAGCAGTTGCTGGAATAAAGAATGTGAGGAGGTCCAGCTTAAATGAAAACAAAGCATCCAACGCAGACAAGACAACCCAGTAATGCTGCCAAGGGCGCAGTATCACTCCTCAAAAACATAACTGGGATCATCAGCAGACTCCAGCACCAGTGATCAAGAGGACAAGGAGCAGCACTGAAATCATATTGTGCAGAAGGTCATGGTGTATCTCGGAGAACATTCTGCGTCCAAGAAGGTCATGGTGGAAAACAGGTGCATGTATGTAAACAGTATGTAAAAGGATGTTTTGGGAGGAGTATTCCCATAAATTACTTCCATTACATGTTGGCTTTATTAAACCATTCAGAAGGAAACCGTATACGTGAACCTTCCTGTCCCCTCGTGTTGCCTCCTACAAATGTCACAAATCCTTCCACAGAAACAGCAAAGACTGACGTTATGCTGTAGTTTGGTAGAAACCTGTAGCTCTGAAAGTAAAGTTGCACAACTTAAAGGTGTTGGTGATTTTTTTATGCTTTTATTTTAACCTATATGTACAAAAAAGTACTTTAAATTAAATGTATTTTTTATTTGTTAATTTATTTTTCATATGTTTGTTGCATTTCATCAAAACCTGAATTATTTTTTTGACAAATAATTATTGCCGGTAGTTTAAGCAACAAAAATGTTTTTTCATAAAAGTAAACCAATTAATTATTATTTTCCTATTTGTATATTTACTATTGCTTTGACTGATGGAGTAATCAGTAGAATCCTTGATTTCTACAATAATCGGAAGCTGCAGCTCTAATTAGCACCACGACTTGCTGAAAAAATCAGAGGTGGGAAATAAGATGAGAAATACGATGAACAGCATGTGTTACTAGTTAGAGTAGGTTCCACTCAATTGTATTTTTTTTTAACATTTTGATTATAACTTGTGCCATAATCATGCTGCCATGTTTTTATGATTTGACCAATACAGTATAATCACTGGAGAATTATAGGTGTGTTGAGCATAGTGTGCCTGTAAACATGGTTTTGGTGATTTGCGGGTAAAAAAAGTATAAAGTCCAGTTGTCTAGACTGAACGCCTTAACTTCAATCAGGTTAAATGTTTTAATGGCTATATTTCAAAGTCATTACATGTGGTGGAAAGAATAATATGGAAGCAGCATGCCCGGTAAAGAGATTTCTATTTCCCCATCTTTTCTTCTAAATTGTCTAGACTTAATAGATAGTTATTACTAATAAGTGAACAGATTATAACTTCAGTTTGTAGTGTATGTGTAGGCAGTTCTGTGCAGCTAATACGCAACAGTTCCAACACTGTCAAACTTAAGGTAAAAGCTTGATCTCGGCGATGTACCTCTTTTAAAGGGCTTGCTGGGTGAAATATCCAGGGCATCCTGCGTACGAAGGTAAACGTGTTAGAACACGATTTGAGACTTTGAATAGTAGAAAATGGATTTCACCAATATTCTCCTCCTAAAAAACAACAGATTTTAGAAATTAAATACTTACTGAGTAGACCACAGCACATCAGGTTTAACATGCTATCGTGTTTAGGTAACTAAACAACCAGAACATCAACCCAAGTTTGGTTTTTAAAGATAACTTTGTGCAAAGGCAGCTGAAGGTTTAATATTCCTGTGGCAGCTTTGTATCTGCAGAGTGATCCATATTATTTAAATGAGTCAACGCAAATGTGAAGATTACTCACTGACACAAGCCCCATGGGCGTACCTGACCTGTCATCAGTCTCCCTCTGCTCTCTGAAGTACGCTCCATCCATCTCACCTCACCTTTTCCTCCCACTTCATCTCGTTTCATATCTTGTCCAAATGTCTAGCTCCGGCCAGTTTTATACACTAACCTTTGGTAGCTTTTGTGCTTTTAGCCTTCAAAATAAAGTCGGTGGAAAAGCTGTGAAAAAAATAAATAAACTGTCACACGTGTGGCGTCTGACAGTTGTGGGTTGGTTGATCACCTCTGGCTCCTCTCTTCTCTTGGCCTCTCTCCACGTTGGCTTCCTTTCCTTTTGTTTTTGCCAGCAAAATAATTTCACCTCAGTCTACAACTTTATTTACATCTCCCCCTAATTCCCTCAGCAATAAAGGCCACAGCTCAAGGCAACTGCAAGGACGTGCTTGAGCGGGGGCCTCGCTTCAAACGCGCATGTGTTTATGCATACCTGCGCGCAGTATTGTGTGTGCTGTGAATTCCAAAAATGTCTGAGCACACACTTTTGGTGATGTTTAGAGGTGCAGTAATGTCTAAAAGGGTGATTTAGCACATGCAGAAAATGTGGAAGCATGCAAAATAAATTCCGCCCTGCGCAGACCTTTAGTCTGCCTCACGTCCCCCGACCTTAGCTCTAGGTCAGCGCCTCCCTGAAGCCCTATCAAAACTTTACAATTAGTTGATTGAACCTGCCTCCAGTGAGCCATCTGCCTGGGCACACGGTGGAACTGATGTCCTCACCTGCCAGAGGCAATTAACTCTAAATACGACTCTCTTTCCGCTCATGCACCGCAATTCTCCTCCCAGCTGAGTATAATAAGGTTGAACTACGTTGAAGTTGAAGAGGGGGCGGGAAGCGTGCTCACGGCCCCCAGAGGATGATGGGTAATTACTTCCGTCAGATTTATACTGGCAGCCATGCGGAATGGTGGACGACTGTCTTCGATCCTCGTAGGCAGGGGGAGGCAGCAGAGGTTTTCGGCCGCCTTGAGTCAACTGGAATGGGAGGGGGTGGTGGCGGGGGCCGGGGTGAGTGGGCTGGAAGGGAGAAGGGGGGAGGGAGGGCGGCTGGTGGCGTGAAGGGAAGGTTAGGTGATTAATTGGAGGAGCAACTCAGGGTCAGCCTCCATTGTTGGGGTGATGGGTCAGAAGAGTGCGGCATTGCGTGCGTCACCTGATGCATGGACCCCCTGTCCTCGGCTACGGCTGAAAGATGAAGTTGTAACTCAGAGCAGAGGGAGCGGGAGGAAGACACAGTAGTGAAGAGAGGAGAAAGAGAGATGAGGACAGCGGAGAGACAAAAACACAGATTCTGTGGATTTCCTGTCTCTCCACTGACATTTCAATTAAATTGCTATCACAAGTGCCAAGAGTATTGTTGACTTCATATCTTGCGCAGATATTTTTTTTTTCCACTCTGAAGGATTTGAATTACTTCAAAAGAGTAGGAAATGTCCCCAACTAAAAACAGGAGAGGATAGAAGTGCCAGAAACAGCCTCAAGTTACACTGACAGTAAAAAGATGTCTGCTATTAGAAAATACCTTACAGAAAAGACAGATAAGAACATGAGTGCTTGTCCATTCACAAAAACATGTAAAATGGAAAATTAAGGTAATCCCCCCGTCACCATTCACCATGTAGACATTGACATCCTTCTTTTCTTATCTTTTATGAAATTCCTCTTCGTTTCCGTGACACAAATGTCACTGCAGCTCCGTTCTCTCGCTCAGCCGTTAAAGTCGGCCTGGAACATGACAGATCTTTGAAGCCGCACCCCCCCACTCTTCTCCAGCCATGTTCCTTCTCCTTCCAGCCCAAAATGACAAGCTCTAAGAGCCGCGCAATGTTACAGCACTGTATTTCAAACCCATTGTGGTAACATTGTTGACAGTGGTGTATTCTTTTTTTGTAGTTTTCTCCCACTCTGTCTCCTGCATCTCTCTTTCTATTATTCAGAAATGTCATTTTTATATGGCGTTTATACCCCTGATGTCCTTGAAGAAAAACAATGAAGATCTACAGAATGCTAAGAGGCACATGGGCGTATCATTGATAGCAGAAGTGAGCTATCAATCTTTGAAACAGATGGCCTATCAGTTGCATGGCTTTGTCCTCGACATGTCTACTACGCTGCATGGAGGTGACCTTATAAAGATAATGCACACGAAAGATGATGGTATGTGCTTAATTCACTTTAAAGTAAATTGACTTTTTTTTTTTAAATGGAAATATGTGCAGTTCTTTGATCATTTTGATAATCATTATTAGTGTAGATAATTAATGTTATTTCATACATTTCCATGCCCTATTTTCTTGAAAGCTAATGAAAGCTCGGATGAAATGTAAAATAAACGATTAGGCTATAACCAGCCGCCCATTGTTCCACCACCACGTACCGCTTATCAACAGCTCCATGTTGGCTTTCACGGCACAAGAAAGAGTGGCCATGTCAATCCTCATTAATTCTCCCAGTGAATTAGAGGCAAAGTAGATGATAGGAAATTAATGTCTGCAAGGAGATACTTAAATTATTCAACAGTAACAGGATTATGATGAAAGATCACTACACTGTCTTCTTTCTCTCCACCCCCATCCATTCTTCCTCCCCTCCACCTACCCCTCCTCTTTTTCGCGCTTCCTTCGTCTTTTCTTTTATTTCTGTCAAATGGCAGCCATTGCCTGGGATATATGTATATATATTTAAACCCTGCCTAATACTGTGTTATCCCCATTGTTGGTGCTGATGTTATGCCAGCATAATCGTACCATGCATTAAGTAATAATACTTATGTTTTATTCATTCATCTTCATCTTTTAATCCGTTAAAAAAAAAGTACATTCTAGAAAGAGTCTATTTAATGTTTTCATTCCCGTTTGACGTGTTAGCAGAATATTCTAAAAAGTGAACAGCGGCAGCGGCATGTGGTGGAGTGTGCTGTTGAGAATAAAGCAATCCACTTGCAGAATCTTCTTTCACATTAGATCTACAAGGCCTGTTTTAAAAGTTTGTTCTGACTTTCGTAATGCTGCTTACTTGACCGCACTTCAAGCAGCAAAGCCCCAAAACGAAAACACATGCAGCGTTAATCTCATGCTACTATATCATGTAATAATATCATGAAATATTAAAATAGCGTTGATAATTTAGTCATATTTGTATTCATAATTAACACCTTTATGTTGACAATGCATTTACAGATCCAGCTGCTGGCCTATTAGCTCACTATTAGACTACTATAATTAGATTATTGTTATAGTACTGTTACTTTCCCACCCATGTGTAG
This sequence comes from Pempheris klunzingeri, assembly GCF_042242105.1. Classification (NCBI taxonomy): domain Eukaryota; kingdom Metazoa; phylum Chordata; class Actinopteri; order Acropomatiformes; family Pempheridae; genus Pempheris; species Pempheris klunzingeri. Next base: position 22,493,285 of record NC_092014.1, on the reverse strand, counting down.
TCATTGGTCTAATGTGAGTGAAGATTTGCTGAATTCTTGGCTTAGATCTGTTTGAAAAGTCACTATTAATGAGATATATATATATATATATATATATATATATATATACATACACACAGGGTTCACAAAAAGTTAGGGATATTCGACTTTCAGGTGAAATTTATGGAAAATGTAAAAAGTTAATGCTACAGTGATATTATATCATGAAAGTAGGACATTTAAGTATCAGCATGCAATGGTAATTTTATTCATCTTAAACAATTTATTGAAAGAAAATCTAACAACAGTGGAGGGTAAACGAGGGTAAACGTAAAATTGGGATGTGGCCAAAGGACGTCCACTCCTCTCCTTTCTGTGACTCTTCCAGTCTCTGTATCTCTGTTGCAACCTGCTGATGACACTCTGTGACCCTCTAAGCTCAGTGGACACTTCTGTCTGAGGACCTGTTTGAATATATATATATATATATATATATACACACACACACACACATATATATATATATATATATATATATACACATATACATACACACACACACAGGCATTTGTTTTTGCGTCTTAATGTGTCTTAATATTTGTAATATAATTTACGATATATTTATAAATAGATTTCAAATATACAGTTTTCATATAACCATATTTTGTATTTTGACTGGCAATGACCTGGCAATTTACTTCAGGAGGAGCCAAACAAGCTGTTTCCCTCTGTGTTCAATCTTTATGCTAAGCTAAGCTAACCAACAGCTGGCTATTCCATCCAATTTAGCAGGCACATATGAGAGTGAATTTTGCAAAGATGGCAAGAGCAAGCTGCGATTGGCAGCAAGACAGACGGAGGGGCAGTGGAGGCATTTGAGGATGTTATACAACCATGGCAACAAAGACTGAGGATATTGTATGTGCTGCAGTGAACGGAGCCCTGCACAGGTTTAAATCTATGGAGGTGGATTATCAAATATCTTTGTGTTTTGGACAACAGCAAAGGCTGAAACCAGACAAAATAGCTTCCTATTACATCCACTATAAACTGAAACTTAAAGAGAAACACTGCAGCAGAATTGAGAAAGCAAACGCATGTCACATTAATAACTTTAAAAGGAAAAATAGGATACGTGAATACATGATAAATGAAAATACATTTAGAGCAGCTTTCTGTCCTTTTCACTATTAATTAGAACAGTGTGCCTACTACATACTTTGAACCCAAGTGTAGCTGCACAACTTGGCGTCCCATCCTGTGAGGGGAGAACAAACCAACCTTGATTTAAGAATGTGGTAATTTAATTGGGCCTGATGGGCGATATTGGCAGAAGTACACGGTACCTGTTAGTGCTTGAGGTAAGGCTTTTCATTAATATTTGGTAAATGTAAACATGAACACACAGTTCACCTGGTCCAGGCTCTTTTGCAATGCATTAATATGTATAATTACTACTGCCCAGCCTACGTTCTGGTAGAGGATAAATGTAGAAATGAGAGTCAAACCAATTCCTTATAATCAAAAGGTTCTGAGTTACAGTATGTGGTTTATATAAATCACGAAAACCGAAACGTGTTATTTTTTGGAATTCATACGTTATTGAAGGCGTACTGCACTTTGCCATTTCACAATCTGGAAGAAATGCATCCTTGAATGCACCACAGCTGCTTCTGTAGACTGAAGCATGAATTTGTAAAATGTAGCCACAGACCGTTGCTTTTGTCCTTAGCTGGCACTGCAGGATCTCTTCAGAGGAGTAACCTGAGGCCTGGGATGTACAATGACTGTGCACTAATTATCAACTGCTTCAGTTAACAGTTAATGAATTATTCATCTGTGATGGGTTATAGATACACGACACCAATATGGAGCGAAAAGTGCCCACGTTTAACCTCCATATGTTGATTAGATAAGTAGGGCAGTGCCGTGATTTTTATTTTAACATTAACACCACAATGTGCTCATATTGTTGCTTGTTGAAGCAGCTCATTGTATTCAGGTTTTGCCTTATTAACAGTAAGGCAAATACCAAGTACATACTTCATTTCCCTAAGCCAAAAAACCCTAATAATTAAACAGGGTTTTGAGTAATAGCACGGAGTTTCATACAGAGTTTAGGTGTGGTGTGAATAACTGGGAAAACAAAAACAAAAGGTTCTCCTAATGTCAGGTAGCCTGAGGAAAAGGTAAATGTGAGGTTTTTGATGAATTAGCTCTTTATGGCCAAAAGAAGGCAAAGTGGAACAAAGGTATACTGCGCAATTTTCTCATTGTTTTTCCTGAGGTCAGAGAAAGAAGACAAGGAGGGTGTAAGAGGCAGACAGCGGATGTACAAATAGGAGGAGTAATTAGACACTAAGAGCAAGGAATCCTTTACAGCACAGTGCACATGCATCAAACCTTCACCTTGCCTCCAAGATATCCTATTTTATTCAGCAGCTCCACTGCTTGTGGACTGAACTTCACAGATTGAACTGCAGAAAATGTACGAAGTTGCAAAGGGAGCTGAAGGTAAAAAGTGAGACTTTGCAGCTGCCATACGGACAGTGAAGTTTCATGTCACCAGAAAGTTGTAAAGCAGCAAAGTATTAGGGTTTTACCATAATGGGGGGGGGGGGGGTTGTCCCACTGCACCAAGCGGTAAAGATAAAGTTGTTAACCTTGATGTGTAGGTGAGGTGCTGCAGTAGTCACGTACCACATGAGGAGTGATTTGATCGTTAGAATTTAAATCCTCTGGTTTTCACTTACCTTTCATTGCATTTCCCCTCTTCCCAATGGGAATTGTCCCCTTCCCATGTACTATAGTCCCTCTCACTGCTAACCCCCTCTGTTGGCCTGGGGAGAGTGTAGAGGTTCCCAGCCTGAGGGTGGGGGCCTCACAGCGGTCCAAAGATTAAGTGTGATAACAGTGTGATTAGAGGGATTATCGATGGAGATTTTTCCACCTTGTCTTGTGAAATACTGCAAACTTTTATCTCCTCAAGACTTAAAAACCTTTAAATGAAAAAATCTGTAAAGGAAAAAAACAATCACAAACATAAAACATAAATCGTTTCAACAATGAGGCCATGACCTGTGACGAGTGGCCACAAGTAGATTTGGCTTCTTTTAAAGGGGTTGCAAGCTGTCCACTGGTTTAAAGCCTGTCCTGCTCTGATACACATGGCGTCTCCAGATTTTTCATTTTCAGTTGACGGTGAAGAGTTCAATCAGAAAGGTCATGTAAAGGCTCAGAAGGTGACCAGCCAGGAGGAGTTCCCAGTGCCAACAATAACACAATAACACCTCGCCATTATTTTTTACACCCTTTTCCCTGGTTTCTATTAATTCCCCGCTTCATTGTGACAAAACAAAATACTCCACAGAACTTGTAACAGTAATATGAGAAGGTCACAAATGGCTGCTTGTCTTTATGTACCCACTACACTTTCAGTGCAAATATCACCATTAGAGGAGCTTCTCTTGCTTTTTCCCCCAGACACCGTGCAGGCAGATGTCTACCCCCCTTAAAGAAAAGAGCGAATGAATGCTTTACAGAGCCAACATCTATTTAAAACCAGCAGATTGAGTAAGCCAGATGTCAGATGTGTTTTCATATTAGTTACAGCTCACTGGCAAAGGGGATAAAGTTGGCTACATCAACAGGACATGATGGCAAACAGCCAGAGTTGTCCAGGCATATACAAGCGACAGCCCCATCAACTGAATGACAAAGCTAGGTGGCTAAGATAATGTGATGTAATTCATTGACATTGCATTTTCCCACTGAGCCATCCAAAAAGCTATCTACATAAAATGGAGCTAACAGATGCCAGACGGGAATATTAAGCGGAGCGGAAATTAAGCTCTTCGACAGTGTCACATTCATATTGATGTTCAGCTTTGTGTATCGGCCGTAAACTTTTCCTTCTCTAAATTCAAGTCTCTGTTGTATGAGGAAGAATGGAGAGCAGCGTGACGCCTGTTTTAAGCTGAAACCTCAAGCGACTGCCTTGCCATCGGCCAACACCCTCTCATCACGTGTGTTTACTATTCTCACCCCCGTTGACTTGAAGAGCTTTGAAGAAATCTGACAGATCGCAATGAGGGAATAACCTGATTCTGACCTAAGGGGTTACATGCTAAACGGGCTTGGGTTTTCACTGAAGGTGAGCAGCTCTCTTCATGTTTGTTTTGATGTGATTGGTGCCTGAAGCAACTTGGAGGTGCACACTTAGAATGATACTATAGCACAAACGTTTGTGGCTACGATGACAAGCGTTTCAAGTTACCTGTGTGTGAACACAGTGGTAAACAGTACCTGCTTACATTTACAGTAGGACTACAGTCAGCAGTCAAAGTTAGTTGTCTAATTCTTTGATTCTTCTATTTGCAGTACTTCGCTACTCTATGAGATGCTCATCAAGTTACAATTAAAGGGGTATTCCACCAATTTAGTGTTGCGTTTGGGAAAAGAACAGTAAATATTATGTATATTCTGATTTTTAGTCTCTAGTGTGGGTCAAAAAAAAGGCTCCAGAATCACGGCATCATCTGAGTATCATCTGTCATTGGACGTACCTTGTCTGTTAAATGACCACCTCTTTTAAACTTCACAACCCCAGTTCGTAACAGGCTTTTGTCAAAGATTACAGATTTTTTTGTAAACTGTAAACTGTCAATAACGCAGAAGGTTTTTATTCTATGGAAAGTTCCCTTCAGAGCCGCAGAGGACTTTATACTTAAACTGTTTTCACAGGCTGACTTTTACTCTTTGAGACAAGTGATCTGGTGTTCATGCGTAAAATGGGTGGAGTTTCCCTTTAAAGTGTTCTGCGTATGTATCATTGTTATTTCATTTGTGAATTAAAAGCAGGGTTTGATCTGAGGGGGAATCCGAAGGGAGACCCCATAAAATCCATCACGTTTGAAAAATGTGCAGCCCTCCTCCGCCTTGTGCTGAGGTTTCTACTTAATACAGCTTAAAACAGAAGTACATTACTTTTAAAAGTACATTTCTTTCTCAGAAAAAACTAATTCTAGATTTCATAGCAATAAAAACAATGTACCACACCCACCTTAACCTCCGTTTTGGTCGCTACAGCCCTCTTTTCGAAAGTGATCATTTGTAACCACTTTCCAGATGTTTTAATAATATTATTGTATCTGTTGTAAACAATGAACTTTTGAATATACATGCTGTAAAAGCATGTCGAAGAACATGAATGGGGGCTATTTAGAGAGTGCTCAGCCCCTTTTAGTGATGTAATCAAAACAAGTGTTGTATAATACAGTTTATGAGGTCTGACAGTATGGACTGTCAAATACAAAAGAGATGTAGGTGGCCAGTAAGGCAGGAACAAATGGAGAGTAAAATACCTACTGTATTATGTTAGCTCTGACAAGGTGATTTTTCCTTGTGGGCGTCGGACTGTGACAGAGAAAAAAAAAATCTAGCATGAAACAAAAACACCATGGCATAACAGTCTGACTGAAAAAAATATAAATTACAAAAGCACACAGGGTCAAAGGCCTGCGTTTCTGCTGGAGGACAAATTTGGCTTGAAGCAGGAAAAAGAGTGAGGTGAGGACGCAGGTCGGCTCTCTGGTTAACAAGGTCACTAGAAGCGCAGCCAATCCACAGCCAGACATGCACTCCACTTTAGCCAAAGACGCCGATCCAAAAGGTCAAATGGTTGGCTGCAGACATTGTCAGAGCGTCATTTTAAAATGTTTTTTTTTTTTTTTTTTTTTTTGAGAGATAAATCTCCACACAGCAACAGACAGAAATTGTACATAGAAGGCGATTTTTAATCTTCTCTGTGCTGGATGAGATGGGTGTTTAAACGGACCGTGAACGGGTCAGACAGGTCAAGCTCGTCTGGACAGAGACATCCAAGGAGTTCTCTAACAGAGAACTTTTAATTTCTACAATGTAAGTGCTCCTCGTACACAGCAGGACTTTTCTGAATGGTCGATTAAACTGTTGCTTGGGGAATGCTTTCAAACCATCAGAGTACATTTCATAACCATAGATCAGAGTAAAGTGGTCTGAAAGTGCCACTGGTTTACACTCAGCCACTCTCGCTGGCATTACATGCCGACCATACTTTCCCTTCCTGGTTCCCATTGTAAGAAGAACAAAAGAAGAAGAACCACGTTAATAACTGCTCTGCTGCAAGCGGTGTAATGTTTACATAAATGCACCACACTTTAAAAAACAAGCTGTATTCATCACAGCACCTGTCTACCACTGATCTGCAGCCAATGGCAGCCAGTTTTGCGCTATAATGCACTAAAAATAAAGAAAAGATGAGTCACTACCTCGGAGGAGAGGAGAGAGCTTTTCAGTTTTGTTCACAAAGCAAAGCAAATAAAAACTGCAATGCATAATGTAAAGAAAGGCCTGTGACGGATATGTTTTTGACTCCGTATAAGTGTCTGAATAAGTAGCGATAGTGAATCATCAAGAAGAAGCCTCTCTTGTCCTTGCGGTAAAAGTGAGAGAAAGCGGCCCACTGAAAAGCACACCCGTCTCAAATGATTCCAGTGTTTGGACTACACACACACACACACACACCTCCAAACTCACACATATTCCTAATGATTTATTACCCAGGTATTGCCTTATCTCCATATCCATGACACTGGTCCAGCCTGCCGTAAATAACCCTGCGTCCTCTCATTAGTAGGACAGCCATGTCTCCCTTGGCCTCATTGGCACATACGAACACACAAACACACACCGTCCCCCCTCGAGACCAGTGGAGCCATCACCATCATAAATCCACGGGGCGCACAGTCTGGCAGCGAGGGCTGGGCAGCTAATTATCCAGACAAGTAGAGCTGGGCATGGAGGTGACCCAGACGCAGAGACGGGGGAAACCCAGAGATACACGCTGATGGCAAAGCATTGTGGGCCCTTCACTTGAGGGGTGGTCTCTCCCACTCTCACTTCATCACTGAGAATTAATTAATCAATTGGCTTTACCCACTTGTTGCTAATTAGAGTCACCATGGGTCAGAACTTAACGTGCACCGAGTGGAAGGCAGAGTAACAGCCTGCACAGGTTCTCACACCATTACAAGACAGCAGCCTCTCATTGGCCGACCAGTGGATTTTCTTATGTATCAATAATAAAGTACACCATCCATCTATCTAAACTTACTGATCAAGTAGAAAGAATGCCAACTGAGTGGGAGTTTGGTGTACAATGGTAGATGCACTTCCTTTGTGCCGTAAATTGATCAGGCAGACAGAACTGCATAGTAAAAGCTTGGCTCATAGGGAACCAATCAAACTACCAACCAATATTTACCCTAATCATGCTGTTGTTGCCATGTGCACATATTTTAGCAAGAATTTTGAAAACATTGGCATTGAATGTTAGAACTGTGTTGTAATTGAACATAATCAGTGGCTTTGCAGATTTGTCAAATATCAATGTTCCTGGCGATTGGATTGGTAGAAACTTACACTAGTGATTTGTGCCCACTAATACATTGCAATAGGCCAACAGGTTTCCATTTCTTCTGCCATTAAAGCAGTAATATCTTATAAAGCATCCAGCAGACACCAAGCAACGTCATCATCCCACTGGAGTCTTGTTTCTGGACACCAATCTAAATCCAAAATAATGTTGCTCCATGTCAGCTGGATGTTTAAAAAAGTTTGCTAACACGTTCGTTGTAAAGCAGTTCTTTATAGTGCAAGTCATGGAAATGATAAATGGTTTATACTTGTAGGGCGCATTTTGACCACTAAAAGTGTTTTTACACTACAGTCACATTCACCCATTCATACATCATTCATACAATACACCCGCTCCTCCTCTGAGCCACAGCCGCCGTATAGTTAATATTTTCGCTGATGATTTTCGAATGCAAATTTTTGGATGAATTTCTTTGCTTCAATTCCAGGCGGCCATTGGTTTCCATTAATGTCCTTACAGCATGAAAATTAATTAGCACTTGTAACCTGCTTGAGTTTTGTAATTTATCACAGTGAACGAGACTGCATTAATTTTTTTCAGTTACATGACCATCGCGTGGTTCTGCAGTTTGATTTGAAACGTCTACACCACATAATGATATGCAGTAGTGTAGTTTGACAAAAATGAATGCAGACTTGGTGGTCACCGTGATGGATTGCACAGCTCAAGCGAGCTTCAGAAGAGCGGTAAAGGGGCATTCCGCCAGTTTTACACATGGAGTTCAGTATGCTCGTCATAAGACTTATAAAAAAATCTGTTGTATCATGAATTTAGAGGTGTCTCTTGAAGAAGGTTTTGAGTTGCATTATGCAAAGTCTCCAGCGTTTATTAACACTGACCCATACTGTGGACAAAGACTTCTTCTGCTTCTTCGATTTTGACCGTTATGTTTTTTGATCCATCTCTTGTGAGACCCCCAAATGTATGGAAATACTAAATTGCTGGATTATCCCTTTGATAGTTTTTTTTTTTTTTATCCTTTTGGGACGTTAAAGAAACCCAGTGAATGCCTGGAATGTGACAAAAATACTTTCAAAACCCAGCAGCAGAAACTGCAAAACACAAGACCACAAAGCTAACACAGTCACTCCTATTTACATACATGGACCTGCATACTTTCCTTGTGTTTAGAATAAGAAAGGAAATATCACACAAACCAAAACAGAAAATGCAGAGAAATCAGTCCAGTTCACCTTACATTCTCTATAACAATCTTTGGATATTTTAAGACAAACATCCTTAAATGTAGATTTACGAATGAGTCAAACCACTTCCCTTCAGAGCTGGCACTATGTGGCTGTCTCCCACCTGGTGTGGTCACACTCCAGTGGGTCGGCTCAGTATGGGGGGCGAGAGAAGAGCTCGCCAAATTCAGCCCGGCTGCTGATAGAGTAATACTACTGCTGCTCTGGGTATGTTTTGGGGGAGGCACTGACAGACAGGCGAAAGCAACCTGCTGTGCTGCAAAGTGCCACGGAATGGCGAAGTGCATGAATACATGTGTGCATGAATGTTTGTTTGTGTGTGTGTGTGTGTGTGTGTGTGTGTGTGTGTGTGTGTGTGTGTGTGTGTGTGTGTGTGTGTGTGTGTAGCGGACGTGATGAGCAGACTGTGAGTGGGCCGTGTGAAGTCCCAGCAAGCCTCAGCTCAGAGGGGGCGAGAAAAAAATAGGGGAGGGGGGGTGCAGGGTGAGGGGGGGGGGGGGATGACAGCCAGGAAAAGACAGAGGCCAAAAACAGCTGAATGACATAAAAGACATCTAGTATGACAACGCTTCACTGATACATTTGTCACATGACATGACTTGATATTTTGGTAATTGAGAGAATTCGTATTTATGGTAACACACTGTGCCAAGCATATATGACACTGACGCTTTGCGTTACCATGAAAAGTGCAAATCATTACCCACCAGGAAAAGTATAACAGGGACAGCCGTCTCCAGTTCTGCATCTATGGACCAAAATCTGTCATGTAAATCTGCTGTGAGGGACTGAGCTTGAGCTTGGCACAAATGGAAGGGAACAATAATAAACAATAAAGGCACTTAGATATCATGTCAAGTTTTATAGCATTTATAGTGAAAGGTCATCGCCTCTATATATTTGTAATTTGCTCCTTCAAATAAATCAGTTCAAATAGGTACACTGTAAAAAAACAAAAAAAAAACAGCAGCTTTCAGAATTACAATCTGAGTATTATGCACTTCTCAACTTGTATCCCTCAGCTACATTTAGTACCACTGCAGGAAGTAGTGTGACCTTTATTTCGCAAGGTGCAGTCTAAGGGTGAGGAGGCCAGGGTTCATGACCTGCTGCAGAACCGCAGCAATGTTTGTTTTTTTGAAGCACACACGCAACTCAACTATATTTTATTTGCCATAATGACTACATTTACTTAACCCTAATCATACTGTAGTTGCCATGTGCAGATATTTTAGCAGGATTTTTAAAAACATTGGCATTGAATGTTAGAACTAGGTTGTAATTGAACATAATCAGCGGTTTTGCAGATTTGTCCAATAATGTCCAATATCAATGTTCCTGGCAATTGGATTGGTAGAAACTTACACTAGTTATTTATGTCCACCAATACATTATAATAGGCTTCAAATCCAAAACAATGAGCTGAAAGACGCTAAAAGGGTCCGTAGAGCTGAAGGGAACTGCGCAGTTGGTTGATCATTCTTGTGGTGGTTTGGTCACTAAAAGACACCCCCAATCACATTATACATAAGTCATGTGATCCACAGTTAATCTAAAAACATTGGTGCAACTTTAATTATTAAGTATTAGCTTTACAGCTAGAATAAAGGTAGGTTGTTCATTATATTTTGTTTTTTAATATTCTTTAAAATGATTTCAAGTCAGTTTCAACACGTGCAACTGTAAAAAATCCAACATCCTATTTTCTACCTCCTCAGTCAGTAAGTCAGAGTAATGTTGTCTTTGTTTCTTTCTTTGCTCCTGCGGACTTGAGCTCAAGCTTTCGTTTCAATATTTCTGTTTATTGCTTTGTTCCCTAATGTATCCCACAATAGCACCATCTCAGTCTCAGATCATTATCCCAGATCAAAACATATGAAATGAACCCAGAGCAAGATCTTCGAAATCATGAAGCCCTGTCCTCAACCACACGTTTCTTTCTCTCCAACACACCTCCCTTGGCATTTGTCAGCGCTGGTTCGCAGTGCAATCAGGTCTGTGTTCTGCCTGTCACACAGCGTCTGGCTGCATTCTGACAGCCCAATCAAGAGTACCAGCAGGAAACCAGTAGCAGCCAGCCACACTCAAAATGGGATTACAGTCCAGTTAGCAATAAACCTACAATCAAACCCTGTGTAACACAAAGCAACCTCAGTGCCTCCCCTATTTCTGCAGCACAGGTGACACCATTTTTTTCACCAGGTTGTTTTTGTACTTTAGTGCATTATTGGGATGCAAAACATTTGAAAAATAGTGTTTTAGCTACAAATGGCTGCTATTTTTCCTCAAAATTTGGTCTGAAAATGAACAGGTGGTTCAGGCACAGGTACATACAATTCCTTCTGTGGGCAGTGGGAATAAACTATCACTGAGAACAGCCCAGAGAGGCTTGGAATCAAATTGTCTCGGCTCTGTAAAATGGCAACGCCTTAGAATGTAAGTCCACTGAAGCCAAACCTGAAACAAAAGCTGCCTTTGAGGGATATTCTTTTACTGCGGAGTAGCCGAGCAGTAAGCTACGAGGGTTTATTCTCCACATAGAGTGTATGCTGCAGTGGGTGGATGGAAAATGGAGGTCTGACTTCTGCCACCACAGCAGTCATCTGACAAATCCATTTTAGGGACACTGCGCTGTATACAGCGGATGGATCTGCCAACTGCCAACCTCCCACCTCCAGCACCAATCAGAGAGAAGAAGCAGGCTCATTATTCAGGACAATTAGCCAATGGGCTGGGTGTCCCCTGTCATTACTCATGGCTCATTTGGTCCCAGTCAGATGACGGTGCCATGTCCACTCAGCCTGCGTGTCACTCAGGGGGGCTGACACAGAAAGACAAGAGAGAGGCGGCCAGCTTAAGATCGGCTCAGTCAGGAACACAGAGCCTTCTTGCTCAAGTGTAAATGTGTGCATGCATGTATTTCTCTGTACCTTCGTCATAAGAAACGTTGGTACACAGGCACAGAGCGAGGCAATGAGATGCCAGCGAGATAACAGTGACCATCATCGAGCCTCTGAGGAGGGAAATATTTTACAGCTTTTATCAAACGTGAGGGTACAGTATGTGGCAGCCTTGCAGCTCAGCAGGCTGCGGCGATCTAGTGACAGCAAGTGATGCTTCAGGCAGCAAGCAGTCATGGGTACACACACACACACACACACACACACACACACACACACACACACACACACACACACACACACACACACACACACACACACACACACACACACAAAAACTGTCTATGCATGACTAATCCAGTTAACACTCTTCCCCCACCAGTCTGGCATGAGTTTGTCGTTCAGTAACCCACAAAGTTGGATGCTCTGCTTTGTGTGTGTGTGTGTGTGTGTGTGTGTGTGTGTGTGTGTGTGTGTCCATTTACAATAGACATAGACTCCAGTTTGGCCTCTCTAAACCCATGGTCGTTTATGTGCACAACTTTGTACATCCATTTCCGAGGGTGTGATGTGGGCAAATAAAAAGTGTGATTTTACTCCCATAAGGGCTGCTGTCTGTGTCTGAAATTAATCACCAATCACAGATGCTGCTGAAATAGTTGAGCAAAGTTCCTCAACTTTATTCCGTCTCTGCATTCGTTTTAACAAACGAATACCTGAATGAACGAATACATTACACTGTATTCATTAACACTCAAATTCAGGACATCATTGTTCAAGTTTTAACTGTAACAGCTTAAGATGTCTACAAATGTATTTTTAAATATCGTCTTGATTATGATCCGTCAGATTTAAATTCACGTAAGCTGCAGATGTTATGATTATCGAGGGCCTCATACAAGTTAAAAGTTGTAAAAACAGCTTAATTCTTACTAGTCCAAATATTCTTAGAGATGTGTTTGATTGATGTTTGGGCTAGTCTTTAATAAGCTGTAGATATCTGCGATGTGAAATGATAAAATGGCTTTATGATATCTGTGTCATAATTATGACTAAAGAGCACTGGCTAATGGTGGCATTGGCAGATATCATAAATGGTCATTCCCACATGTCAGATTGCCATTTTAGATACGGTTAATCATTATGGTTAATTCTGACAGGTCACGTAAATATATTTCATAAAAACAAACGCTTAAATAGAATTATGAGTAGTCATGTGAGACCTTTTATCTGACACAGGGGCTTCACACTACAGGCACCTTTCTCGAGTAATCTCTTTGAGCATGTGTAAGCATGCGCAAGTGCTCTCCAAGGGAGGCCTGTGTTCATGTAAAAAATATAACACGCTAACTGAAGAGCAGTAGTACAGATGAGGATATAACGAGACAACAATGCGAAACAGTGCATGAAATAAAATGATAAATCATAAAAATACGCAAAAGAATTGGAATATTTAAAAGCATGTTCTGGGACAGTAAGAGCAGCAACTAAAATCAGTCTTTCCAAGTTCAGATATTTTAGAAAACTAATTAACTTCAGGATTTGTGTTCAGTGTAACACGGAGACCAGTGCTTCCATTTCCTTATGTGATTCATGGCAGTTCTGTGATGCTTGATTAATGGCAAGCTAGCTCAAACTGGCAGTCAGATAATGAGTACTCACCTCTTCCTGGTTGTCTCTTTAGCAGGGGGCGGAGGCAAAAGGCTCAGGTGTGTCCAAGCCCCTGTTTAAGAGCTCCAGGAGCAAACCATTACAATGGGGGGGGGGGCGGGTAGAAGCAAAAAGGCTTGTGTGTGTGTTATTGCTTTATGGTAGGGATGTGTCTTTATGTAAATATTTATTGTTCATTCTTTATATTCTATTTTTACATTATGTTATAGAAATATTTAAGGTGGCATCTGGTTGTAGTTCCAGCTAAGTGGTTTTGCCTGCCTAATTACCAGCAGCAGGGAGGGTATATAATGCAGCTAGATGTTTTTTTTTTTGTTGGTTGTTGATGTGTCTCATGGTGTCTGGATGCGAAACAATAAAAGGCCACGTTGGTGTGTTGCATTTTACCTCTGTCTCGTGCCTCCACGAGTGGAATTTAAAGCAACCGCTGGTCAATCCAACATTCAGTAATGATAAACATCAAATTAAGCACAAAGTCTTTGGGAACGCAATACTGTTTTGAAGTGTTTACAGCCTTGTACCTGTGGTTGATTCAATAAACCCAAGTTGAGTATATCGCTACACTTTGTGTAACATCTGAGGGACTGTTGGACATTCAAATGCTTCCTCTGCACCCACTGCCATTAATGTCAAGTTAGATTTCTGATATAAAGGTGCTGCCATTTGTATAACATGCATAACGTTTTGACTATATTTGATTATATGAATACTGAAAAAAAATGTATATTATTTGATTGTATCTGGAAGAATTACGCATCAGATTGTTTAAAATTTGTGTAATAATTTTATTACCACATTAATGAAGCCTATTGGTCGATATTGATCTCAATATTGAGCTCATGTGTCACAGTAATATCTGTTTGACACATAAAATAGATTCTTCCTGACATTTTTATTAACACTCAGACAGAGACTAGTCATTTGTTTCCAATCAGTTGTATTGGTATTGGAATCAAAAACATCAATCAGCCTCGGAAAAGACTGCGTCGAAGACTTTCTGGCGTGTAACAGGTGTTAAAGTCATACGTACAGAGTGATACAGCCCTGTAGAGTACACCATGAGTCTGTCTGGTACAAGACAGCCTTTATATGTTTCTCCTTCTCTTTATATGTTAGAGAAGTAATACTTTTGGTGGGCGGGTTCCAGAGAGCGGGGTCTGATCTGTAGGATTTATAAGCAGGTGAATATATTAAATGGCTCCGGTTTCCATTAGGCATGTTGCACCAAATTGTTTATCGACCTATATCTCAGCGCCGACACTCCTGATTAATGATGTTATTAAGGAGGGAGGAGTAGTGGGGGGAAAAAGATGACAGGCCATTCTGTGTTGACCACTAACAGGAGTGTGTGTGTGTGTGTGTGTGCGTAGTTTCGAACTCTGCCATATGTGTCTGTACACAAAATTAACATTTTAATGTGGACCTGATCACGCGTTTGTGCTCACTGGTGCATTCATCCCTGCAGTGTGTCTATTGATGTCTATTAATGCATTGCTTCTGATGAGCTGTGTGTAAGTGGCTGTGAGGGAGTGAACATGCATGTGTTGTGTGTACTGAGGGAATCGACAATGACACCGACAGCAAAGTGCTATTCCTCTGCTGTGGGGTAATTTCTCAGCTAAACACATATTCCAGTCAATTACTGCAGCAAATACTTATTTTGGGAAAAATCATTCTCCATTCTGCATGCACTTCTTGCCAAATTGAGGTGCTTTCATCCAGGATAACTATGGCACTTTCAGCCTGGTTAAGTGTTCAGCCGGTGTTTGGAACAGCATACAAATAATGCCAAGGTATTTGAAATTATATGATATGATCCAAATTTCAGCTTTTATGCTCTATTCCACTATGCTGCCTGCGACATTGCAGAAGAGACATTTACACTGCTCCTGTAATAACAGGGAGGGTTAGACGAGAATCATATGTGAGGACTGAACAGTGGATTAAAACCGCCAAAGCACTCGGCATCTTCGCAGAGCCACCGGCATCGCGAGGGAAAGTTTTTGTGTTGCTTTTCTTCCCTCGGCTCGAAGCTATCCCCGTCACTCTGCCTGCCTTCTCGAAGATTTCTGTCAGCTATCAGTCCCAGATGGAGCTGCGACCACTGGCTGTGAGCCCAGCCAGACAGAGATACTGTAGGTCTAGGTGACCTTTGAGCTGAGGCATGCTGCAAGTCATCTGACACCTGTCTCAATCACATCTGCTTCAGGACCCACGGGCCGCTGATTTGAGCGTATGCGTGCTTGGGCTCACATGGCATGTGTGTAAGTGAGACAGAGTGAGAGAGAGAGAGAGAGAGGGAGGGAGAGAGGGAGAGAGAAGCAGCCTTGCCTCACTACACCTACGACGGATCAGTTGAGGGGAGGAGAAAAATGAACTAATCAGCCTCTCCAGTGGTGGAATCTCACCCAATTTATTTCCAAGCTAACAGGCGTTGGTTAATGAGCTGAAGCAAAGCATCCTCTCTCTTCCTTCTCTCTCCTCTCCTCCTGTCCTCTGCTGTTCCACTGGTGATTCTGCGGACCAAACCAATTACTTCTTAGCGCATCCATTCATGTGCACACGCACTTACACGTGTGCGTCCAATCCCACATATTCACATCCAGCTAAAAAAAAAAAAAATAAGAGAAACGCGCACATGTGCATCGTGAAAAGAAAGAATGTCGTGTCACACACACACACACACACACACACACACATACACAAACACATAAGGACAATAACCAAAACATCTCTGTGGACACACTCTGAGCTCTTTGTTTGGTCTGCCAATTACTAAAAGTTTGTGGAAGGGCAAAAGACCTGGTATTTAGGAAAACAGTGAGACCCAGACAGTGTCATTACCCAAAGATGGTGCCAGATATGATATCAAATTGAAATAACACTTTGACTTTTTGCTACAGCCAATGATGCAGCACAGACACCTCTGGTTTTCTAGTCTAATCTGAATGGAAAAAAATGCAGGATTTTTCTTCCAGAAGATGCTTTGGTGGACATCTCACCAGATCTGTTTGGTGGACAGTTCTCATTCATTGAGAATTCATTGTTGAATGCGAATATGCTCACAGTGTTCTCACTCTCCAAGCTCTGTTCTGCTTGAAAATTGTTATTTGTGCAACACTGCAGAGTTACTCTCCAGGATACACACTGTGCTGTGTGTGCAGAGGAGACTGTATATGGTCTGCAACAAAACATCTTGATCACAAAAGAGACTGCCTTCAGTAATCAGCCAAAGACTACTACGCTACAGCTATTGCTCTCTCCACCATAAAAATATTATGATGCTAGCTTGATATATTTACCATTTTTTAAAATCCGGTAACAAAGAAAAACCCAAGAGAATGCATTGTATGTAAAAAAGTCCTCCACACGCCATACGTCTATGTCCTATGTCCTGTACACAGAAGCGTTTCTGATCTGAAGGCACTATCAGCAGGACAACATCATTTGTCTGTTCCATCCAAAATGGTTACAAAACCTTGTTGGAAAATAAATCTGTTTTAAGCTGGACACTACAGGAGTTTTAATGTCACGACTGGTGTAGAAATCGGGTTGCGTCACTCACATAAGGAGAATCTTCCCACATGTTCTTCTCTTTAATCTCAAACATGCACGAGATACAAGATTTGAAAATAATAGCGCATCACACATTACAAGATATTATTAAGATTATCGTGCCAGAGGGAGCAATGCACCACCTCACATGGTCTCATGTGATCACATGGGGAAGCAGATGGAGAATACATGGTGCAGTTTGCTGATGAGCCTTGCAGTGAGGAAAAAGAAAAGCAGAAGGCTAAATAAGTCTCCCCAAAATATTTGGCTTTGTAATGTGATTGGGAATGTGTGGTTAAGGTTTGGTTAGGATTAGGCACTAAAAAAAAAAAGATAACTTTGCTAATGTCAGGTCTTTGTCGTCATTGTTACAAAAACACTTAGCTAAGGTTCTCCAACAAAAAACGATGTTGACTGTCGGTTGGAAAAAGGTAATGAACAGCAATCTCCTGTTTGAACGACCAGCCTTTTGTTGAGCCATCCATCCACCCCTGTGGTTGCTTTGTCACTCTATAACAGCATCACCTTACTTCCATCCTCGCTTCCACCAGCTACTGCAGCTGCTGGAGGACTTCTGTGCTTTGCAACAATCGGTAATAAACAGCCTAATAAGTCCAGTGCCAGTGTAGGAGGTAGTGTGCCCTTTACTTGCAATTAAAATTTGCTTTTTTATCAATACCCTCATGACCCCTCAAAAGTGAGATAATACATTTCAAGGGGCTTATCCTTATGTATAACAAAAATACATTTTCTTATAATCATTATGGTTCTGATTAGTTGCCCAGACTCATACCATTTCCCCTCCTAACTTTAAGCATACAGTAGCTGCAGAGCACAAACACTGGAAAGCACAAGAATTAAAAAAAACATTGGCACTGGAGATAAAAAGAAAATAAATTTTGTCATTGTGCGCCATCCAAAGTTTTGTAGAATCTTCTAATATGACTGCTGTGTGAGGTTTTTAGTCAAAGCAGCCAATTATATGTTCATCGTAAAAGAATAACTGGGTTCAGGAACATTTCTACTGTATAAAATGTTTCAATCTAAGAACCATACATGCATATACTGGGGCTGCATAAAAAAAAAACTAATTACTTATTGAAAAAAGGGATTATAAATTTATCTTCCTCCTCCAATAATTACAGTAATCTGACTTACTTGTTTGTGCTGTACAATGACTATCCACAGAATATCCAATATTAAGTTCCTGTTACTGCTGTCACATATATATTAGAGACTGGTCACTGGTATAATAGAGATTGGTCTAATTTAAATTCTGCAGGTGTTTGGGGTGTTTTCCCAAAAGAATTCCTGGAAATGCAGGAATTTGTTTACTAGCAGAGCAACGCAAATGTACCAGGAAGGTGAATTTAATCATCACAAATTAACTCCTGGAACGCACAGACGATAATACATTAGTGTCTGACTGGTTTTCCTTCTATTCAAACCATATTTTCTATCAGTGTATCCACTTCAAGCTCAGCAACTCTAAAATGCCACACATACTGTACAGATTCCACCGCAACCTCCTCCTCTATAATCAATAAGTATGATACTTTAGGACTTAGGCCACCTACTGTATATGGTGCCAATACTATCGAACATATCGGTGAAAAAGCATACTCTAAAAGTCATATAACTTAACAGTGAATGGCTCAGGTGACCTTTTGAGAAAATGCCAGCAGAACCTCCCAGCTAAATCCCACATTCCTGGAACGGCAGTCCTGACATTATGGAGAGGATTTGTAAAATCGGTGGCGGTGAAAGGTGGCCCAATCTGCTTTCCAATGAGAGTAGTTAGCTGACCGAAAGCCATGGAGGAAATAGACCCTGACTACCATCCTGCAGTCTTCCAAACTTCTTTTATATGGACTCGAGAGACCACTGACTGGGAAACGCAGCAAAAGACAGATAAAAGGAAGTAGACAGAGTGATAAAAGAGGTGAGGACTCACATACCTGAAATGCATCTACTGTATTTTAAGATATGAAAGTGTGAAAATCCTTAGATTTTTAGTAAGCTTGTCACATATGTGTCAGTCCTCTATCTTGAGAGTGTGCAGCTGCCACATAATTAAAATAGAATATTTGATTTAGTGGCAGTCTGAATAGTGTTATAGTTACCAGGAAAAAAAGAGGGGGGACTGAATGATTGATTCACCACTGAATATTAATGTACAGATGAAAATTATGTACAGTAATAGATAGGGCTGAATTTTTATTCAAAGCGCTAAACTGATAAATGTGCTAGTTTGATTAAAAGTGACAGCATTTTACTGTGGGAAAGAAAGAAGTTGTCAAAATGTAGATCTGTGACAGCGCTCATAAGAAAATAATCTCATGACCAAAAGCATATGCAGCAAGCATATGCAGCAGAATTTGTGAGCGCAAAGAAATTGATGTGTCAACTCTGATAAATCATTTCGTGATTTCAAAGCCCCCAGAGGAGCGCTCAAATGAGGTTACATGGACAGTTTATGCTATTTTTAAATGCACAGGACGAGTTTCATGTACCCTTGAAATGCATTGTGGTCAGGTGAAAATAAGCAGAGGATGGTGGCGACGGTTTTCACCTCTTTTCCTTTGGTATCCTTTACCTAACCGAACCTACTACACTTTAATGTTTATCTCACCCATTTAATCTCAGTGGTAACCTGAGATGTCTCGTCAGGGCCGACCAGCCCTCGCCTGCACGTTTGATGCAGAGTCACGACGGAAAAGGCCAGGAGTTCAAGCCCTCAGGCACTGACACCAATCACTCGCAAACGCTGGGCACCTGCTCGTCATGTTCCCGTGATAAGAGTCTTTTCCTTCAGTGCCGTGGAAACCAGGCGCCCCTCTGGGTGCAGAGAGACAGAAAGTCAGAGGGAGGGCAGTCTGTGCCGGCTCAAGCTGAAATAGCTCAATATTCTATCTGGACTGAGCTTCATGAAGAAATCAATAAAGACACAACATATTTAAGCACAAATGCCATTTGACACTGTATGAAAGGACAAGTCCAAGTGATGTCTCTTGATGTAATAGACTCTTACGCGAAATCTTGGAAATAATCTAAATTAAAATCTACCCCGCGAATCTTTTTTGTAACATTGTTTGTTTTTTCTTTGTTGGAGTGGATCTTTTCTACTCTGCCACTACCACTTACGCATGGAGACAAAGGAGATCTTCTTTAGAGGGGAAGAAATGGCAGTAATTAAAAGGCAAGTGGCTTTAACGTTCCAAGCATATCTCTGAGCGCTGCTTGGATAGTAATTAAGCCCTCCAGAGTGTTGGAGCCATTAGAGCTCCGAGCAACCAAATGAGGACACACCCAGCCCAGTGTGACCAGATTAAAAGAAGAGAAATCAGCCCCTCACTGCTCCCAAATGGCCGCCATCGCTTCGGGCAGTCCATCAGTCTACAGTGTACGACTTGAATCACCCTCCGATCAGTATGAAAGTGACATAAGCTTCCCAGCTGGCTGCTTAACAACAGTCATATAACTGTATTTACAGGAAGCCATTCACAAAATATATTGTCCCAGAGCTTTTCAGGAAATGTGTGTTCTTTTCTGTGTACTTGTCTTTTGAGTGTATTTTGTGGGGCGATAAATTGCTTGTGAACATGAGACAACAATAACTTACCTTTAGGTACCGTCACTTTCTTGCCAGCTTCTAGCTGAAGAACAGATGCTGTGAATTCAGATAAGGTCGCCTCTGATACACCTCTCTCCAGCAGCAATTATCCAGTAGAAGATCTGATAAGAACAACAGACATACAAAAATAAAAATACAACAGCAAAATTATAAAAAAAATGGAATAAACTGTGTGTTTATCTGCTGTAAGGAAAGCTATAATTGTTGACCAACTAGCTTACAACTTACAGTTGTAGTTTTGCATTACATCTAAAGCCAAGAGTTAGCACATCGTTAACTAACTAAACATAGTACAAAAAGTAAGGAAATTTGTGTTTGGTAGATTTTTTATTTGTTGTAACAATGCCTCTTGGCAATAAATCTTAAATAAATAAGCCTGTTTATTTCCCTTTTAAATGGTGCCACATTTGTAAGGAACATGCATTTGTGGGATGAGCAGCAGAGCTGAGTATGTCAGATGTGTCCATGAAAAATTTGCCAAATCGCTGCCCGGAACAGTCTACACGCAGCCAATCTCCGGTCTCAAAGGGCCGCCAGGAGTTTATGACTAGCACATCCACTCTGTAGTATTTCCCCATGATGTGAAGGCTATCCCGGACGCTGTCACTATTTCATGCGTTAGCAGGTCTGTCATGCACTTTAGTGGGTTTGGGTTTACGCTCCATTTTTCATTATCATCATTAAAATACTAGCAATAACTGGCTGTACACTGAAATACAACGATTCTTCTCCTTCATTTCAATTCTCTTTTATTTCCACGTGAGGATGCCGACTTTTTGCCTGGGACATGTAGCTTTAGCCTCAGTATTTTAATAAGCCGTGTACATATGTAGCCAGCACCCATTTCTAATTCGAGTCAGGTGGAAACTTTTACAAAAGTAATTTTCAAGAAAAATTTGATATTGATATCAATAGCAAAATTAGCTAGCAGGCTACAGCAGATAAAATCTGCTATTAACAGTTGCCATTTCAGCTGGTGACAGTTGCCACCCCAAAATGACAAGCCTGCTTTTGTCTGTCTTTGTCTGAAGCCACTATTTCATCACTCACTTAGAATTATAGGAGGTAAATCATCGCCGGTATCATTGCACACTGCCATGTGGAAAGTAGGCCCAAAGATTTACAGGTGTAGCAACAGCTGCTAAGAGGTCGGGGTTTAGAGAACATAGACAACAAATTAAAAAATGTTTTCATCATCTGTTCCCCTTTTGTTGTTTACAGTACAAGCCAGAAACCTTATACTGATTACAGTGAACATATCAGACAAGCACAGTCTACTGCATCATTGGTATCGAGTCCAGTTCTTTCAATTTGTCTTCAACTTCCAGACCTCTTGAAGAAATATGACACATGGCTACTTGGGGGGAAGCAAGGAAAACCCTTTTATTACCCCCGGTGTCTGCGGTGTGGGAGAAATCAATACAGGTGTCCATGCAGGATTCATCTATATTCTACTGTGTGAACCTAATACTCTCACATGGGGAATGGAAGATGAGTGGGTGGTTTGAGGGGAAGAGGTGAGGGAGTTTCAGAAGCAGAGAGACGCACTGGAGGGGAAAAGGAAGTAAGAGACAGAGAGGTGAAAGAGTTATTTATGCACAAAGTTTTTGGTGCACTCACACAGGTTGGAGTAACTTAGTCAGGTTAGAGCAACTTTAGGGATGCTGAGAGTTTTCTAGATGCCAGTGGGACACAGTGGCTGCACAAATATCACTTGTGAACCGTTCTGAACCGCGGAGGAAAACAAACCCCCAGTTATCTCCCAAGTCTGGGAGATATAAATGGAGACAAAAGCGTCTGTGATTTTTCTGAGAAACAAATCAAAGAGGAACATAAGGCTGTTGGGGATGCTAGAATAACAGACATTTCAACTGTGCAAGTCATGCTAACGAGGCACTTGTTCAACTTCTGTGAAAATCCACACCCACACACGTACGTTCACAAACACACACACACACACACACACACACACACACACAATCCGACGACCACATCACCTGTCAGTGGGAGCCTCATTAAGCTGACAGGCGCTGGCCTCTCAGGGCAGGCCAAGACGTCAGAGCCCTCTCCTTCCTGTCATGACATGATGGATCTCTCTGCCACTGGCTGCCAAGCTGCCACTCAAGTCCACCTTCCTGTGGGCGTCCATCAGGAAACACTTGCTAAGCATCCTGTTGATCTTATTTGTACATACCCAACATCGCCATTCACATCCAAATCTGACTGCATGTCGAAGGGACGATCAAGATTGGCTCTAATAGCAAGTTCTTCCCAGTTTCTCGCTGACAACTTGTTAACAGATGAATATTTATGCTGTACCAATGGCTAACTTTATGCCATATGATCCATTAGCATGGCCTGCTTCCAGACCGCTGAGTCACCGCCCACACCTCTAATTTGTTCAGTGATTGATGTGGATCTGGTGTTATGCCCTCTGACAGCTGTTTCCCAACATTATGCCAATCAGAGCTTAGTAGGATTAAGGACAGGGCCATCATTCTAGCAAGCTAGGTAATGCTAGTGTAACAAAATGGAAATTCAGTCTGATTATTTGGCTTGCACTAGCAGAGCCTCTGCAGATAGCTGTTTTTAAAGCTGCACGAAGACATTTTTTTTTGGGGGGGGGGGGGGGGGGGGGGGGCAAGGGTAGAGAAATAAGTTGAAAGTATATAATATTTACACATCAGGCTGACATGGATTAGCATTAGCATTCATTTGGAGCCTTTTTGCTGGCCACCTGATGAATGAAAGTGTTATATTTAGTCTCCTTTTATCTCTGTTTTAGTCTCCACCACCAACAATATCTGGCTGTTGAACTGCTTAGTGCTCCTCTATGTTCACCTACTATAGTGGTTAATGTTGTCTGAGCTATTTGTTGCTGGGCAGGTATATGAGAGCAGAGTTGTGAGCCAGAAATCCAAATCAATGATCCAAAGCAGACTAAAATGCTCAGTGGAGCTGACAGGAAACGAATCATTTGATCAGTTGTTATAAAAACGTTGATTCGCGCAGCTTTAAAGTTTGTTGAGGCTGAAATGTCTGAAGAAAGATCAATGTTAACTATTTTTTTCTAACATTCATTCTGAAACTGAGATCCCCACTATTCCTGTCAACAGCTTTTCAGGATAGCTTTTCTTTTAACAACGATTTATTTGATCTTTGTCGTAATGCTGTCTGTCAGCGCAAGTGTTAAAATAACACCTGGATCCAGAGAAGAGTAAAAGTTTTGGTGTAGATGGAAGAAACACTCAGCTCAGACACAGCTCATCACTAATGACAGCGCTGGCTTTGATGAATCCCCATATGAGTTTTAGTATCTTAAGGACTTTGAGGAGAACCAGGAACCTGTCAGCATTAGTGATTGAGTCTGATTGGACAGCTGTCAGACAGGGAGAGCTGCATTCAGGTATTCTGCAGTGTTGTTGGTTGATTGTGAGAGGAACATAGTTCGGTGGTCACTGACAACACTGACATGGTGTGGACAGAAATCTCCTGCTAAACTGGTTCTAACAGCAAAGAGATGTAAATCGAGTTAAATAAACATTTTAAGCATTTAGACAGCTTTTTGAGATGTGGACTGCCTCAGCAACGGGAGGAATGGATGGATGTTTCATTATCCTTTTACGGATCATGCGAGTAGTCTGCTTAGAAAACCAAGACTTATCGATGAAAGTCATGCTTCATTAAGTCTGACTTTGTACCACGGCTTAGATCAATTTCCCTAAATTGACTTGTGACTTCTCTAATAATGATTAATGAAGTGGTTTGTGATGTGTGCGCACATAATTTATGCTTGTTGAGTAGAAAAATGCAAAACAAACAAGCAAACAAACAAACAAATAAATAAATAGTAGAAAAGAACAAGATGTTGCCTTCATGCACACTGAAGAAGAGTTCATACTGTAGGTCTATGAGGGTTATAAAATAATCACCATTATTGAGTTGCAGCTAAACTAGCAAAGCCAGTCAGTGACATAATGACTTACATGTGTGGTGTAGGTAGTAATAGTTCCTATCAAATAAGAGCATAGCCAGATGCAGTAAATGCTATTAGCATGGAAACTGAATTATGAAGAAAGCAAGACATGCTAGGCTAATGTAGGTAAGGTTGGCAGCTGGTGCTAAAATAGTTTGGGTGGTGTAGTTAGTCAAACTAAATCTATCGAGACTAAAACTATCGAGAAAAATATACAGTTATCTAAAATAATATCTTCAGTCAGTGTCCATTATTTTAAGCGCATTAGTCTAACATTTGTACAATAATGCCTATTCACAGGGAGATATATATATATATGTATATATGTATATGTGTATGTGTATATATATATATATGTGTGTGTGTGTGTGTGTGTGTGTATATATATATATATATATATGTATGTATATATATACACACACACACACACACACACACACAATGAATCAAATGACAATGTGTAATGTGAACTGTGATCAATGTGAACCCACATAATCATCACTCAGTTCTGTTGTTCTCAGCTCTACTTAGCAATTTGGCATCTTTTAACTGAGTGTTTTACAATGTTTCTATGTTTTACTTTGCTTGCACAAAGAAAATAAATCAGTTAATGTAGAGTCATCACAAGTACGTTTAAAAAAAAATTGTTGACATATGTAAATAAGTAAGCTGTTTATGTGACGTGATTGACAGGTGAAATACTACTCTAGAGTCACAGTGTGTGCACCTGTACTGTGAACCGACCAACTCTGATATTAGGTTTGTTTATTGGCAGCCTCACACGTAGCCCATTAAGCTGTTTCACAAACAAGTTTAAACCTCACACTAAAATACTGACGAAGCTCAGAAACTGAACACACAAAAGCTCCAGGTCAGGCGTTATTATCCAGCATCAGTGGGCTCCCCACAGAGACATCTGGGACACAAAGTTGTATGATTTATTGAGTCTTTTTCTTCAAACACTTCTCCTGAAGCGCATCCAGACATCTCACAAAGTGGAAGTACAGAGGCATTGTCAGCTTTGGTGATAACAATCTCAGACACCTGACACCTCTACTGCCAGATCCCTCCGTCCAACATTCATGTGTGTCCCTCTCTCTGCTCGTATCATCAAAGAGCAGCTGGTGGCAGGCGCTGCCCCGTTGAGTGTGTGTCCGTCCAGCGAAGCCATCTGACAGCAGACAGCCAGTGTAGCACACAGAGGTCTGGCCAGCTTGTACCAATTTAATGCTGGCTGCTCTCATATGCGAGTCCCAGTGTTGACCCAGTGACCCGGGCGCTGCAGAGCGGGGGGGGTGTTAATAGCTTGGTAGACATAGGTAATGAGGTTATCAATTAGGGGGAGACTTGCTCTCATTTGTCCCTGTTATGATGTCGTGTTTTCAAAGGGCTTCTGGGGAAGGGAAGCTAGTTGTGAATTTGTAATTGCCATTTCATGAAAGGATGCAGAAGCCGGTGTTCCATTATGGGTTGTTTTGTTGCGAGCAGATGTTTCCGATGCAAAGAAGGTTCCGGGATTCGCACGATAAATTATCCAGACAAGACTACAAGTGATGATTGGCCATTATCCTGAGAAAGATAAAACTGTATCATAACCACACAGCCGATCGTCAAGTTCATACATTCTATTTGCATGCCGGTCTCACCCTCACGCACACACAGAGCATACATTAAGATCTGCTTATGTGTGTTGGCATATACCTGGGCGCCCTGCTTATAAGGGTGTGACTATGTGTGCGTTGCAGGAGGTCACTCAGTATTCCACTCAGCAGCTGGCCAGACACCGTGAGCGTGAGGGTCCCAGGAGGTGAGCAGACAGAAAAACAGCCCAGACCAGGGATCTTATTCTCTCCCCATTCAAAGCCTCAGAGGCCATGTATTATTCACATAGGAAGACAAGAGGTAGGCTACACCTCGGCATGAGGGATGGCAAGACGAAAGAGAGGAAGGAGGGGACAGGAGCAGGCACAGAGAGGCGATGATGACAGCGCTTCAGAGACAGGAATGTGAAAGAAAGAGAGAAACTGAAGGAAGAGCAGATATACATTGAGTAACAACATCAAAAGCGAGGTGACGGCAGCTTGGTGGTTAGACATACTGTGTGTCAAGCGAGAGCCATGCGTCTGCAGCGAGCACTTGAGCGTTTGATTTCACTGATTAGCACACCTTCAGTCAGAGGGGAGGAACTAATCAGGCAAATCACCCGCTCTTGTGTTTGGCTCGAACGAAATCCTGCGTAAACATTCAGTGGCGCAGGATTAGAGTCCACTGAGCTTGGCAGGAAATGCTCCAATGATTGTGGTGTTTTTTTGGCAGCCTTAAACTCAATTATTACCTGCAGCTCCCCGAAACTCAACAGAGTGAGTTTCAGCTGTCTTGGTTTGACTGTTGTAGTTCACTCTCTTTGCTCTCATAGCGTCATTTTTGGCTGCTAATTTCAACAAAAAGCTCCAAAAACTCCCTGTGCACCACCAGTCTGGCATCAAACTGCAACACTAGCAACTAACTGGCAACTAACAGTGCGATATTCAGTTAAAGGCCAAAATATTTACCTCAAGGAGTGGTGGAGATCAAAAACTGAGCTAAAAGAGAGTAAAAATCAGAAACACTTGTTGCTCTCTATGTGCCGAATGTGTCAATATGCAATTGTTTGCTACCAAGTTCACCATGTCAACCTAAAAAGTGCTAATAAGGAGGCGGTTAGCTTATTGCTAGCAAGAAAACTGTAAGCCTGGGGATAAAGCTAGCACGGCTCTGTTCGATGCATGTATCTAATTTGTTTAAAATGTAGACAAACTGAAATGTAAAATCGACAAGTTGTGGGTTTATGGCAGGGTCAATACTCTCTGGAGTCATGGTGACATCAAGGCCCCTGGTGCCAGCGCTAGTTTGATATTTAGCGCTCAAACACCACAGTGGTACTGATCTTCTCATTTAACTCATCTATTGTCTGTACAGCTTATCAGGGTCGCGGGGGGGCTGGAGCCAATCCCAGCTGCAATTGGGCGGCAGGCAGGGTTCACAATCACAGGGCTGATATATAGACAGAGACAACCATTATTGCTCACATTCACACCTACGGCCAGTCACCAATCAACTGACCTGCATGTCTTTGGACTGTGGGAGGAAGCCGGAGCACCTGCGGAAAAACCCTTAAGAATACCCTTGAACCTGGAACCTTCTTGCTGGGAGGCAACAGTGCCAACCACCAACCACCATGCTGCCCACATTTAAAATCAATAAACCCTGAATTGTGTTTTGGTATGATTATATATCCTAAAGCTTTGTAAAAGTTCTTATTTCTTTCTTGGTTATTTTCATCAGTTTCTTCTGCTGCAACTCTAGAAGTTTTTGCAGTCTTATTTCTGTGTTTATACAGATTTCAGCCCTGCAGGGCATTATTCAAAATGCAGCATCGTGGCTTGAAGATACTACCAGTCGTCTCAGCTTTGATTGTTCACACTAAATGTATTAATGTCTCCAAATTAATGTGCTAATGTTTTTTTGACGGTAAAAGCTGCACACAGCGTATTTAAATTCTGACTGTGTTCCATCCATGTGTCTTCCCTCTTGCACCAAAGGCCGCCCACACTAGCTTACCCATTCCCACTGTGTTATCTCTTCATCCTCGGGCTAACCAACGGTGGAGGTCAGTGAGGATTTCACTGTCTCACACACTAAAACACACACACGCCCTATCTACCACTTTTTTCCTCACTCTAACAGCCTCTCTGCCGCACATTCACATCCACACAGCTCTCCTAATTGTATGCACCGCACACCTATCAAATTAAATTTGCACACAAAACCCTCTTATGCTATCACTTGGCTGACTATTCACCCACTTAATTAATCCAATTAATCAGAAAAGGTATATCCGTCTAATCACAACATGTGTGTCGTATCTGGCAGCAACATCAGTATCCTCCCCTGCTCAGCAAAGCGTGAAGGGTGAGACGGAGAGACGATGAAACTTTAATTCTGGTTTTGTTTTATTATCCTCAGTCGTCTTGAAAGATGACATCCTCCAAAGCCTGACGCTGCAGCAATAGATCCTATAGCTTGTTTTGATCAGATGGTGCTGACAGATGCAGGATTTACTGGTTTTGAGTCCAGTACCGACGTCTTGTTTGTTTGTTTAACATGTGCCGTGGCTGTGCCTTGAAGCTAACTAATAAAAACCTCATTAGTATAGGCTTTTCATCTTGGCTGCTTGTCTAGAACATAGTTAACCGAGGCAGAGCAAACATTTCACAGGACTTTTTTGGGGAGCCAATGCAAGAACTGCAACATGGTTGTATATAATGAACAATTTCACTCATAAATTAAGCACAAATTTGATGTAAAACCACACTCTTCACGCTATGCTGCTTGAATTAAATCAGGCCCACACCTGGCCTGGAAGAGCAGCTTTAATGACTGGCTGGGCATTGATCGATTCTGGTAGCGCTACAAGCTGATGTTAAATATTTAACATTCAGAGCTCATCCCACTGATGTACTGAGGAAGGTCTTAGTATATGGAAGCCTTTCGGTCGAGGCTTCCTCCAGGGTGTCAGCAGCCATGCCCACCTCTTTTGTCCTCCTCCACAACGTGACTTTGCTCAAGGACTTACTACAACTCCAGTCTGATCAACTTCTCCCTCGTATACACACACCAGACATCCCTCTTTCTCTCTCTGCCCCCTCTGTCTCACTCCTCCTCCCCTTTCGTCAGGCTCCGTTGACCGTACAGATGACAGTATAGACTACGGCACCAGTGTATCGGAACCAAGAGCTGAGGAGAGCGATGAGGGAAGGGAGAGGAGATAGGAGGCAAAATGAGATGGATGGAGTAAGAGAGAGACAGAGAGAGAAAAAGAGAGAGAATCGGTCCTTCCCAGAGCCTGTCAGCCTTTTTATTACCATAATGTCTGTGCTTTTATCACCGTGCCTGCCAACAAAAATCTCTTATGGCCAATGGGGCGGCAGCCATGGAGACCTTGCTGGCGAGCAGGCCTCAATGCTCATTTGATCCGCAAGGCATTTGAGTATTGCAGGAGAGGCACAGTGAGACCTAAAAAGGGTCAGAAAGGGCTGAAGGGAGGAGGGTTCACCTCAGTGACTCTGCGCAGGACGGAGGGAAGGGGAACGGACAGCATGAGGACGGCCAGTGGCAGTGTTCAAGGAGAGATTTATGGACAGGCAGAGGATTAGAAGAAGAGTTTGTACATGGTTCTCCTTCCACTGTGAACTGTTGGGAAAGAGGCTCAAACAGGGAAGCAGATGTATTTCATCCACACATCTCAAGAAAGATCATAGAGTGCTGAATCTTATATATTCAGATTTGCCCTATTTACATACATATAATCAAAGATGTTCGAAATAAGTGTTAAAACCTGATCAAGATGTCCAACCAGGAAAGTGTGAAGCAAACTGATTATTGAATTTTTTATTAATTTTACATGTGTCCTCACGAAAAAGGATGGTAGCTTGGTAACATGGTAACTCATTGGGGTCTGGTTGCTAACATCCTGCAGGCACAGAGCAACAATAGCATTCATTCGAAGTTGTTTCTCTGACCATCAAAACACACTCTGTTTTTAGCTCTGTTTTTGGTCTCCACCCACCCCTGTGGGAACTATCTGTCACTCTAGCCGCTGAATGTTTTCACCAAGAAGTATGTCTGCTGTTATTTGCTGGGCAGGTTGCACACAGTGGCGTTGTAGATCTTTTTAGCTGAAAACAGCTGCCTGCCGCGGCTGCTGCTGGAAATGTCGCTGATGAGAGCTGTTAGAGTGAATCAAAACATTAAAGTTACGGACCAGACAATCAAAGCAAAAAGCTGCAAGATACAGTATAAAGCTCCATCATACAGCTGAGAAGGACTGTAGAGATAGTAGTGATAGCTGTCTGTGGATCCATTAGCAATAGTAATCCGTTAATATATTTTTGAGTGCAGCTTTAAGTTTGCACCTGACTGTGACTGTCTATGCAGATTGATGACATAACAGCTCCTCAAAAGTGAAGCTAAAACATCTCGATCACCCTCTGGCTGCAGTACAGGTCATAAAGCCTCGCCCCCTCCGTTTTAGCAGATGGGATTAGGGAGTTGTTATCATGCTGATGAAAGTGTTCTTTAATCAGCTTGGTTTAAATTAGTGACCTGATGCTGGAAAAAGTAGGTGACACAGCATGATTGACAGCTAACACCGTGACTGTCCGAGTCGGGCTGGTGTATTCGGACAGACTAGACCTGATCAGATACTTGCTCCAAATGATGTCACCAGCACAAGATTGCAGCACCCTTATCTGGAATATTTTGGCTTCATTTTTGTACAGTGGGAGGAAGCGATGACGTGTCGTCTATCTTTATATATATGTTTATGGTTTGCACAGTTAACTGAATGGAATATATTGGTACCATCCACTCCTTTGGCGCAGCAGGGTTATATAAAACCTGAATGAGCAACGCAGTTAATATGACACCTTTCTTCCTTTTGGGCTCTGTGGTGGTCCATGCCATTAAAGGTCAGCTCTTTCAAGACCATTTGCAATTGATCAACGTTGAATCCTATGCGCCGGCTCGAAGCATTGCACAATTTCTTGCCTTGCCTCTGTGAGTGAACGCAATGATCTTGGCAATATAATTGTAATTGATTTTGAAATGTTGCTGTTGTAAAGGCTGGTGTGACTAAGCCCTAAGAGTACAGTAATATTTTTATTCGGAGGCGTAGTATGAATGAATGATGTGAGACTTTTAATGCAGTCCGTGCACTATTGATCTCTGTGATTACATTAATGTGGATGCAGGCACCTCAGCTATCATCTATGTATCTGGCATACAGTAAGTAGGCGTCGGGTTTCATAAAAGGGTGACATGACACACCTCCTGCTCTGATAGAAAGTGGCACTTAGAGTCCGCCTGGGTCATGTCTCCACACACACAGACTTCAGCTCCCACAAAAAGCAGCCAGTAGATACTGTTACACATCATCCTCACCGCTGCCCATCTTGTCAGCATCCCCCATGAATATTCAATTCCTCTCCCCCTCTCTGGCCTTCTCATCAAACGTCTGGTATTAATGTGCCACAGACGGTGTGCTGAGCCCCTCTCCGCCTCCTCCCTCCCCTGCTCTACAATGACTTGTGTCCTGGCCAATGCATTATGACTGGTAGGTGACTCAGCCTGGGCAGCAAGCCACTGGAGTGCGGGGTGACATGAATAGAGAGGGGTTATGTTAGGTGATGCACAAATGCAGCAGACTCAGGACCAGTCATAATGCTGTATGGATTCAGGGTAAGGCCTCCCAAACATTTACTTTTAAGAAACTTAAATTCACTCGCAGAATGACAACAAACCTTAATTTATGTGTGATAAGGATTTAGCTGTTTTATTGTATTCTCATGAGACAACAAATACTGCACATTAGCTGGTTTAAAAAGCTTCCACTAATCCACACATTGACGGGGACTTCTTATTAGCCCTCCAGGGTCCCCGAAATACAATGTTGGAGCTACTTAGAGGCTGTGTAAGATTTGCTTTGAAGTGTTGGTAATGACAATGACTGATATATGTCGTGAAACAGCTGTTTGCAAGAAATCATACTGGAATTTCAGTAAACTGTTTCATAATGATCGCTGCAGGGGAAAAAATGTCTGCAACAGGAAAAATACCCAAAGAGTTTTCTCAAGAAGTAAGTTGAGAAAAATGAGACCGCCGTGTGTTGTGAACTTGAGCTACGAGGTTATCCGATCGCACCGCTGACCGTGGTGTGTGTAGATGCTGCTTTCATTCCTCAGGTTGCTCCAGACAGACACTGAGCTCAGTAGCTCACACTAATTGGGCGCATCTTATCAAGGAAAAAATGCCAGCAGATGAGCTCAGTCCAGTGTCTCAGCTGCTGTCAAAGGGCTGTGCATTGAGCGACAAGCTCTCAGACAACAGCACTCAAAGTCAAAGGAGTGGACAGAGAATATGATGTAGCCCTTCCAGTGTAAGATCCACGTAAGCTACTCGGGACAGCGCTGTCTAAAATGTGTCTGCACTGGGGGAGGAGGATACTAGAAAACACTGACAATCACTTGGAGAGATGAGAAAGAATGATTGGCAAAAAAAAAAAAGGACCAGCTCAAACTGGAAAGAAAAGACAAATATGAGAATAATGAAGGACCGAGTATCATAAAAGATAAAAGATTTCTAGATTTAAAGACTTGAAAGGCATTTAAAAAGTCTTCTCATGGTTCCCTCATTAAGAATCTTAAGGGAAGTTATTTTAACAAGAAATATTACTAACCTAAATATGTGATTTCAAATGAGATTTCATTATTAATTATTCATTATTATTTTTGTATATGGCATGTAATATGTCAGCCTTGAATACCATGTGTACATGAGCTACATTCAGTGACATTTTTGATTGCATTCCCTTCATCCTTTCACCACTGCTTCCACTCCTGAATTTGGCACGATACACTTAGTAAAACACACATTTATCCTTTTTGTGTACACACTGATCAGAGGATACAGCATATCTTCTTGTGCTACTATTTGTGCTACTACTGCTTTCACATTGGCACATTTCACTGCTCTCACAAGAGTGGTCACCAGCAGTGGGCCAAACAATGACAACATGCAGTATTAGCTATTGTCACACCTTCAAAGTCTCATGGGAGGTTTTTGGTGTTGAATACTAACAAAATGTTTTTTTTGTTCTTTGTTGAAATTCTTATTGTTCACATTTTACAATCCAGTAAACCAACAGCTTAGAAAATGGATAGATAAACCCAGGAATAGACAAAGCCTGTGGAATAGAGGCTAGCAAAGAGATACTGTATAATGTTTGATGTGATGCATAAATGTTAACTTATTTGGACCAGAGAGGCGCCACTCTGAAAGAGGGTCATGTCTTCAGCAGCTTTAGCCA
Source organism: Pempheris klunzingeri (assembly GCF_042242105.1). Lineage (NCBI taxonomy): Eukaryota > Metazoa > Chordata > Actinopteri > Acropomatiformes > Pempheridae > Pempheris > Pempheris klunzingeri. The sequence continues at coordinate 22,459,983 of NC_092014.1, read as the reverse complement.
CCCTGTTTTGACATTAACATAAAATTAAGTGTCTGTGCTGTAAGGAGGTGGCCCCACTGAGACTTTATGTTAGCTAACAAGCAAAACACTTCTATGCAGCTTTAAGGCATTTGCATCTCATATTCCCTGTGTTTGGAGCCAGTATAAAAACACACTCTCTTCTTTCAACTACATTGTCATATTGTATGCAGATGATGCAGTAATTTTTACACATGCAAAAAATCCTTGAAGCCTCCTCAACATCTACATTGACCCATGTTCAGGACTGGCTTACTAAATTATGTCTGTTATTGAACACCTAAAAATGGTCTGCATGGTGTTTGCAAAACAACCAGAAGAGGTGAAACATTCTAATGTGTTCTTGTAATGAGTTCCAGTATCTTGGAGTCACCTTGGACTCTACATTCACCTTTAAAAGACAAAAAGTGAAAAAGGTGTCAAACACCATAAAATTCAATGTATAAAATTTAAAGCAAATCAGGCCATTTCTGACAGTTAATGCTGCGTGGATGTTTTTACACTCAGTGATTTTTTCACATATTGAGCACTATTTTATTTACTTGTCACTTACAGGTATGACAATACTTAAACCAATAGAACTACTTTTCAAGAAAGCCATAAAAGTTTTTAAGAAAAAAAACAACCCTTTCATTTCATCATTGTAACATTTTGAAAAAATATAATCCATTGAGCTTTAAGAAATTTAAAAATTTCAAGTATGCCTGTTTTATGAATGAAGCTTTACATGGTCTTGCTCCACCTTTTTTAACAAATTTATTAAACCGAAGGCTGATAGCAGCTTTGGCGCTGGGGGCAATCACTAGAGGTGCCACATAGGCGCACCACGTTTGGAGAAACTGCTGTCAGTAAAGGCAAATATTGGAATGACCTACTAATTTCAATAAGGGAGTGTCACACATACCACTTTTAAGACCCATCTTAAACAGTGGCAGAAGGCACATCAGACCTGTGATCACTGTTAATCTGACATGCTGCAAAATGTACTGCATGTACTTGTGTATCTCTCTATTTATTTTTGTTTCCTGCTGAGGGACTACAGATGGAAATTACCATTATTGCTAACTCTGGTGTTTCTATACTGATGTTCATTAACGTGTTGTCCCTATCAAATAAACATATGAAATAATATAAATAAATATTGCTATCAAACAAGGTCAAACTAGCTGAATGTGCACAAACTTACAAGCACAAAATAGTAGAAAGCTAAAGTTCCTTCAGTTTTGTGGTAAAGAATAAACCCTTTTCTAAGCAGACTTTTTGACAGGGATGACAAGAGTCATTGCATTTCCAAAATCCCAGTAAACCATGCTAGAAGGCCAGCGTGCACTTCACCATAAGGAAGTGACTACACCACGTCAAAATGTCTGCTGTGAAAAAAACTAGTTAAATCTTTAATGAAGGCAAAAACTTTCAGACACCCAGCAAATTTCTCAGGAACTGTTACTACAGTAGTATTTATAGCAAATGCCACCTTCTGAGATCCCGCCCGCCTCATGACAGCCCCCAGCTACATTCCAGCTAGCACAAACACATGAGTGTGGCTGTTACGTTACCATCCTAACACCAGATTTGTGCCAAGCTGCGATGTAATTTCCTGGGATCACACTGTTGATGAATGGCTTGTCTGTTCTATTATTAACTGACAATGGAAGCCAGTCAGGAAATTATTTTTTAGAATAATTAATTAAGTATATATAATTATGCTTAATGCTTTCTGATTGCAAAGAGGCCATTGCCTGTTAAGGTTTGGTCACAGGGGCTGTTTTTGTTTTTAAGCTCTAGTATTCATCTGATGTATCATTTGTCTTTGGGCACTACTGACCTTACTAAGTGGTACAAAGATTTTTGGAAGTTTTCTCTTGGAGTTGGGCCTGCTGTAGTTCATAAGGATCTCTGCTGTCTGACACGTTTTACATTATGTAGTGGACTGCAAAGAAAGGCAGTGAGGCAGAGCGCTCGGTCAGAGAGCAGAGGGAATTAAGCGTTCACACTCACACACTTCCTTTCCACATTAGCACAGTGAGATTTAGGCTGAAACTCTGTAAAGTGGCCCTTTGTAGTCAGTTGTTCTATTAGAGCATTTTAAGATTCCTGAGCAAAAAAAAAAAATTCAGCTTGTCCTGGCTGCACTGTACTGAAGCCTGAAATATTTTATACAACACGGAGCATGGAGGAAGAGGAGGAATGATGAGAGGAGTCTGGTAGTTATTGATTTAACTAAACCCAATATAGTGTATGAATTCTGCACCTCAACACTCACAGGATGAGATATATAATCCTTGCTATCTTTATGAAAATATTTATGCATAAAGTTACACTGCCCCCTAAAGGCAAAACCACAAAACAGTCAAATTACTTTCCTCAAGCTCAAACTTTATTCATTATCTCAAAAAACAAAACAAAAAAAATCATCTGATTCTGACCAAATGAATGTGACACCCCACCTCCCTCATCCTCCCTCTCCCACCCTAATCAAACTAATCAACTCCCCCTGAAAATGGACTAATAGAAATATCTTTCAACTCACTAAATAGTCGGTAGCCTTATCATCTCTCAGCGAAAGTCAGACACAACTGAGAGCAGATGAATTAAATACAGAAAAATAATTGGGGTCTGAAGTCATCAGTGCATTGCACAGCTCTGTGGTGAGACACTGAGCTTATGAAATTACAATTCTGCCTTATCTTTTTGAAATTTACCTCAGGGTCCTGATAGACCCTTTGTAGATATTCTCCTTTATTTTCACTTGTGTCTTAAATTTAATGTTGCTCTTGGAAATAACTTGCCACACACTTCATCTGACAGAATATTGTTCGAAAAACAACCACACGTCTGAAAGACATATCTCAGCATACAAACTAGGTAATCATTCACATCTGATTAGACATACATTAATAAATTAATCAACTATTAGTTATCCCCTATAGCTCTCTCCCTCCCACCCTAGTCCACCCCTGCCAAAAACAAAAAGGAAATCCCCTCACACAATACTCAAACCCAAGTTTCCAGCATCCTGTCGACCATTTTCCTGAGCTAACAGAGAAACAGACGAAAAGTCAATCTTGCATTGCACTTAACAGCTTATAAAACGCCATCAGAGGTGTGGAGTGCATTACAGTAACTTGTGGGTGTTGTATATTTAAGTGTTACGATATGGCTGGCAATGGTATAAAACATTTATTAGCTCATCTTCAGCGTCTTTGGCTGTCCCTCATTCATAGTTAGCAGTTACAGAACGCGTGTGACGGCATTGTAGGAGTCAGTCTGTGGCGGATTCAGGCTAACATTAAATCTAAGGGTTCAAACGAGGGCTAAGAAGATTCATGGCTCTTTGTAGAGCTGTTAAAAATGTTGCGGATGTTACCAAAAGATTTGTAGTGTCTAAATAAAACTTGATTGGGTTACACAAACACTCAAACAAAAAAAAAGAGCACTTTTGTGAAAGATCAAATTCAAAGCAGAGAACACAGCTTCGTGTGTGTGTGTGTGTGTGTGTGTGTGTGTGTGTGTAGATTTGAGCGCTGCTCTGATAAAGCAGCTCTTTTTTTCTCAGAGCCTTTGTGCAACATCACTGAAAAAAAAAAAAATTGAGCACAAATATCCTTTGGATGTTCTCCTTTTTTTTTTACGACAGATCTTCTCTATATATTGACAAACTTTAATTTCTCCTTCAGACTGTTTTGCCCACAGTCTGACAGTCATCTGATCAAAATCTTGCTGACCCTCATTTAATCCCATAGAAGCCAATTTAAACTATACATTTTAAATAACATTAAGTTAGTTGTTCTGAATAGATCTTCATATTCCAGCCACATTCTAACCTGTCTGAATTGACTCCAATGCTGGTAGGTGACACACATGATCACCCATGTGCCTGATATCACTGATATCACAGCATTCAAGTGCTTTTAAAAACACACACAGAAGATTTAGTTGACCTAGATAAATTACAAAGGTATAAAAAATGGCTCATATTCTATCACAAATATTACCAGTCACCTTAGACGATGAGTGTTCTGGAAGAAAAAGAATAAAAAAAAAAATAAAAAAAAAACAGAAGAAAATAACCTGTAAAATGTCAGTTATCAGTCCAGGGAATCTGATTGGCTGATGAGGTGGTGGGTAATGCAGAGTTGAGTGGTTCGTGTTGAGCTTCACTTGAGGCCAAATCACATCTTGGTGAGCTAAATAGTTCACTGGCACCCATGATTCGCCACGACCACTCCGAACGGGAGGATGTTTATCTACTCAGTGAGCTAACGCAGCTAGCTGGCTCTCTGAGGGCGTAACCGTGGGCGCCAGTGTGCTATTCTAGCGTACAAAGATGTGGTCCGAGGCGAGCCGTGGTTGTGCCCTCATGTGCGCCTGGCCTTCTGTCTCTTGGCCTGGCGTTTGGCTTCGTCCAGAGCGGCGCTGTCTCCGCTGGTTTGGGCCATGCTCCTCACTCCCTGGATGCGATTCACAACCTGCAGCAGGAGGGGGATTACCTGCAAAACAGGTGTGCAAAAGGTATTAAACGGAATGCTTTTTGGTTGAACAGTTTCTTATATTAAGAAAATCCCTGAAATAAATAAGAATTAATCATTAAACGTGAAGACAAGACGCAGCGCATTCAAATTTTACACTTTGCCATGTTAAGGCCATATTCCAGTGAGGTTTATTCCAACTACATAGATTCAGAAATGCAGCTGTTGTAGAAGAAAAGCCTTTAGGACATGAGCAGATGGAGGCAGTGAGGTACCTTCTCATGGTTGTATGCTGCTAACAGGAGCAGCAGAGTGAGGGGCAGAGCTATATAGGAGCCCTGGGCAACATCCTGGTCAGGCACTTTACGCTGTGGGAAAGCACACACACACCCTGATATGAGACAAATCCAACAGAAACAGTCCAGTCAACACTGACAAGAAAACCTGCCACAATCTGCTTCACTATCTGTCAGGAATCCTGCCATTCTGGAGGGTGAAAAAAATCAATTATTTACACACAGACACAAATTATTCTGTATGTTGAGCCGTGGGTAAAAGAAGCATGTGTCTTACGGTGGGGTTGAAGGTGAGGGTGATGTGCTTGTGGTATCCGGTGGAGGTGAAGGAGACCTGAGGCAGAGTGAAGTCATATTGGGAGCGGGACAGCGTGGAGTAGAGCATCAGCACATAGCTCTGGAGAGGAGAGAGAGAGAGAGGGGGGGGCCACTTTACGTTAAAATTATTTTCTATACATTTTGGGAAGTAAAAACTAGTAGTAAGAAGTAGCTTAACGAGATCCTTTTAAACCTAAAAGCACAGTTACATGCGGATACCTCTCCATCTCTCTCCAGGGGCGGGAAGTGGAAGAAGAGGGACTGCCCTAGAGAGACACTGTGGATCGGGTTGTCGAGATTGTCACTCTTGTAAAGCTTCACCTGGACAAAGACAGGGGAGAAAAAAAAGTAACGCGGGGCGCTGCAGAAATGTTCGCAAGTTCAATAAAAAGGATCGAAGTGGAGGGACGGAAGAGGCGGAAGAAGAGTCTTACCGATAGTGTCGGGAGATGTTCGGGGGACGTGTGGACGTTTCCGCTGAGGTCAAACTGATTGATTTGCCTAAAGGCGATGATGTTGACGCCGTCGATGTCACTACTGCCGACCTGAGAGGGAACACAGGGCTTAACGCGCATATACAACCTAGGTTATCTTAAAGAAAACGACAAATGCGAACAGTGGATAAGGCTTTGTACAAGTCACATGGAGTGATAACAGAGAATTAAGTGGAATTAAGGCATTTCCAGTCTTGCCAGGGAGATTAGGGGGCCTGCACTTTTCAGACGAGCCAAAATTATGAAGCGAGAGGTTTAAACTCCCAATGGGATTATCGCTGCTTTTGTTCTGCGTATAGAAAGGACCCGTGTGATAAAGCTGCTGATTAGTCGTAATCACGGGGTTCCCACAGTTATTCCAACAATTCAATTACACAAGTTTTCCATACTCTCCTATCTACTTTTCAGAGCTGTGCATAAAGGAACCTTTAAATGTGTTACTATTTGGTCGGGAAGATCAAGAATGGCATTTTAGTTCGTTCTTGACCCATTTAGTAGCTGCTCTGGAGCTTGTGATCATACCCCATACCAGGCTGCCCTGTAGACCAAAGGCAGGCTTCAGTAAGTGTGCTTCTTACCTCTATAGCTCTGTGCTGCGGTAAGGCCCTCTCTATGTGGTCGTTGCCTTCAGCTCGCAGCTGAATGAGATATTTGCAGCTAGGCTGCAAGGAAACATTGCATTCATTAGGTCGCATACACATTGCTGTGCAAGAAGATGATAAAGGAGAAGATGCAGTAGGAGTCAATCATATAGGTGCAGCCAACACAATGTGTTCTATAAGATCGAGTCAGCACTTTTCCTAGTGATCTCAGCCAGGACGGTGACCTGCAGAGGAGGTTGGTTTTAGTTCCCTGTGTACTCACCAGGAGACCCCTGAGTCTGAAGCGACCCTCCTCGTCGGTGACGGTGTCCTCGCTGTAGAGGCTACAATCTCCCTGCCCCACCGCCTCCACCGCCACGTCCCTCTCCGCATCCCCACTTAGAGACTGCACCGCCCCGTAGCAGCTGAGGACAACAGCACGACACCATGACACTCGACACAGAGCATCAAAAGGTAAAAGTGAATCTGAGTTACATGATGGAGATGTAGGTGTACGTATGCTAAGCTACGCGGAGCCTTACTGTCCAGGGGGCATTCCATTACCTGTAAGCAGTCTTAATGCCGGTTATATCAATGCTGAGATTCTGACCCTCCTCCACTGTGATCATCTGAGACGCCGGCTCGAAGCGGAACTCCTTCATCATGGGCTTGAAGTAGTACTGACCAGGACTCTGAGGAGAGAAAAGCACTGGTTATATCAAATGAGAAAGCAGAAAACCATACCAAAAACAAAGTCAAAGCATCCCTACGATCAGCATTACATGGTGGTGGACTGAAATCGACCACAGACAGACAGACAACCAAGAAAGCAAATGAACACATTGCTAGATCCCTACCAGGTTATTAAAAGTGAGCAGGCCAGTGTCCTGGGTCAGCAGGTTGGAGCGAAACTGTCCTCCACTCAGGGACAGGAGGACTCCTGACAGGGGATGACCGTCCTCGGATTTGATCTACAGCACAGAGGAGAGAGGAGAGACACTTCAGGTAAGAGATCTCGTGACTGACATTAAAACACTGATATTCTTTCATATTTTATTGTCAATTTTCCATTTTCCTTTCATACTTTTTGACTTGCAGCGCTTCTTTATATTGTCCGTTTCTATTTCTAATGTTTACTGTTGCACCAGTATACCAAGGCAAATTCTCTGAATGCGGGAACCCGTGGCCAAACTCACAGAGAGGAATCACTCAGTCATGGCTCAAATTGTGATATTGTGGCTAAAAATCAGGCCGACGGGTGAGTTTAGTGTCTCTAATGTTCCATTTCAGAGACGATTTACAAAAGAAGGAAAAATAAGGACACAAAACTGCGTTGATGCTCCCCGTACAAAAGATTTTAAAAGCAATTCCTCTCACAGTCTAAAATGGCAACTAACACTGATCGTTTGTGCCAGGATCTCACGGTCACTGTAGATGACTGCAGAACCTTTTAACAAAGGCAGTACAGAGGCGACGCACTGGAGGCACACAACAAAAGGGAAAATTGATTCATCTATCATCAGTGATCTATTCTTTTTATTCTATTCTGTGAAAACACGCAGTAGAACTAACAACATCTCTTCATAATGTCTCTTCATATTCACTTTAAACCGGAGAATCAGTGGAAAATGTGAACAAAGAGCTATAATTCTATGCAGTGCCATCTTAATGATATTAAATAATAATGACAGAAGATGTAAAAGTGGCTGCTGATTTCTGGGATGTGATCGTATGCAACTGAAGGCGGTCACGTGTACCTTGAAGGTGACACCAGCCAGAGCGAAGGCCTTGAAATCTCCCTGGGTTCCCTCCACGGGACTCAGCACGAAACCTTCTTTAACGGCGCTGATGTCGTACTGCCGGTCGCTGTGGAGCGGACCCACGCTGCAGAAAAGAGGAATAAAAAGGTGCTCGGGACTGTTTCTTTCATACTACGTCTTGTGTCATGTGAATAAAATACTAACCCACACACAAAACATACGTGTAATGACGGATGATAAAACAAAATTTCATACAACTTACATCAGAAATAACTATTGAATAATTAAACTTCCAAGTCAAACAAGAGAACATACTAATCAAAAAGGGCACAACTCCATTTTAATTGGACAATGTTGCAAAACCGATTTCTTTACTTTTGACACTGGCATTTTAACTAAAAATGACTCTAATGTTTTTCTGTGCTTCCTGTGAAGAACTATGTTTTATTTATTTATTTATTTATTTTATTGCTGTTCAGGGCCTGAGACAACTGCTGGTGAGGACCCTGGAGAGACCCTCAGGGGCTCCTCCAGGGAGGCAGAAACAACACTGAAGATCCCTTCTGACAACTAAAACTGCACCTATACAAACTGTGATGTGGGCAACATGAAAAAACTGGTATCACTCCCATTATTACATTATTCTGGCAGACACACATGGATGTACAGACAGCTACAGACCAGGCACAACAGCACGGCTTTACTCTGATACTGAATGAAACTTGAAAAATGTGATGATTCTCTGGCAACTTAGACGTGGATTTATGGATATTTATTTGCATATGAACATCAGGGATTGTGATATCCGCAGAAAATGTAAGTCGCTCTCTGATCTAAAATCTAAAACTGTGCCATGCCTTTGATTTTACTATGTCCACATGTGAGTTATGACTGCCAGCGTGACTAAAAGCTGCTCATCTGCAGCATCAGTAAGCTTTAAAAAAAAAAACGGGGCGAGTCAAAAATTACAATATGGTTTTCATGCCGCTGGCAGCACAGACGCAGGCCTTCGTGAACTAAAAGCTCAAAGCCCTGGGGCGGTTTTAACAGTGTTTACTCAGAAGTCCTTTTAAGACAGACACAAACTAGTTGGTCTCTCAGGCACAGACTGTGATTTAATTGTCTGTTTGGATGACCAGCACTGAAAGTGATTTTTTCTTTTAACTCTCTGGGCTTGAAAGGCAAATTATATTACTGCCAGAATTTTAACCAGGACCCACACATCACTGCGGTTTAGTACACTTACACTTTGCACACGCTTAGACCGGCTCTTTGGTATATCAACGACCTGTTAAAAGCACATCAACTTCTGCCTAAAATTTTGATTCCCAATCTCGACATTCTTTTCGGCATGACGTGAGGAGAGAAGCCTTTCTTGAAGACCCGTAGGAATGCTGGGTGAAGCTCTCATACCTGTATGCTCCCATCTCATTAGTGGCCACAGTGATGAGCGGCGCAGCAGCTCCCCTTTCAGTGATGGAGATCTCAACACCCTGCAGCTCTGGTGACACCTTGCCCTCCAGGAAGAGCCCTGCGCGCCCAGCGATGTCCACCAGCCGCCCGGGACACGTCTCTGCCGGGGGAGTGTCGTTAAAGAGTTGAGAGTTTAGAGAAATTAGAGTCTCGGGGAGCTTGTTGGTGTCGCACGTTAGAGAAGTTGGAGAATCTTATTTTTCTCGACGCAACCGATGAGTTGCAGTTGGAGGGTGGGGCTATAATAAAAGCATTGGGCATACACTTTTTATAAGGAATTAAAGGCTTATGGGTGAAGCTATAATGAGGATAGACACGGGGGGTCTGACAGATACATTACAGGGTGTGTGAAGAAGTTACCTCCAGTGATAGTGGCCTCCACCTCAGGAGGGTAGAACAGCAGTTCCTTGGATGACGGCGTCACTGTTATCTTCTCCCCGGCCCTGCACAGTCATACAAAATATATCAACTCACTGCACCATCACACGGGTTCAAGACTGAGCATTACTCTTAGACTTGGTTATTATTATCCACCCATCATAAAGTTGCACAGGAGCAGGACTGGGCTTCCAGTCTTGTGGATTTAAAATCCCTTTTAGGTGACTCACAGCAAGAACTTATACTCGTCAGTACTGAAAAGATGAGATTCTGTGCAGGAAAATATCAAGCTCTTCAATAAAAAGCCAAAAGCTCAAAGCCTGTGGACATATGACTGCTAACAGAGACGTTGCTACCACGAGCAAATGCGCCCCAGGCTCCTGAGCACTGTGAGTGGTTGGTATTCAGAGTCATCCACAATGCAAACCTGATGGAACCCAGAAATAAAAGTTGACACGATTGAAACTGACGGCATAACGTGTCCCTGTAGGATTGTTACAACATCTGAGAGATTGCTGTGGTTCCGCTCGGGGTTCGTACGACTTTTTAAGAGTAAACTGTAAGCACTTTTCAAGCATTTTCAAGTTACCCAAACCTAAAATTTCCAGACAATCAAAGCCTTTACCAGCACTTCTACATTGTTACCACAAATGCAATTGTGAAAAAATAAAGTACAGAATTCTTTTGTTCCCCCAGCAATCTCTGGTAATCTTACAAGCTGTTCATATTAACCTTGATTGTATACTTTGATTGTTAAATGCTTATTATCGTTTACATGAGTGACTGAATGATGGGAATGATGAAACACCAGATTTGGTGCAGGAGTATATTCGAATTCAAGCCTTCTTTAAACCCTGAAAACATGACGGGTAAAATCAAGCATTATCAAAGGGTGTTAGTTTTTTTTGTCTTCATCATGGAATCAAACAGAACAGTCATGAGAGAACTTACTTACTTTTTGATTCATTAAAACTTGCAGAACTGTGCATTAACACACTTTTAATTACAAATGTATTTTACTTGTAATAAAACATTTTTATTGCAGTATCAATAGTTGCTCTCAAATCCATTTTTTCCACTGAAGCGAGGAAACTTTTGCTCTCAAACCTACTGTGTTTGATTGAATTATGAAGACACCATCATTTTCCAAAGCTTCATGGCTTTGTATGAATGCTGCGTCTCACAGCATTGAGCATGAGTGCAAGAGAACCACTGTCTGCTCACGCGGTGAACACGCACAGCAACTGACCTGGCCCAGTAGGAGAACTCATAGTGGAAGGGGCCCGTCAGTTCGTCGGCCTTCTCTTGGACAGGAGGGCTGTCATCCCTGGCGCCTCCGTCCTCTTCGGCAGCACGCCGCTCTCGTTCCTGACGGCGCAGCTGAATCTCCTGCAGCTGCTGCTCCAGCCTCTGCTCCTCCAGGCTGCGCAGGGGACCCAACACCAGCGCCGGCTCGCTCTCGATAGACGATCTGACCGGGGTGGGGAGGGAGGAGGGAAATGTTTGAAGCTGGACATTCACAGAAGCCTACAGTGCAGCTAATATTAACACGCGCAGGGGCTCAGAAAATGAGCGAGATCGCGTGTAGTCTTCATTACTTGATAGTAACTGTGACGTCCAGGATCTTGTCGGTGGTGATGAGCCCGGTCATGTGATGCCGCACTGCGGTGAGGGTCAGGATGCTGGGGGCCGAGCTGTTGGACACAGGTTAACAGTCACTTGGCTGCACTGTATAGATGGAGAGCACGCTTTTAACCCAGAAATAAATGGACATCGCGTCTCATTACTTACGTATCGTAGGTGTAGAAGTCCTGTTCAAACTGGTGGCAGGAGCGAGGGGTGACTTTGTAAACACCTGGACAAGGCGTTTTTGCTTGATTAATCACTTTGCTCCAGTTTTATATTTAGCTAAGTCTGACACAGACCTTTGGGCTCATAACACTGTACTCTAACTATGCACAAGGGAACAGTTGGTACACTGATTTTTCTTCTCCAGATATGCTAATTCATACTATGTTTAGCTAATGAGAGGTCAGGAAAAAGGACCTTACCGGGTTTGGAAAGGCAGAAGCGGTTGACTCCCTTGGAGAGGTTGTACACGCCGACGTTCTCAGGTTTGCTGCCATCTTGGAAGAACTCCTGCGCAGAAAAAACACATTCAGTTTGAATAAGAGTAATATTTGTGCGGTGACGCACCACCATCTGCTCCAATTCACAGCAGGTTACAGATTACTGACCAACGTAATGGCGTGGGACAGGGAGCATCGCAGGATGTAGCCAATCTGTCTGAACTCCACTCCCAAGACGTCGGAGTCCAGAACCTCCACTTCCATGGACTTATGCTTCCAGCACCACTCTTCGTGAGAAATACTCACTGTGAAGATGGGAGAGAGCAAATAATAATTAACAAACAGGCTAAAGAAAAACAGGGATGAGAACGTTGACTGCATTAAATCTGTCGCACTACCCGAGGAGGAAGGCCGAGGCTTTCCCCACAGAGCGTCTCAGAATTGTCTCATCTTTAAACGCGTGCTTAAGAAAGTGAACTTCTTGCACTACTCCGGACTGGCAGCACTGCAAGCCGAGCAAACACGCCTCCAAAGATGCTGTGTGTGCAGATAGCTTTCAGACACACAAAGCAGATTGTGCGTATTGAACAGCGAGCGAGACGGATGCAGCACCAGAGGCTGCACACACACTGGCTGAATAATGTGTGCTTTCTGAAAGCTGCCGCTAAATACCAATTATGATCGAAAGCTGGTAATTACCGATTGATTTCCCCACAACCGCTGAAGAATAATTAGTGTGATTTCTGAACAGAGATGTGCTTAGGATGGAGGAATGGGTTTATCTAAAATGGCTTGAGGGCTTCCAGTCGAATTGTGTGTGCTGACTTTGCATTTATGCTCCTCTTAAAAGTTGATTTCTAATTTGTAACACCTCTAATGGACCCCACATGAACTATCACAATTAGAACTATTATTAAGAATGTAAGGTGTTGGTCCTGACCTTTGTATTTCCCAGGTAAAACACTGTCAAAGGAGAAGCTGAGGATGTCGTTGCTGCCAGACAGAGCCACCGTCCTCCTCTCTCCCTGCCGACTCACTGGTTGCAGGGTCACCGAGAGGTCATCACAGGACGCTAGAGGTCACCCAGAGGACACAAGGTCAGTTTATGTGCAAGATGCACACGATGTAACGATCACATGGCGTTGAAGCCGCGTTCCAGTCAAACACAGCCTGCATTCTAGAAACAAACTGGCCCGTACCTAAACAGTAGACTTTTCCAGAGACAGAAGCCATGAATTGGGTGAAAAGTAGGTCTGTGAGGGGCCGGTCCACGAGGGAGACCTCCAGGGCCTGGGGCTGCAGAGCCAGGCCTGCTTTCACCTCCGCCTCAGGGAGAGACACCTGAGCATGTGGAAAAACAACCAAAGTCCTCTTGTAGAAAGCCAAACTTTATCACAGTACTGCACGAGCCCTGAAATCAATTACATTGCTGGCAACACATCTCATCTCTCACACGCACAGTATAACAGTATTGACTTATGCAGGACCACTTCTGAATACTCAAGAAGGAAAGATTTGCTTTCTGTACCTACTATCGGTGCGACTATCTTATAAGTTCTGGTGTAAATAGACAAATATTGGAGAGTAGAAGATAATCTGCTTGTCAATTTAATTAGTGAAACTGTGGATTAGTAACATTTTGGTCATCCTGTCAAATTAATTTGAATGTTGGATCAATCATTGCTTACTTTCTTTGGTTTAGACTGGGCACTACAATTCTGAATCAATTATACAGTTTGTGAATTCAAATTAAGTCAAAATAGTATTAAAAAAACATAGATGCTGCTACAGTGTTACCTGGACACTGTAGTCTCCAGGTTTGGCCTGAAAGCAGAAGGCCCCCTGGGGATCGGAATCGATGGTCCTGCTGGAGGTCTTGTCTTGGTCCTGGTGTGTCAGAACAACTTTGTAGCGGCCCTGCTGCTTCATGCCCTCGGGCAGGCGGCTGATGGAGATCTGGCCGCACACACTGAACCTGTGTGGGACCAACATCACACATTCCATCAAGCTAGTTAGCTATGTGACCACATGACAAAACAGGTGCTGAGAGAGCCCTCAGGCTGAATTTGTGTAATTCATGACAGAACGTGCATAATGTCTGAATGTTTGATATCTCGAAAGTGTGTGGACAGGCCGGACGCACCCTGCTGTGATGATGTCAGGAAGTTGGGGTGTGTTGGGGGCGATCTTCACTGTGATTGGCTCAAAGAACATGAGCTCCTTGCTGACGCGGATGGTGTAGGTGCCAGCTGTCATGTTCTCCAACCGGAAAGAACCATCCTCCTTGCTGATGACTGTGGGGACAGAACGGCACAGAAAGCTACCGTGTGAAAATGTGTATACATTTCTACTGTTTGGGTGTTTTTGTTTTTGCTTTTCAAGACACTTCAACTAAAGCGTGGGCTCCTCTAGTATGGATACCTTTGATGTGGTTGTTGAGGGACACCGCGGCATCAGGGACGCCCTCCCCACCAATACTGTTGAGGACTCGGCCTGTCACGGAGAAGCCCATGACACGGAAGATGGGCTGCGTGCAAAGCAACAGAATGCAAATCAAAATGTGGCAGTTTATTCATATTTGCAAGATACTGACAAATATTACAATTACTATCAAAAAAACCGAGACACAACTTGACTCTTTACCTCTAGTTTCAAACTGTTGTGTTCCACCTTAAAATTCATCCTAGAGGGAGCAACATCAAACGTGATCCTCTCCCCCCTGTAGAAAGGCACCTGAAAGAAGGATTTCACAAAACCAGAATTAGATTAATTATAAAATTATTGGCAATGTAGTGTGTGGGTTAAATGTATGTCATGAAATCAAACCCTATTTTGATTTCATTATTATTATTAATGCTGAGCATCTTTCTCTAAATACCCACTTAAAGTATTTACATGCTGGAATCATCTCTGTATAGTCATTTCTAGTGGTGCTGATATTGTCTGCCAGGCCAATGCTGGACTCAGATCGTCTTCCTAACCACGGACTGGGTCACTGCAGCTTTAGTTACAGCACGAGGTAATATAGTCCGTCAACATGCTGATGTGGTACGACATTGCAAGTTTAATCTTACGTGCATTTTTTAAGGTGACTTTGTGGCATTTGTCCAGGGACTACAGATGAAAAATAGCTGTGCCTATTGGCGAACTCTGGCAAATTTACAGCAGTGTTTATTAATGTGTACTGCTCCTGTTAAACAAGCCTATAAATAATCCCACAAATAAATAAATAAATAAATGTTCGAGTGAACTGTTGTACACCCATCTGTGGATGTATTTGTGAAAACTCAAGAAATAATCGCAAAAGCAAACAAACTGCCTGTCGAAGCACGAGGGATCCACAGGAAACGAGGCTTGCATGGAAAAACGGTGATTACTGACTGACTTAAACACTAAAACAACTACAGTTTGTTTGACTCATCCATAAACACTGTCGCTTTCTTGTTGCTGCTCGATGAGTGTTTGCTGTGGAATTAAACTGCACTTGCTGTCCTCATGGTAACCGCGAGCGCTGCCAAAGAGTGAAGCCTGCAACTCTGAATGAGATTTGACATGGGGGCGGCGTGCTTTTGGTCATGGCAGAGAGCTTACCACCGTGTACTCGCCGCTGGCCAGTGATGGGAACACGAAGGTCCCATCTTCCCTGGATAGAGAGCTGCACAGGTAAACCAGGGAGCTGTCCCCAGAATCCGCCCCCTCCACTGGCGACGTGTTGCAGCCGCCGACGTCCTGAAAACACCCAAAGAAATGTGGCGCGATGTTAACTTCGCTTTGTGGTTATAACCCATACAGAATTCTCGAGGAATACTGCAGGAGCACTGATAAAGTGAAGGCTACAGGATAATAAACTGCAGTCATGCCCTATGAAATCATGATCCAGTTTGCCTCCTCGTTGCTTCTGGAGGTGTAAAATAATGGCTTACCTCTCTCTTGACTGTGGCCGAGTACAGCAGGAAGGTGACCTCTTTCATGGGCTCTCCATCACTGCGGACCTCCCCCGAGACGTCATAGCCTCCAACTACCAGATGGTCGGCGGCCGGGGCATTGGCGTTGGAGACGAGTACGGAGGTAGCGCTCTATAGGAAGGCGGCAAAGGTCACCACGTAAGCTACATAGAGGGTCGGACTAATGGCCCTGTCAGGAGCAGTGTGATTACCTCAGGTTCATTAGTTATGAACCTGCTAACCTGCCAGGGAACCTCGTCGGCTCAGCAAGGTGGTGAATAATTTTCTACACTCAAGCGATACTGAATTAAAAAAGACCTCTGAGATCGCGCATTCTTCACCATGCTAATGACGCTACTCAGATGGAGAAGTGAGATAGTGTGTTAATACCAGAGTATGGGAAAGAAAATGGTGTCAAGCACAGGTCTAATATGTCTATGCTTGAGATCATTAGTTACAAACCTGATGATTTGTCCCAACTCTGCTCCAAATGCCTTAATCCATCTTTTTAGAATCATTATTGTGGAGTGCTCCATTAATATTCTGTACATTTTCATTTATATTCTGTCCATTCTCTACATTTTTTACTTTATTTCAGTGTCTGGTTATGTGCATATTGTTCGCGGGTCTCTCTCTTACAATGAAGAGTTAATACATATTTCCCACAATATGTTTGGGTCTCCTTGTCATGTGACCTGGTGAAGTGAATGAATGAATAAAGTTTGAAGTCTGCTAGCGTATCTCTCCACAGCTCCCAATGATCAAAGTTGGACTTTCCAGCTCCAGTAAATGACAAAGCAGGCAGAAAAAAGAACACCTGAATCAAAAGCCATGTCACATATGCTGCATTCATGTTTCTCTATAGTCTGTGCTGCTGATGCAGCCTAATGAAAACTGACACGAAGGTACCAACCTGCTCCAGGCTCCATGAGGGATGGGAAGCTGTGATGTCATAACTTCCGGGGAGCACTTTTAAAAAGGTGTACCTGTGTCAGGAAGACCAGAAAAGGCGAATGGTAAACATTTTAAGACGCATGCTTACTGTAGAAACACCTGCGTAACACTGCAGCACACAGAAAGGTGTGAGCCACTTACTTTCCTCCAGGCTGTGTGACGACACTCCGGAGTTTCTCATCTGTTCCCGCTCGGCTGAGAGCGACTTCCACTCCAGCCGGACCCAGGAGATGGCCTTTACTCAGGACCTGAATAATAAGAAGAAGAAGAAGAAGAATACACAACATGACATTAACTCCTACACTGATATTTTTCAAAGAACAAGCTTACAGATAATGCAAGATAAGAACTGGAGCACCTGAAAAATTATTTGATAAATGGAAAAAATGGAAACGTAAGCTTTTAGGATCTTCAAGGCAAAATGTTTCTATTAATGAGGCAGGAAGTCCTCAACAGTTCTCACCGTTCCTGAGACTGAAAAGCCGGTGAACACAAAGTTGATGTCTTCTTCTTTTGTACAGATGTCACTCACTCCATCCACATGGAGGTCGACGCTGGTCGGCTCTGGTGAGAGTTAAAGCCCAAGAAAAGAGAATAAAAAAAAAACAGAGGCCACAGGACACAGAAGCATATAGTTAACGCTAAAACAACCCCTGAGACCATCTTTACATTTCCCCGTGGGGATGCAGCTGTCATACAATCTTACCAAAGCTCCATCCAAGAGGAGGCTCAATCTTCAAAACAAAGTCTCCCTGTGTAAAAGAGACAAACGTATAGATCACATCCATCATCTGGGAATAAAACTGAAGTTAAAAGTACTCATAGGAGCGATTCTCTTACCTTATCATAGAGAGGGATCATGAAGTAACCATTGATTGGAGCACAGTCTGTTTGATATTTCAAGGAGCCTTGCTTGGTGTACAGTTTAATCTGTGCATGAAGGAAGGCCCATAGTTAGGTTTCAACTACTACACCTGAACTGGAATAGCAGAGGTTCAGTCTCTGTTGACCTGAACATTAAGTTGAATCAATGAATGATTGTCTGAGGAGTTTGTATTAACTGTCATCAACAATCAGCCCAGACACACTGTGACTGACAGGTCCAGTCAACAGTACGTTTGACTGAAAAGGTGCATCCTAACTTTGGTTATAGGTACTGTAATTAAATCCACTAATTAGCCCAATGGCTAATCCCATGGAGGCTGTGAATGAGCAGGGATTAGGACTGATGGCCAGCACTTAACGGCTTCCTCCTCAACAGACAGGCTTTAAGTTTGAGACACAGCAGCACAAATGCACACAAAAACAGCCCCTTAACATGTGTTAATGTAATATAAATAACAAACGGGTTTTCTACCTTGGCTGCGTACTGAAAACACCAAAACTAGCAGCGGTTAGACGTTAGCAGATAGCTCAAATAACTAGATTTAAACCTGCAAACAACACGTATTGCTCTAATTTGGCTCTGTTAGCAGCACAGGGCTTAATTTGAGTAAAACTAGACTGCTGCTGTGGACATTTCATTCAAACTGTCATTGAAGCAAAAGTCTCCGCCTAACCTTTAGCTCACTACGTTAGAGCGGAGCTGTTAGCTAGCCGTTAGCTGTTAGCTAGCCGGGCCGTTTGCACTCTCACCTCGATCAGAGAGTAGTTGATTTCAACGTCAGATTTCACGAATCCTCCGCACGCCACCACGATGTCCTCAGAGGACACGCTCATGAACTGAGAGTAGGTGATACAGAGTAACACCCAAAGGGCTCCCATGTCTGCCCGGATCGTAATTCTCAACATTTTTTTTGCTGACCGTCTGATCTCTCGTTGAGCCGAGCACCAGCACGCTGCCTCCGGTTCCGCACCAGCTGAGCCGCTGCTGTCAACCACGGAGCAAAGGGAGCGGAGCGGCGGGACCAGCGCCCCTGCTGGACCGGAGGTGTAATTTCACACAGCTATTGAGATCAGTAAAGGTGGAGAAAATAAAAGAAAAGAAAATAAAGTAAAAAATAAAAAAAATAAAAAACAGGGAGGACTATTTAATAAATGTCTATATGTATTTTCCATATAAACACACATTGACATTGAATACAGTTATGAAAAGGCGTCATGATTTTAAGTAAAATAGCATTTCTTCCCAAAATCCGACTAAAACATTATTTATAGTCCTAATTTACCCACCATGCAAATGGTATCTTTCGTACAAAAAATGATTTACATTTCTAATTGGCTTTTAGGGTTTTGATGAAATTTCAATGGGATTATTGTATAAATATACTACAGTTAAGAGTGCTACTTAGTCTGGGGAGTTTATGTTGAGGAGGGGACTAGACAGAGTTGTTCACTGTACTCACTCCTCTTCACTCCAGTGATAGAACCGCTAACAGAGAGAGATTCAAAGGTTACAAGTTAATTTTTTACCTACACCATATGCAGTAGTTAGAAACACAACAGAAGAACAGCAGATTCATGTTGAAAATTCACGTCTATTTTCACAATCTCTTAACCTGAGAGTATTTTGAGTGAGTTTAAATTGAATCCAAACATTAAACTTTGAGGATCAATCCTCGATCATTAAGATGGCTTACATGGAGGAATAGAGACTTTGAATGAGCGCAAACAAATTTATTAGACTGGAAAAAATGAGGTGAACTTCAGAGAATCCTGCAGAGGTCATATACAGTAGTTTTGAAAACAAGATTTAAGGAGAACACTAGTCAATTTAAGAAGGAAATGCAAGAATTAAACATGAGATATTATGGTCAAGGGAAACGAGCATAATCTGATATGAAATAATGTACCGAATCTACTATACAAAAGATAAAGTTTCTGAATATGAAAGAAATCGTTGAAGACAGCAGGGGACCAGTCTTAAATGTGGATTTCCTGATTCATTGATCCACGCTTTTGGCTACAGTTGCAAAATTCAGAAGATTTGGGTTGATATAGAACAGTGAAATGAAATTTTAATCCATCCATGTGTATTTCAACATATACATGCAGTGAAAAACACTAGAAATCCACACACCCTCCTACACTGCTGCTCAAAAAAAGAAATGTATTACCAATATGTAGATGTACAGAATATATAATAGCAATACTAATAATACATGTATTGTCATTGTATATTTTATTTGGTTTTCCTGTCTTTTTGCTTGGTTTATGATGAAGAATGTGTGTATTAGGAAACGTAAAAATCTTAAAAAACTCACACAATAAAAAAAACATGGCTGCTGTTTAGTATTGAGACATGTATCAGTTTTTTTGCATTATTATACAACCTCACAGTGATTAATAACGACAAATGGTAGATGTAAAACCACACCAGATGCACAATGAACGTCCTGTTCTGTAAACACAAATGCTATAAAAGAGAGAAAAGGCTAGTGTTAATACATTTAAAGTGCATAACATTCAGAGAGGTTTTAGAAACTCCAGTGGTTATAGTAATTCAGATCCTTCTCAGAAGGAAAAGATGACAGTACATACAGTAGGAAACACACCACAGAAACATCTGGCCAGCAATGCTTGTTTCGGTCTGAAAATACTTGAACATTGTGGCTTCATACTTTTATAATAAACTGTTGACAAAAGAATACATTTAAGGTGAGCAGGTAGGTCCACAGAAGCTCCCAAACTGTAGTGTTTTCACCATAAAAAAAAGACTTTATGATATTAATGCAGACACGTTTTCTGCTCCAGTCCGTCGGTCCCGTCTCGTATCTGTGATATCACACGTGTGTGGAGGAGTCGGGGTGCGGGTGTGCCAGGAACACGCCTTCGTTGAAGTTGTTGGAGAAGCTGGTGTGGTAGCTGGGGCTGCTCCTGCTGCTGCGGGGCTGCGATTTGGACGCTGGGGATCTGACCGCCGACTGCCTCTGGGCCTGGCACAGCTTCTGGATCAGGAAACGCTTGTCACGGCCCTCCTGGGAAACAACATGACGATCGAGCGTGGTCAACGTAAGATTATTAGAATAGACATAACAGAGAAAAGGTGAAATAGGCTTGAAATGGATAACATTCACACCTACCATGGCTAGCTGCTCCCTTAGCTGGTTGATAACCCTCTTGTGAGCTCCAGCTAGCGCAATCACATAAAACATGGCCAGACTGCAGGGGACGATGACAGTGTTTAAAATAAGACAGAAAAGACCACTTGTTATCAACGTTACGATCGCTGAAGCTGGACTACCTGATGGAAACACGTACCATGTAAAAACAAAGAAGGACACAGCGAAGGCCTCTGATGAGATAGCGAAGAGGAGTTTTTGGACTCCATCGGGTAGCTGGTATACTGAAGTTGGCAGCACCTCCCAGGAGGTGTTGTAATTAACAAATGGTCCACAGGCCTGGGAACTGTTTATTCTGTGCAACAAAAGATGTGTGAATGAGTATGTATGCCAAGAGACACATGGAAGTGGAGACGATGGGGGGGGGGGGCAGAGGACAGAAATGACTCATAACCTCTCTCCATTTACGTTTAACAATAAAATTCACCAGACAAATATTGACCTCCAATGTCAATACTTCCACTCAATGTTCTATTAAAGCTAGACAGAAGCAGGCATGATGTTATCTACTGAACTGGATCAACAGTGCATTACTCACTGTGCTACACTAACAGAGACAGGCAGACAGGCCAAAGCCAGGCCGATCAGCAGCACACCCAGGAAGAAAAAGTTGGAGCTGGACGCTCGGAAAGGACGCGTGGCTGGACGGCAGTTGTTGATCAGTGAGACCTAAGAACGAAGAACATAAAGGAAATAGAACATCAGAAACTTTTGACTCTGATTAATGTTAAAAAAATGGAAGGGAAAAAAAAAGACACCTTTTTGATATAGAAGATGAAGAAGTATTTAATAGTGCAGATGGCAGGCAGCATCGGGCTGTAGAACGTGCCGATCCAACAGATGGTCTGACCGTAGACGATCTCCAGCACATTCTGAGGAATAGCAAACTCCTGCTGACCCCACCACTTAGCCAGGCCACAGTCACAGTACTTCACTATCAGCCTGAGGAGCAAAAACACAGGGGC
Organism: Pempheris klunzingeri; assembly: GCF_042242105.1. Classification (NCBI taxonomy): domain Eukaryota; kingdom Metazoa; phylum Chordata; class Actinopteri; order Acropomatiformes; family Pempheridae; genus Pempheris; species Pempheris klunzingeri. Next base: position 22,438,203 of record NC_092014.1, on the reverse strand, counting down.
ACTGTTACACACGACTACATACCAAAGGATGAGGAAGATTTCCACCTATAAGCACCAACAGAATAAAGGCAAGAAAACAGCCTTGGATAATACAGAATAAAATACATATCATACTTCAGCAAAGGCGAAAAAAACCCACAGAAAGACACAATACTTTTATGGGCATAAAATGTCTATATCTCTTGAAATGCAAGATTCCATTGAGATGACAATGTTTTTTACTTTGGTAAGATGGTGACTTACTTTCTGGGAAACTCCACAAAGATGGTGACTGCAACAATGATGATAAAGTCGAAGATGGTCAGTTTGTACATCTCCTGACCCACACGGGTCTCCCAACACTGCACAACAACAAAGAGGCAGACTTAGACAATTAAATCTTAATAGCTCTATAGTCCCTTAGACGCTTTCAGGAAGTCATTCGGCATACAAATAAGCATGCTGACAGAGATAAAAGTGAGTTTCATGCATCAAGGAATCACTGTGTTGGAGAGACTTACAGAGTAAAGCAAATGGTTATAGCCACAGATGCAGGGCCCCCCTTTACATTTGGTGATCTGAGACCAGAGAGAGAAAAGCAAAACTCCAATACTGGTCAACCTCATGAAGACGCACCTGCAGAGAAAGACAGGAGGAAGGAAAAGGGAGAGAAGAAAAGAAACGTATTAAGGACATGTAATCAAGACAGCAATCCAGCCATTTAATGTCACTGGCAATACAGTTATTAAGTGTTTCACAATAAAAACACGTCCACGCGGCTTTAAACAAAACGCCAAGCAATGTGTTGGACTAAGCAGCTACTTCCAATGAATGGGAGTCCAGTGTACCTCATGAGAGTGAAGCGGATCTCGAAGGCAGGCGAGTAATCCTCGAAGTTGATGATGATGGAGAAGAGGAGGGGGGTCATGAAGTTGGCCAAGGTGATAACGATTGAGGGCAGATACTCATAGATGAGATCCACAATGAAATTCTCCTGCAAACGAGGAAAAAGTGTCACCGACAGCCGTTTCATCAATGACATTTGACGTCAATAGAGGATGTTAGAGAGTCAGAAGCTCAATATGATGATACTATAGAATATTTAACCAAAGTGGACTGAAGTTCTGAAGCCTTGAGTTTAGCATTTGCAAAATCGCAAAATCTAGATTTTGGAGCCAAAAAGTGATGCATGACATTTATTTTTTCCACAGCCACTAATAGGTAAGTCACAAGGTAGCCCCACCCTACAGCACGCCCTGCTTTATCGTCTATTTCACTCTAAATGGGACCATAATTACCAAAAACATCAGGATAGTTTGAGCTGCTTGGAAAGAAAGATAATAATAAAACAGAAGTGGATGTCAAAGGACATCACCAACATCTCATTACCTTTATATTATTCATCTGTGCTTGCTGGGAGAAGATGGTGGCTACATAAATGCTGTAGAAGCAACCGGCCAGAACTCCAATGACGAAAAGGTTGAGGACGAGGCGGATGAGGTAAATGCGACACTTCTCTTTGCGGGTGCGATCTGCTATTTTCTGCTTGATCCTCTCCTCCTCTAAATCCGTCTGGGGATAGGAGAACAGAAGGAAATGTGAGAATGAGGCAGGAAAACACTGAATGGACAGATCGCAGTATTGCTTCATACTTTCCTATACCATACTGCTGAAGTTCCACATATCCACCAAAAAATCCCAAACCTGAGCATGTAAACACAGCCCCTGATGGCCTCATCTCAGCTAGTTGCTCTTGCCGTATTCTGTCCTATAGAACGTCTTGTTCAACAGAAACGCTCGACTAACCCTGAGCTCATAGAGCAAACTGCTTCTCTTCAGCCTCGAGGCGTTCTCGTTGGTGATGCAGAAGTCCCACCCGGCAAAAATCTTGTTGCAAAAACTCTGAAAGCGATCCTCATCCTGAACCAGGTTACGTTTGAAACCTGCGGCAGACCTGTGGCAGAGAACATACCCAAAGTCAACAGCACCTCCGCAACCCCGGTCTTTTAAATAAACTGGACTCCTCCTGATTTTTCAGTACCTTTTAACAATCCAAATGAGACTGAGGAACAGGTAGGCTACAGTGACCAGCAGGTAGGCCAGCGGCAGGTTGTAAGTGACATTTGGAAAGTGTATCTTGTCCACCTTGTAGTGGCCGTAAAAGAGATAGGTTTGTTCCAGAAAGCCCTGCAGATTGAGCACAAAAGGTGAGCGGGGGAACCAAATGCAACCTTTTTTTTTTTTCCCTGAATGTGAAGCTCAAGCACTTACACCACCAGACAGCAGGTCTGTAATGTGCTCATGAAAGATGACCAGACCTTGACGGGCGCTGCTCAGATACACGCTGCACGAGCTTCCTGTGGTAAAACAGAGCAAAGTATAAGCTCGAGAATATTTCGTTCACAGTGGGTTGAAACAAACGAGCGTCCTCTCACCGCCATTCTGGTTGTAGGTGATGTTCCCTGAAGCATGGGGGGCAATGATGATAGGAAGCATGACGAAGCTGAACATTAGCACAAAGATGATCAAGTTGAGCATGACCAGGAAGCGCAGGAAGGAGAAGTAAGACAGGATCCCTGTGCCGAACATCCCTGTTCAATGTGAAGGGGATGAGAAGGTCAAATTTACAACCCGACTATTAGTATATTCACTCATGTTGTCCATCCTGCATACCTCTGATGCTGGGAATACAGTTTTAATCCCTCACCCTCTATCAGGTGGATGTCTCCCCTCCAGAGCTGCAGGGAGCTCAGCCACTCTTGGGCTTCATCCTTCAGCCTCTTCAGGTGCCTGTGGGTGTTTTGCCTCAGCTGACTCCAACTGCTGAGCTCTTGAGCCTCCTCTATGCGCAGTGTGCTAGCAAACAACAGTCAGGCCTTGTAAACATAACCAACGGTCGAAAATATATCGAACACTTTACTACAACAACGCATCTCCTACTTGTCTCTGCGTTTCTCCGCCATGGGCTTGGCTAGTTCCCGGATGGGTCTCTGCTCCGTCTGACTCTTCTGTTTCTCCTCATGTCTGCCGACCGTGCTCACGGCCCATTTCCCACTACCGGAGGAGCTGAGGCGCGCTCTGGAGCTGTTTCTTCGCTTGCTGCCGCCAGTCGACGACTTCCTGCGGTACAGCAGAGACTGGTAGCTGGGTAGCTGGTCCAGCAGAGGGTTACTGGTGACTCTTCCACTACGATCAGTGTAGAAGACTTGAAAAGGGGTAGAGATGAAGACATATGATTATATTTTACACTGTAAAAGACATGTTTGATACTTTTCATTTCCAATACTTAGCTATTGTATTAGTTAGTTATTGTAATAATCACTGCAAAACAAATGTGAGGGCTATTCAAACCCAATATTTATATGATGTTTTTAATACTGTGGTTGAACAATCATCACACTTTTACTGAATTTAGTAAAAATCAGGATGTGCCTATTGATAATGTCTTAAAATGATCCCCCATCCTTTGTAAATATCAACAGGTAGTTTCATCTTTGTCTGACATAACATAGAAGAGTTATTAAAGAGGTAGTTTGATGATTTTATTTATTTTTCTCTACCAATCTGAGAATTAATCCACATCCTATTATCTTCAGTGGGCCTGGATATTGGTCTGTCTGTGCTGTTCAGTGTATTGAATGCGGGACAGTTAGATCAAATCCCTGAGCCGGATTAAATTATTGTGAGACATTTCACAACTTTTAAAACAACAGAGATTCTCAAATTAAACACAGCATTAAGCCATGTGAATCTCGGACGGGAATCAGACTTTTTTTTGAGCTTTGAGTGACTTTTAATTTTTTCAGCCAGCCTGGGGGAAAGGAGTGTTTTTAATGAATTACTCATTTTCTAGCCACCAATGTTGCCACATCCAAGCGGTGCGATGTAGCTCACTCTGGTCAAAAAAAGTTAAGTTATGGATTTCTACTGTGGCCAAAACTATTTTCTAGTCTCCAATTCTGGTTGTGTTTAACCAGCAGCAGACAATGGCGAACTAAGAAGCAGAGTCAGCGAATAAAAATGCCAACAGCGGAGTTTCGACACGGTACAGAGACTCAGAGAGGGACAGACAACAACCTAAACGCTGTTAGTTGTTGCTCCCATTCTTCCCAAACCACTAACTAGCAGCTCGGAGTTATTAGCCTGTCGTTAGCGGCTATTTCACACAACTTTGAGGCTAGCATCACTAGCCGCTGAGCTAATGCCGAAGGAGCGTTAAGTTTTAAAGATAGTATCGCGCTGACTTTACCTGAGTCCACCTCCATCGTTTGCTTTTCTCATGGGATGAGAAAGGGCTATTTACTGTGTAGTGTGACCACTAGCTGAGAGTTAGACAGTCCTCGTCGACAGGGAGTGGAGTTGACCCTCCGCTGTCAGGACCGCAGATTCTCCCACAGACAACTTCCTGAATGTGGATACAGATCCAAGAGCGCGCGCACGCGCGCGCGCGCGCACACACACACACACACAATGATTGATTCTGTCTTATTTCACGGGTTTTAAAATACACGATAAAGTTATTACATATTATATATATACATATCTATACTATTAGAATTTGTATTCATTTTTTCAATCCCCCAGTTATAAAGTTGTGCTCAATTTTTATTATTTTTCTTTAAAGGAGAGAAGATATCAGAGTAATAGTTTGTCTTAACTGACTAAAGGATACTCGGTGGTTTAGTATTGCTCTTAAACGATGGTGAGGGAGTTGCTACAGACAGTCAGAAGCGATGCATTCCAGTTTGAGTTTGGGTGGCTGAATGGGTCAGACTCCAAAAAACACTGCATCCTACATTTCCCACAATGCAACTCAACACCACCTTTTGCTGGACCATCCCTGCCTGCTAAACGCCCAGCAGACTCCCTGCCTCAGTTTCTAACACATGCTGTCACATATAAATTTGTAGTGTCATGTTGAGATAACCCCGATGACATCATCAGGGTTGTTTGGTCAGACTCTTTTCTCCAGGGCCAAAGAAGACATTGTGCAACAAGAGCTCAGGATAAAGAGCAGTAACACATTAAATATCCTGCAAAACTAAGATGATTATAGACAATTGAAGAATCTATCTATCTGTCTGTCTGTCTGTCTATCTATCTATCTATCTATCTATTCATTCCTACAGTAGGTACCCAGTCCTCCCGCCTTAAGTTTTAGTCTTAATTATGTGTGCATGGGATTTGCGAAGCCTATTAAGAAGCAGTGGACTTTTACCTTTATGAGTTAGTTCAGCACACACTTCCTGGTGACCACAGTCCGGCTTTTTATCTCACTGCTGCCAGTTCTCAGGCTGATTCCAAGGTTACTCCTCAGGCATGGACTGCTAGACAGACCAGAAGTCATTTGTCCGCATTTACGGCATTTTGTCAGGACATCCTTTGGTACTTTTTGCCACCATCACCGACACATTTACAAGGTGAGTCTAGACTGAGCAAAGGGCAGGATACAGTTTAGTAAGATTTGTTGTTATCTACAGTGTTCTAGATCTATGACTACTTGCTGTGCCAATTTATGAGGGTTTTCTCTCCGACTTCCACTGCTGAATTGTCAGATTGTAGTTTTCAATGAATTCTTATTCAGATTTCCCTTCTTTGCTGTCTGTCAGTGACTCTGTGTGAGAGCCATGGAGTTAGGCTACTACATGTGTGGAAACCAGAGCTACACTATGAATTAATGATGTTCAGAAGAGGATGGGACCAAGAGATTAAATTACACATGTTTACCCCCGACAATGAAGCTGTCACTCTGAGCACAGAAAGGCACTTTGCCTCTAACATGCGATGCTGCTTCTTTAAGTGATATTAAAGCTGACTTATCTGGCAGCTGAAGTCCAAATACAACATGTAATGAAGGCACATTCTCTCATCTTTCCCACAGTGGGTTACTGGAACTGGACTACGTAAACATCATAAAAGAGCAACTGCTTTCAGGGCGAGTTGAAGGATCGTTGTTGTTTTCAAAGAAGAGGCGAAAGGGTCGATTTGAAGGATCTCATGACAAGTTACAGCAGCGGAGGATTCTTCAACCATGCCTACCATGACAGCGAGACTCTGGAAATTGATAGAAGGTTTGTGGTAATATAATAACATAAAATGTGGTTTTGTCTTCAGATGTGCATGAGTGAATCATTTATCTTCTAGAAAAAAACTAACCTCCCTGGTTTGAATTCGTCGAGGAGCGTGTTTGAGTGAGTGCTGTGTGTTGTTTGTACTACTGAGGGAGTGTGCTGTGCTATGAGAGAATGAAGCGGATGTCCTCAAGGAACAGGCAGCTCTGTGGATATGATATGTATCCTGCCTATATTCCAGGCTGTAAGAGTGATTTAATCTATTTTCCAGCTTTTGGGTAAGAATATTAAGGTCTAAAGACTGAAAGTTTCTAAAAAAATATATAACAGGCACATATATTAGTCCACTGGTGTCTGAAATGTACTTCTGCACTTCCTTGTGGGATTTTTATAGCCTTTAAATTACCCACAAGAAAAAAAAACATCAGTTGTCAGTTATGTCTATGACGCTTCTTTAATTACTATCTATGATTGTAATTGTAGGGAGTGACTTGAAACTCCAGTTCCTTGCTTGACCTGATAATCCGAGCACTTTCAGGGATCATAAACACAAGCCCTCAATGACAATCGTGTTGCACGTTCTTTGTTCCTTGTGGTCTTTAGGGCTTCCAGCAAAACCCACCACACTAACCCCTATGCCAGGGAGGACCCGGCCCGGCAAGGTGGGTGGGCAGATCCACATTACTCATCGACCGGTCAGACCAACGCTGACAATGCCTTAGGGAGGGTGCCATGGGGGGGCTGGCGGGAGGAGAGCTGGAGGGGGAGAGAGAGCATCCCCATGGGCCTCATCTCAGCGCGCCCTGGGAGTCCTTCACGGCAACATGACCTCAGTGAGTACACCAGCACTGCGTGACCACGTCCGTACTGCATCATCAGGTTGCTGACCACCGTGCTGTTTATGCCTCCATGTGTTGCTAAGCGACACTTCTGTTAATACCTCTGTCTTTATCTTATCCTTTGCTTTTTTTTATTCAGATCACAGCACGTTCCAGATCCCCCCCAACTCTCAGTATGAACGATCACCTTCTATTCAGCTTCCTTCTTCCATGTCAGGTAATGGTTAAACTAATCTTATGTCATAGATAAAAGTTTCACAGTAAGCTTTCACACTGTTGCCATGGTATTGCTAAACACACACACAACCTCACACATACACACAGTGTTTTAAGTGCAGTACGGGACAATGATTCAAAATAAATGTGACATTCATGTCGACCCGTTGACACTTTCAATCAACTTAGCAGAATCCAACTGGGTAATTATTAATGGAGGCTGCACACAACAGCAAATGGTGGGGAAGACAAGGAAGCTGACTAAGAAAATAGAACAAGGGGACGGAGACTGTTTGGAAAATGTTATCTTCATCTAGGACATAATCTAAAGGTTGTGTACGTGTGTCTCTGAAAGGGAAAAAGGAATCAGAGTGGACATTTGTTGATATCATGCGTTTGTAGCTGCACTGTGCTGTTGTATAACTAAATCCCTGTACAATCACTGACCACATTTTAGCTTTCAGCTTATGTTAAAAAGACAGCTTTTCATGTTCAGCCACACAAGCAGCACGGCTTTAGGGGTGGAAATATCAGTCAGTTAGTCTGTCAGTCGACTGAAATATCCCAATGGATTGCAGTGAAATTTGGTACAAACATTCATGGTCCCCAGAGGATGAATCTCAGCAACTTTGGTGATCCTCTGCGTTTTCCTCTACCGCCACGTGAGGTTCACAATTCTGGTTCTGAATGAAATTTCTCAACAATTATTGGATTGATTATAATGAAATTAGGTCCAAACAAGCTTGTATTGCTCAGGATGACCACGTCAATATTAGATCAAAGCTTTTAATTTATCCAATCCTTGACAAAATGCCTGTAAAAGTACAGACATTGCCACAGCTTTACATGTGCTAAGCTAACAAGCTAAATGGTTGACGTGAACATGGTTAACATTGTGCCTGCAGAACATCATTATACCATCAGAATCAGAATCAGAATCAACTTTATTGGCCAAGTTTGAACAGGCAAACAAGGAATTTGACTCGATGACACTTGACTCTCTATGTACAGTGAGGAGAAAAATAGAAATAAACTAAAACAATAGGAAAAGAGGACAATATAAACAATATAGAACTCTTTAACAATGCTATGTACAATAGAGGTAGGTGTAGTGCAGAATTGCAGTGCAAAAAAGTAGTGCAAAAATGTTGCAAATGTGCAGGGGTGTGGAACTATTGCACAGTGGATCCTGAGACTCTGAGGCTAGTGCGAGTTCATCAGGGTGACGGCCTGGGGGAAGAAACTGTCTCTGTGTCTGGTGGTTTTGGTGTACAGTGATCTGTAGCACCTACCAGACGGGAGGAGTTTGAAGAGTTTATGTGCTGGGTGTGAGGGGTCTGCAGAGATGTTACCTGCCCTCCTCCTGACCCTGGACAGGTACAAGTCCTGGATGGAGGGCAGATCGGCCCCAATTATTCTCTCTATAAGTGCTGCAGGTGATCAGGATCATATAATGAGAAGAAGGCAAATCTCTATCGAGCTGTGATGAGAGTAAATGTTTAAATGTGTGAGCAGCTGCGGGTGTTACATTTAAAAATGCCAACCTTGCTCACCCTGCTCCTGCATTTCCCACCTGCTACATGAATTTGCCCTTAAAGAACAAGCTCATAGGAAAATCCATGACAGTCACCATTCTTCTCTCCTTGTTTGTTCATGCAGGTAACATGACGATGAGATGGAGGGGAATAACAATGAGGAGGATGAGCATGTTTCCCAACGCTGATGCTGCCCATCGAGCTTTCACAGAAGATGCCATCAGGAACGAGATGGAGAACGGTAAGCGCCTGTGACGGGTGTCGGATTATTCCTGTGGATGTGCGCGGTGTGACACCTGATCTGCATTCCGGGTGGTAGCCTGTGTAAAGATAACAGGGAGGGCTTGTCTTGCCATCTTGTGTGTGACAGAGGAGCAGAACCTGGTCAAGGAATTCGTTGCCTTGTCAACACGGGACCGAATCCGGGCCATTCGGGGCCTTCCAATGAGCTGTGAAGAGAAGAAACACATCAGGTGGGTCTGGGCAGAGAGGTGAAGGTGATAAGGTTCAGTGTCGGTGTCATTCTAGGGACCGAGTTAACCATTAAACTGTGCTGGGTGTCATAAAATAAGGATTCTGTAAGGTGGTATGTTAAGTTGCATATATGTGAGAAAACACACACACACGAACACGCACAAACACACTGCTCTCTTGTTTCAGTGTACTTTACACAAGATACTATTAAAACGAAAGTCCAAAGGCTTCTCTGCTGACTGCATTTTTGTGTCATTGTGGCAGATCATCTAATTAATCAGATTTGTAAGGTGCTAATGTCATTATCACACCAAATTATGTTTTAAATGACCCCCACAGGAGCCAAGTTCTGACATTCAAGTCTGCTAAGCAGTCTCGCAAGCTCACGTATTTTGCAGATTGCTCTGAGAACGTGTCACTGGTAAGTGTTTCATCAATCATAAAATAATATGCTGCAACACAACACCTAACCAGCTGATATTGAGAGTGGCCCTCTGAATAATAACCTCTGTTTGTACGCTGTACGTGTCACACGCCGTTCTCTCAGTCTTTCCGCAGGTGCGGCTATGGCATGAGGTCAGCCAGGCAGGCCCTGGAGCTGTGGCAAGGCATCATGAAAGAGATAGGCGGCAGGTTTGGCACCAGCGTTCTCTCCTATTTCCTGTTCCTCAAGTGGCTGCTCATGTTCAACATGTTCTCCTTCCTGGTCAACTTTGGCTTCATCACCATCCCGCTGCTTGTTTACGACCCCACACCCAACATACCTCTGAACGTGAGCTTCAGAGGGCTGGAGATACTGACTGGCGCTGTAAGTGCTGGCTCTTATCACGCCACCTTTAACCTTCTTGTAAAGTCACTATCATCCAAACAATCCCTCATATATTCATTTTTTTCCAATAATTTGAATGGAATTGACTTATAATGTGAAAGAGTCGCTTGTGGCGATGACCCTGCAAAGAATTATCACCCAACTCTGCAGTTCCCTGCAGCTTTTAGCATCTTTCAGCTCATTGTTTTGGTTTCCTGCAACTGGTTCACTCTCACCATTGTTCTGAGTGTTGTTTGCAGATGCAGCAGGCAACAAAAACAGCTCAGATAAACCTACTGTAAACCCACTGTTCACTACTTTCCCAGCACCAAATGACAGGCAGACAAGCTTAGCAACAAGCCGGTCGATATAGTGGAGCATTTAGTAGCTGAAGAGCCAGATATTCCCCTCAGGAGTCGGCAGAGACAAAACAGTGTTAAAAGAAGAGCAAACATTGGGCTTACATTTGTTAGGTGGCCAGAATTGAAATACCAAATCAGCTGGATGTGTAAATAAGCAAACGGCTGCTAACCATAATAACTTTCTGAGGTGATATGATCTGTTTAGAGCTTGTTGAGATGATCCCAAGTGGCCACCAAATCAAATTAATGTAGGTTTGATTAATATATAGAGTAGATATACAGTCATGATGCTCCACACGTCTATTTATGTTATTTAATATTTAATTAATTAATTAATTAATTAAATTAACCTTTAACTCCTCCCTCTGCAATAAATGGACTTTGGCAGCATGACTGAATGCTTCCTAAGGCGTAATGAATGTGTTCTGGGTTCTCCAGGGTTACTTTAACTACACTGTCATGTACTATGGTGGCTACAGCAATGAGACCCTGGCGGGTCTGGTGGACTACAACATGCAGTTGGCCTATTTCTTCACCATTGCAGTCTACATGGTTCTGTGTGGAATTGCACTCATCTTCAGGTCAGTCCATTGGTCTTAATAATAACTATGTGCATTGCTATATTGGGGGTTTTCTCTTGAATTTCCTCTTCTAATCTTAAGTGCACATGATCTATTTCTGCAATCTGTTACTATGTTCACGCAGCATGGCCAGCTCATTCCAGAAAAACTATGTACTAGCAGACCCAGCTTCAAACAGTGCATGGCAGCTTCTGTGCAGCTGGGACTTCAGTATTACCAACGAGAGAGCGGTGAGACAGCGCAAGAACAACCTACGTGTCCAACTCAAGGTGACTGTTACTGTGTTACACAACCATTTTGGCCAATAGACACCGATCCAGGAAAGAAAGAAATGTTTTATCATAGGATCGTTTATGTTCATGTTTAATTCAGACAGTACATATGCGTTTCGCCTGTGTTTCATATAGACAATACATGCCCACTAATTTATATTTCTCAACTTGCTCCTCTAAGCTTTGTAGTTACAGTGTGCAATCAGCTCTAGCTGCAGATGATATTTTCACAATATGCTTTCACCCAATGTCAGACAATTAGCTTTCAGAGGTTAATTCCTGTTTAAAGGCACATCACACGTCTCATTATTTTTAATTGCCGTGTGTTTGTCCTCCTGCCATCTCTTTAGGAGTCTTTGTCAGAGAAGGCCCAGCGGGAGCTGCTAACCCTCTCTGAAAAGCTGAAGCACTTTGGGGTTTATCTGGGTTCCTGGCTCCTCTCCACTGGCTTGGCTGTTGGCTGTGGAGCTAGCATCTATTATCTCTGCCAATATGAACAGCAGGTAGACAAGTTGCGATTGACTAATTAGTCTTATTGTTTAATTGGGATAATTGTTTTTGTTGGCCACGGACGAGAGAGAACAGAAAAAAAGGTTAATTCTCCATCTGGAAACTGTACCTCTTGCTGTCCCATTTAAACCAGTATAAACAGAAAAATCTCCTTGCTTGCAAAGGTGCATCCTCATCCTCATGTATGCATGTGTAGAGACACCGCGTATTACAACACTAACACTAAATTATTTGGTCTTTAAAATTCCTTATCAGCATTGCTCATAAACCTGCATCTCACTTAGAGTAATGCGTTGAGTCATTTTCCGGCAGTGCAGGGTTTGATTCATTCCACTGCACACAGTATTCGTCATCTAACACTATCTCGGTCTGACCTCCGTCTGTTATCTTTATAGCGGATGACAGATGCTGCCAACTGGTCTCTGCTGCAGGAGGCAGAGACTCTCCTGGTCCCCTTTCTGGTGTCTCTGATGAACCTGGTTGTGCCGCTCTTCTACTCCCTCTTCAACAAGTTTGAGCACTACTCCAGCCAACGCAAACAGATCTACGCTCTGGTAGTCAGGTTAGATAGCAGGGATGCATATAGTGTGTGAAGTATGAGGCCTAAGATCGAGTTTTTTAAAAGAGCAGTTCTTGTGTGCTTTCTTGCCAAGAGTTAGAATGAAAAGATTTCCGTTGTGCATCAATAATGCTTGAAATCTTTTTTCTTTTTTTACCACGTACAGAAATGTGTTACTCAAGATGTCCATTCTGGCTGTCTTGTGCTATTACTGGATGAATGTGGTGGCTACAAAGTTTTCGGTATGTTTGACAAGGATTATTTATCATCTTGAAACCCACCAAGATTTATTTAATCTGCAGATTAAAGATAGATTATTAATAATACTGATAAGCTTTATTTGTATAGCACCTTTCATGTAAGGTGTGTAGCTCAAAGTGCTTTACAATAAACGCAGAAACAAGAGAATTTATAAAAACAGGGGAGTTAAATCAAGTGCAGATATTGCATAATAAAGCCAAGCAATAAAATGAATAACAAACAAAAGACTAATAAAACAAAGGAAGGCATAAGAACAATGAAATATGGAAAAGATGAGGAATAAAACTAAGGAAGAGTGACAGTCAAATAAATGATAAATAATTTTTAATTAAATGTTTAAAATGAAATGATTAAATGATTAAAATGTTTAGAGAGCTCTGCCTCAGCTAAGGGATTCAACAGTTTTGGTGGATAGTTACAAATAGGCTGTGCTGCCAATTGTCTTCTATATGATAAGGGAAGATAAGATATTCCTTTATTAGTCCCATGACGGGGAAGTTTACAATGTCACAGCAGACAGGAGGAGATAAAAAACACGTACAGCTGAGACAGTATGTACATTTTTGTGACAGTTTGTGTTTGAAAAAGTGGCAGCAGAGGATCCAAAAGTCTGCGTAGGATTATAAAAAAGACTAAGAAATCATTTATAGGCAGTCATTCATTAATTCAGTGTGTTCTCCACAGTGTTGGGAGTCCATGGTGGGACAGGCTCTCTACCGTCTTGTCATTGTTGATTTCCTTTTTCTCATGTTGGGATCCTTCTTCGGAGAGTTTCTCTGCAAGTGAGTCACACACTTTCAGTTTGTTTGTGTTCTTCCCAATCGCAGAAATGAGGACAGTTAACATCGATATTTTATCATCTCTCTTTAATAGCGTGATCGGGACGAGATTACTACCACGTCTGGGGGTCCCGGAGTTTGACGTAGCCAGAAATGTCCTGGAGCTCATCTACGCACAGACTCTGGCCTGGTAAAGAACAGCATAGCCAACACTTAGCACAGGATCAAACATCTCAGTGGACCTACACTTGTGTTTTCTCTCCTGGTCTCAGTGCTGATTTACCTTTAAAAGTTTGCTGATCCTCTATTTTCTCTCCACAGGATCGGAATCTACTTCTCTCCTCTGCTGCCTGCCATCCAGATCCTCAAATTTTTCATCTTGTTCTACTTAAAGAAGGTAAACGCAGGTCCATTGGGGTTTTAGAGGCTTCTGGGATTGTAAACTGAACCGCCATCATGACACACTGCCATAGGCACATACAATGCTATCGCTGCCTGAGCTGCTCTATGTACTATTTAGGCTCATGTTACTCTATTTGTGCACCTGGTTCAATAATTGATTGAAACCCTTTCATCAAGTCGACCGTGTGCTTTATTTTGTGTTATGGAAAAGACAGACAGGGTTTTGGATTTATGGACTAACCCTTTTAGTTGCATTGAACTAGACAAGGCCAATCAATCCCAGAAGAGTAAATGAATTCAACACGATTAGTAACTGAACCCAGGAGAAGTTGAATGTTTCATGAACACGCTGAATAACCTTTGAGGCAATGCTATTCCAAGCTCTGATGAGACCTTCGTGTTTTCTAAGATGGAGTGAAAATGAGCCCACGGGTTTTCTAAACTTTAATAGTAATATGTGAGGTATTGAAAGAATAATGAGTGAAAATTGTGCTCATTGTCTTTGTTCATGTGCGTGTTTTCCCTCAGGTCAGCCTGACCCAGAACTGCCAGCCTCCGCGGCGGTCAGGCAGAGCGGCTCAGATGCAAACCATCTTCATCGCCCTCCTCTTCTTCCCTTTCTTTGTGGGAGCCCTGTCCATGGTTGCATACACTGCTTGGAGGTGCCATTATAAACTTTTATGTCACTTTAACAGCCTGGAATCAAAGAAAATCATTTTACAGGATAATTACCCTCCAGACAAAATTATACTAAGAGTACCAGTTTGACACACGTTGCATACTTTACCTCAAATCCCCCCCAAATAAAGCCTGGGTCTTGTTTTGTTCACTGTGTCCCGCTCTGTAGTCTGACTCCCTCAGAGCACTGTGGGCCTTTTCGGGGGCTCAACAACACCTTCAGCGTGGTTGGAATCTGGATAGATGATCTGAAGAAGATCCATGGTTCTCAGTGGGCCGTCTGGATCTACGAAAACGTCATCAGAAGTGAAATCTTCTACTTTCTCATCACACTCATCATCATGTAAGTGCAGGTGCAGGTGATATGTACCATATCTGGGTCCATTCAGGAGCTGTTCTGTCGCTTTCGGTCACATCACATGATCTTCATCTGCACATGGAGTTCAAATTTCGTTTTTTCGTTTTAAGAACTTAAAGGACAACTCTTATGTTGGTTTAGAAGTCGAGATTGAAAGATTACCTTTTGAACTGGCAACAGCAATTAACAAATTAAATCTCACCTCAAGGTCCATTTAGTGGCTGTTCTGGAGCTTTCGATCATAGTCACACTGTCACAATTGAAATAGTCTATAAACATTGCATCAGCTCTGTGAATCAGTGCTTTATGCCGATGTTAGCATGCTAACATGCTCACAATGATAATAATGTGGATGTTTAGCAGACATCATGTTCATTAAGCACAAAGCACAGCTGAGGCTGATGGAAATGCTGTTAGTTGTGCAGGTGTTTGGTCATAAACTTTAGTACTGGACAAATTAAGATTCTGACCTCATGGTGCGCCACACATTCACAGTGTTGCAGTGCTTTTATTGATATTTATTTGACTATTACAACACAGAGACCGGAACAATGTATTCATACAGCGTGCAGATGTATTTCCATACAATGCATCATTGTGCCATTGTGCAAATGCCGGCTGTCATATTATCTCATGTGTATTATCATGTTTTCCTACTCAGAATCATTATATACATCTTCTGGCAAGTCACTCAGGGCCGCAAGCGGCTCATCAGTCAACTGAGACAACAGATTGTTAATGTGAGTGTGTTTTAAAAACTATACTTAAAAATGTCCTTTTGTCTGTTTTTGTCTTTATTTGCTTTGACTTTTTTTTCTCTTTCTTTTTCCTTCACCAGGAAGGGAAGGACAAGTCCTTCTTGTTGGACAAGCTCCAGAACCTCCAAAAATCTCAACCTAATAACAAATCCAAACATAGGAATCCCAAAAAGGTCTGCTGTGTGAAGTCTTTCACACTAGCTAATCATCTTTCACCCTAAGGTTCGTTATAAGCTTCACTGCATTATTTTCTCCTTGTCCTTCAGCACACCAAACGGCGTTCAGATGACCACTCCTCGGGCGGTCATTCCAACTCAAACGCCATGGTTCAGGCTTTAATGGCTCGCCAGCGGCTTGAGGAGGAGGAGAGGCGCAGCGCCGGTGGAGTGCCCATTCCTTCTGACATGTCCTCCTCCAGCGCCCTGATTCAGGCCATGCTGGCCCGTCAGAGAGCCGACGTCCAGGATGAAGATTTCCACCAGCTGCATGAGGAAGACCCACCATCATCCAGCGCCCTCACGCAGGCCATGCAAGCCAGGCAGAGGGCTGAGGTCTCAAACAGGGGTGAACACTACAGTGCGGAAGGTTTTTCTGAAAACCCTGCCAGCACGCACAGTGCCATCACACAGGCGATGCAAGCCAGACAAAGAGCAGAAGAGTACTGGGCGGGTGACACAGATGACCTGCCGTCCTCTGTGTCGAGTGTTATGATGCAAGTTACGCAAGCTAGACAGAGAGCAGAGGAAGAGGACAGGGGTCAGCGGGTCCCTGCTCCTCCACAGCACCCAGCTCACACAGGCTCCAGCGCTCTCATACAGGCCATGTTGGCCCGGCAGCAGGCCCAGAATGAGTACGATGATGGTTACTGAACAAAGGAGTCTGCCTTTATCTTACCTGTATCAACAGGATGGATTTTCTGTCTAAATCACACGTGTCTGGTTATTATTTTGTGTTATCACCCATAAATGAAGGAGCAGAAGGCCAGAAATAGGGTGATTTCTCCAGAATTGCAATATATTCAGTGCTGCTGTACATGCAAAAGAGCAAAGCTATAGTGGAGTAGAGCTACTGTAGCAGGGTAGGACAGAGTGCAGGTCTACCTCTTTACGCACATTTTTTACAAATATATTTTAATAGTATGTTTCTATGAGAGTATATAAGCGTCGTAAGATAAATAAGCACTATAACAAATAAACAACAGGCCTGATCTTGTGCCATTTCTGATGTAATTTGTGTAGCATAAACATAAATTATTACTGTATATATTCTCTGTGAAATGTGGATGAATATCACATGCAAATAAAAAAAAAAAAAGTCAAAAATAAAATCCAGCAAAAATAGAGTCAACACTATTAATAGATGAAGATGTAATTTTGCTAACATGGACTGTTAAGACAACACTGCCCTCTGTAGGGATTGTGTATACAATGCTGCAGGTTAGGCTTTGAATTTAGGGTTTATCACACAATCACTTCTTGTCTTCTCAATATCTTGGCCAGCAGCTGTTCAGTCACATTAAAGATCACATTTCATAAGACATATAGAAAATACTTTGCTATTAACAATCATTTATTTTTGCTATGGTCCATGAAAAAAAATCTTGCGTTCTTTTTGTTTCATCTTCGAAATGAGGATCAATTCAGCAAAAATATAGACGTGACTATGTTGGGGGAATTTTTCCAGCCCTCAGTCTTGCCAGCAGTACTTCTCTCAGGCTGCAGGTACAAATCACGAACAAACAACCTAGTATATCAACATGCCTCCACACCATCCATGGTGGAAATAAAGTAACCAAAACCCACTCTTTAATATCCAGCAGACTCATCTGAAACAGAGAGACATTTCCACAGCATTGAGTATTTATTGCCTTCCGATCAAAGCAGAAACATCAAACGAAAGTTACATAGTGAACTGCAGATGTGTGATACGATCCTGTGATGTCACTGATCCTTCCCATCGTGCCCTTACGAGCGTCCATGTGAACTTTGATGCTACAAAGGTCTGTATCATAAGTGCCTCTGCAGTTTTCCCCACTGTTGTTACAAATGCTGATTTGGGCTTCGTGATATGACAAAAGTAACTGATTGTGAAGAAGAACAACAATTTTCCGTAACCATTCTATATACAAAAATACTGCACATTCACATTCCACGACTTATTTACAATTTATGTATTGTAGGCACGTTATTTGCAGGAAGTACATGTGGCTTTATTTCACAATGAATTAAAAATAAAAGAACACAGTTTAACTGTCACCCTGTCTTTGCATTGATTTAATGATTGACTGAAAGATGTTAAATAAGGCTATTAGCATCTGACAGACCCTGACTCCATTTATATGGGTATACTTAACAGTTTCTTTTAAATGTGCATCGTAGTGAGTTACACAGACAGAGAAAACACTATGAAATTTCTTCATGTCCACTTTCTGTTGGTTTAAAAGGGACAGATTATGCAAAATGCACTTTTTAATGTCTTTTCGACATAAATATGTATCCCCGGTGTGTCTAAAGACTTGAAACTGTGAGAAAAGACCATCTTCCCTCCTCGTCTCCTGCTACATCTCTCAGTAAATGTGTATGAAAGCAGATTCCATTTGTTTTGGATGAACTTGTGATGGAAATGTGCTCACAGCAACTGCAAAACACAACTGTGGTTTTGTTTGTGTGCATTATTTTTTCTATTATTTCTTATATCACTCTGTAATGTTTTCATAATGAGGGTTGTAAATGGCCCTGGCTCATGGATGGATTGATGCTGACCCGACTTCAGACTTGAAGCTGTAAGTTTTGCCGCGTTTTAAGCTGTTTTGCTGTTTATTTGACAGGTTGGCCAGCTTAATTTAGCCTTAGCATGTTGTGCTGTTAATGTGGCTCCCCTTCGGAGACAGGGCAGAGCCTATCAGGCTTGTGGGAGCTGACCAATCAGAGCAGAGTGAGCTTTTGGGGGGGGCTTTAAAGAGACAGGAGCTAAAGCTGAGCTCTCAAATACAGGGTGAAAACAGCAATACGCAGTATGCACAGTATGAGAAAAAACAGCATGTAAACATATTCTAGTAGGATCCCAAAATACAAGTATGAACCTGAAAATATTGAGTATAATATGTCTTCTTTAAAGCTCCTATGTGACTTGAAGCTCCTTGACTACCAATGCCAACAACACATCCACAATTAAGGCAGTTAAAATGTTTGAGATGGAGCTAATGATGAAGTCTGAAATCCAGACTCACTGAGACAAATGCCACTCAGCACTGCTCCTCCCCCAAAGATGCTGCAATGTCACCCAGGTCCAGGGAGTCAGCAGGTATGGGAGTTTTCCTGCAGTTCTTCGGGGTCTGGCTGGAGTAAACCTCCACAGATTTTGAAATGGAGTGCACGGAGCGTTCCCGGAAGAGTCCGAAGGCCTCCTGCGCATGCTCCTCGCGGATGCTTTGCTCGAACGTCTTGCGTTTGTGCCTGAACTCGATGACGGTCTTCGTGTAGGAGTTGAGGGTGGTGACCGACGCGCCCATGCAGCACGTGAAGGACGCCCAGGCCATGCTGACGGAAAACAGAGCAAAGACAAACTCACTTTGTAAATGGGCATGCGTCGTGTCGGTCTAACCCCGTTGATGAAAAGCTGTGAGCTAACGTGTACAGACACAATCTAAATTGGATTTTGACATTTTTTCTTTAATATTTTTGTTTGCTGAGATTAGTGTCAATCACTTTAAGCCCTTCTGCTGCTCTCGAGCGTGCCAAGATCAGACATTCAAATCACTGCGTCATGTACTTTTCACGCAGGTTGGTTAATGCCCACAAAAGGTCAAGAATTGTTTAGTGTCTAAAACGAATTTTCAGCATACTGTGCATATTGTAAAGGAGTGAAATATTATCCCCTTATGCAATTCCAATCACGCCTGTAGCGGGGCTTTGGACACCAAAGCCTAATCCTGCAGTAACATGAGAGCTTTGGGCTTTTTTCATTAGAGACAGTGATGCTGGGGAGAGGTGAGAGCAGAGATACAACCGACTATTTGGGGCTGCTGCTTGCAGAATGGAGTCCCTCATCTTGTCTCCTAAAGGGCGAGCTGACTTATTTATACAGCGGGGCTTCAATTGGTGAACAAAAACGTGATCTTTGAGCTCATGCCGTGTGACTGTGGAGGCGTACCAGAAGGACCAGCCGTAGTCCCAGTTGTAGGGTCTCCAGTCAGGGGGGCCGAGGCTGACAGTGACCTGGAAGACCTGCGTGTACATCACATGAGCCACCATGCCAAGAAGACCTGAAAACAATATGTGTGGTTGGTTAGCCGGCAGCATATATACATATATGTGAACACACTGAAATAATGCGATTTTAAAATGTCCTGAGCTTTTCCTACACAAGATCAAAAAACTAATATCCTGTTTAATTCCATTAGAACGTGCTTTCCTCTTGTCACGACTCATTCTGGTATTTTTACACTCCTCTTCCAAAGATTTGAAACGGTGATTTGTATTTATTTCTGATAATTACAGAAATAAAAAAACAAAACAAAGGAAAAAGTCCCTGATTTGTGACAGAACGCAGTTTTCAGCGAGAGCGCCTCTTTTTCCTCAAGTGTTCGCTTCATCTTTTAAATGAATTCTAAAAGCGAGCTTTGCTGTGTTATCATGCCCAGCTTACCATCAGATGGGGTGTAATGTGTTGTGCCGGAGCTTTTTATCAAGATGCGGAAACTAGAATCTTTAACACTCGACAAAAGAGCCTCCCAGACAATAAAAATAAAACCCTCACAGGCTTTCAGAGGATAACGAATAAAAAAATGGGGGCTACCTGAGAGCACGGTGAAGACGGCGGCGAAGGCGTTGAGCTTGAGTCCGTCGATGACGTTGCTGGAGTGGACCAGCTCTAAACACATGAGGCTGAAGCCCACCACCAGCAGAACGATGTACAACATCTCAGACACCAGCGACAGCCACAGCATGCCTGCAAAACAGGCCCAAAACCACAGTGTGACGGGACTTACTGTATATCACAATAAAGTACAGAGCATATTTCTTTTAAGTCCTTTTAAATGTACCACAGTTTACTGATATTGAATGGGGTGAAAATGGCACTGAACTGTGATTCATTCTTTTAATATGACAAGTGGGCAGTTTAGACGGTTTAGATTCTCAGTGGTTCCTCAAACCAGCTCAAAACAAGTCCATCTGGTAGGATGCTGAATTTCAGTCTACTCCAAATATTATTCAGCTTTCCACTGAATCAAGCCAAGTCTAATTTCATCTCCATTGCAGCCTTTCTTGCTATTCAGTCACTTCAAGGGGTGACAGGAAGCGAGCGCTTCTCGAACGACAGTGTCACCACAGCTGGAAACCCTAAAAATTATTACGCGTGGCTGCATCTGTCTAAATAATCATGTTAAAGATTGTCAAGGAGATTTGATAAAGTTATAGAGGTATGCTCCTGTGGAAGATCAGTCATGATACAATAAAGCTGATTTACTACCACAGTGTCTCTAATCTATACTTCAAACCAGGCCTCAAGCGCAATGGTGTTGACAGAATTACATTTAGAAAGTGCTTTGCAAAAACAGCATCATCACTCATTTCATGTTTCCTGAGAATATTTAACAATAGATCCTCTCTTTGCGAGGGGAAAACGTCCTATTTCAAACCTCTTTCAAGCAGCATTTTGATCATTTAAACTCCACTAAACAGACATAAAGTGTCTCCTGAGTGTCCCTGGTGGGATTGGTGAGGAGCTTTTGATCATGTTCATGACGCTCACCTTTCTCTGATGCAGGGGCCAAGTCAATGAAGCTTCGGCATCTCTCACCTACAGCAGAAAAAAGCATCATAATGTCATGACTTAGGGCGGCAGGCCATCGTGGGTAATCTTTAGCCGCTACTTTATGTTGAATGCACCACACATGTCGGGAGAGAGGCAAGGTCAGAAGGGTAAGGTAAAGGATTAAGTGGCAAAACTGAATAAATGCTCTTAGTGCTGTATAGATACAGCCCTCTGCCCACGTCCTAATCTGTGTTTAAATCCCAATTTCTATCCAGGTGTGTTTCGCTGGAGCAGCTCAGACAGGGTATGACCTCCTGCTCAGAGACCACACAGCAACACCAAAGTTCACGAGCTCAGAAATGAATGAACAGATTGTTAAATAAGAGGCAGGTGTATCAGAAATGCAGCTTTTTTTCCGCTCAACATCTGCTTCTTGTCCTGTTGAATTACAGGCCCTCCGCACAGAATTGCCTAAACAGAAGAGAAAAAAAGAGTACAGATGCTGCTCTGAAAGGAAAGGCGCCCTGTGGTGGCACTCGTGGCGCGCTGTGGGACGTGACGAGGGACGTAAAAAAAAAGAAGACGACCCTTGACACATTCCCGCAGATGTGACGCTTCTCCCTCTGTCATGTGTCGAGCCGAGTGTGTCGCTGGATTTGTTGCAAGTGCAACGCTTTAATCAGGTAGAAGGAGGGCGGCAGCAGCTGTTTTGAGGAAAAACTCATCAAGGCCCCCGTTACATAATCCTTATTAACTCAAGCTGTCTCAGCCCCCCCCCCCCATCGTACAGCCACTTGATGAGACGGACATGTGCTAGCAATTCCCTCTTGAATAATCTCAATGTGTGGGTCATTTCTGGTCTCGAGCATTATAAAAATATGCATTATTAACACCGTTGTCATCACAGTTAAGGGCTGATGTCAGGGTTTCTTTTACTGAGGTTGGAGATGGATGCTGGGTAATCTGGCCCGATCACACCTTTGACCTGAACTCTGACACACGTTACCTTTGCTACTCATCTTGTCCCCTTGAGCCGCTTGTTATTTGAAATGACAATGTGATCAAACGCCCCGAGCAGTGAAATAAAGCATGTGCACGCTGGTTCCTCTCATTTAGGCTTAAGCTGTGAAGCAATCACATTCTGCCCCTATCAAATGCTGCACATCCACCCAATTCAAACCCTGAAGACTGAATCTGAAGTACGAGTGCCCCCCCACCCCCCCACCCCCTCCTTCTCTCCATCTTTTACCGTCTTTGAACTTTAAGCTCCCAAGTGCCCACTCCATTCCATGCCAGATAAAACCACATCCAGCAATTTTACACGATCCCTGCGGTTTGATAAGTGGAGGATGTAGATATTAAAGGAAGGTGATTATCCTGAAACTGTCATGACAGGGAATAACTCAAATGGAGCGACTAATCTCCATTTAAACTGAGTGCTGCTTTATGACAAATGAGGGGGTTAAAATGGCAGATGTTTGGAGGGGAGCATGTGTTTATCGTGTATTGAGTTTGAAACTGTGAACAGCGAGTCACTGGGTGTGTATGCTGACTGTTTTAGTACATTGTGCTGATGGTGATGATGATGATGATCTATTTTTTTAACAATCAAAACTAACGATAGATAGATAGATAGATAGATAGATAGATAGATAGTACATGGAGTACATGGTGAAAAGAATAGCCCCAGGCTGATTTATATCTATTCAAGCAGATGTTGATATAAATGAGGTCTTTATCAATAAAAGAGTATGTAAGGATTATAGATTATTATCATCTCTTCCTCATCATAACTGTCTCACTGGCTTCTCCACTTCAGCAGACACAAGAGTCCCTCCAACAGCAGTCACTTCAAAGTTAAAGCACCATAAATCTTTGCACTTCAGGCATTATTCTAAGAAGCTAAAAGGCTCCTTGAGCATCAAAGTGTGTCTAACTCTCTCTCTCACACACACACACACACACACACACACACACACACACACCTTCTCCTCTTACTTTCATCGTGGATGTTCTCCTCGCAGGAGAACCAGATGCCGGTGTGGAACTGCCTGAAGAGGAAGCGGTCGTCCCCGGTCTCCCAGCTGTACACCACCTTGTTCGGGTCCGTCTCGTTCACTCCGTAGTCTATACACTGGTGCGTGCGCAGCTTGCTGCACTTCGGCTTGGGCACCCTCTGCGTCCCCACGCACCAATAAGTGGTTATGAACGCGGTTATTGAGAAGAACAGCGCGAAGAAGTTCAGGCTGACCGACAGGAGGGTCCTGCATCTGCGAGTGGTCTTCATTGTCCGTGAGAGGGGAGCAGCGGAAAGTTCATGGGTGCGGAGCGGAGCAAGATGCACGAACTAATGTCCAAACGCACCTGGTGAGGTCCCATAAGGCGCCCTGCGGGTACCAGACACCCCCGGGGACACAGACACACTGAGCTCTGAGTGCCGAAGTGTCACATCTCCAGCACTTTCCTCCCCCCCCCCCCTCGTCCAGCCTATAGGATGTCACGTGGTCAGAGGATTTGACGCGAGCTTGCATCAAGTGTGGGATTTTCTCATGATGCCCTCCCCCCCCTCCCCCCCTCCCTATCAATACCATGCCTCCCCTCCCCGCCCTGCGATTATCAGCCTGCTATATGGGATGACAGACTACAGTTAAAACCTAAATCAAAAATAAAAATCAATTACATACTGCAAGAGTTTTACAGAATGATTTCAGTATTAACGCAAAGTGCTTAATAGGGACGATTGAATTAAAGGGCTACTCCAAAAAGTGTAGTACGTTTTCTTAAAGTTGGTGGAACTCAAGGGAGTTCAAGGGGGAAAGGAAAGGAAGCAGCAGAGGTTAACAAATTCTAACCTATAGTCCCTATACAAATCATGGTGTAGCTGGATACTACATTTCCCATAATGCCACTGAGTAGCAGCTTTAATCATAGACCCCCTCTGCCTCCTAAGTGTCTTTTAATCCACGCACCTCCAGTTTGTTGGATTTCCGTTAAAAGAACTGAAGTCTGAGGCACAGGCCCCGGTAACCCTGATGACATCACTGGGGTTGTTTTCTTAAACTTCGGAAGCTTCTTCCAGAGCCGCAGACATTTTTATAAAACTGTTGTCACAAGCGAGCTTTTTGAACAAGTTTTGACAAGGAAGAAGGTTCTGCTGTATCCCATTTAGACCCTTTGAAAAAGTAAATGCTATTACACTCTACAATAATATGTGTAATGTTACAGAGTGCAATGCTAACTTGGTGGTGTGCTCAATCTAAGGTTCCATATTATGTAAAATGCACTTAGTAAAAGACTGCTAAACTCTGCAACATCTTTTAATAAATGTGTGAAACACTCCATTTAGATTTGGCACCCCTTATGATGTCATAAGGGGAATCTGTTGATCATGTGACCTGAAGGGCTGGAGGAGTATTGCTTTGGCAATACATCATCCAGAGTAGGCTCTCATCACCATGCCTCCTTTTTGGGGAAAACAATCCAGCGTCTCCCACAAACGGCAAAAGCATATACACTTAAACAAGACAATTTAAATAAGTAACGATATGCCAACATTAAACCATGTAAACCTGTTCTAGGAGGAATCCTGATACAAACATGAACTTGGAAATGAACAGAATATGGGGCCTTTAACATTGGGGGCTTGATTACTGGAGTAAATCACCGCCCCTTTGAAGATGTACCTAATAAAATCACATTTCATGAAAAATAATCACAATGAACTTTACAATCATTCTTTGCTAAATTCTCCACAGCAGTTGGAGTTTTTCCATTAGTCCTTGCCTTCACTTCTGAGAGTTGTTTCTGGTTTCAGAGAAGCCGATCTGTGCTCTCATGCTTCCAGTGAGATCACGGAGAGGATGAAGAGCTGCTGCCCCCCCCCCCCTGACCACTCTGACAGTGGTCTGCTGAGCTCTGCACCCAGCTGGACGTACAGAGAACTCCACAAGACTGAGAGTCTGCAGTGACTCTTCTAATCTGAACGCAACACAAACGCTGGCATTTCAGAAGCTGGTGCTTCCTGTGATTCCTCTGTGTGAGAGTGAGCTAAAAATACCAAAATGTTTGAGCCTCAGTGCAAACAGTTATTACAACCCCGGAGCGAAGGAGGCCACATGGGCCGAACCCTAACCCTGACGCCTGTGCTACCTCAGCAGCATCCCTTCGTGTTCAGCCCCAGAGGCTGAGCTAACGACAACATGACTCTGCAAACTGACAAATCAGGTCAAGGCTCTCTGCCAAAGTGCTCCTAATAGCAAGTGGTGTTCAACAAGCTGCCGGTGATACTGTAGGTAAGTGCCATCTTGGCATGGTCTTGTATGTAGAGGTGATCTAGAGGTGAGGGGCACTTAGGCTTTTGCAGTTACACAGGATTAAACCCCCCACATCAGATACCACTAATATTATCACACAGGCTTATAGGCACAAAAATAATTCGTTATTTAATTAACTGCTGTGAAAAGGTTGTGAGCGAACGCCTCTACGCATCTCAAAGCTTCAGAAAGTATTCCGTGTCCTTAAATCACACAGTGGTTGTTGCCAACAGCTGACAAGAGTCTTATTGGATATCAGCAGCATATTGGAAGTCAGAATACTTGGCCGCAGTCTGGTAAACACTGCTTATGACGTCCATGAGGATGGTGATAGGCTGTCTCCTGAGTTTGTGGCAATAACAACAAGTTAATCCCTGCTCTCAAGTTGACACATTGTAAGTCCTGCGCTGCAGAGTGGGGGAATGAATGTTCACACATCCACCAAAGCTTGTAGCAGGAGAATAGTTCATTTTAACACATCTCAGAAGAGCCACTATGTAGCTGCACAGCTCGCACTACACGAGGATCGTTTTAATGGGAATTTCAGACTGTGTCAGTGCGAAAGGGTTTAAGTGTAAAGGCCACTTATGACAGCTGTTCTGACCAATTCTTAGAATACTGTCGTCTTTAGATCCTCTTATACTCTGGAATAATTCAAACAATACAAAATAATCTGGTCACAATTTCATTTCGAGTGCAAAATGAAGCCTGATTGTATTGAGGAAATGAACCCATTTCCCTCTTAATTTATTACCACATTACAGCAAACACTTTCCCTAATGACTTTATGGTCTCAGTCGCTAGTTTCAAGTTTTCTTCAGTACAGCATGATGTTCATTCTGTAAATTATGGTCCCATATAGCGTAAAATAGTCGTTAAAGCAGGGTATGTTTTAGTGGAGGACTACCTTGTGACTAACCAATCAGAGGTCATGCCTAAAACTGACCAATCAGACGCAGGGGTCTTTGCGGAATGAATGTCACGACGAATGGCGACGACTAAAATGCCAAACACAAGGCTTCAAAACAGCAGTCCACAAACCACTGGGGGACGTCACAGTGGCTACATCCACTTCTTTTATACAGTCTATAATAACTCCCATAGCTCTGCAGAGTTTACAGCTTCTCTCAGCTTATTTGGGCAGCTGTGTTCAATGATAAAGCTCTAAAAAGCCACATTTGCTACAGGCCCAGCAACAAACGGCCAGCAGATAAAGTCAGTGACTAGTTGGTGAAGAAAGACAGATATGTCCCTTGGGAACTGGTGGAAACCAAAACAGAGCGTATAGTGTGAGTGTTTGACTTTGAAAGGACGTTTTGCTTCTTCAGAACAACTTGTTAGGTGGGTGGTCTTCCCCCACCATCAGATTAGGGTGGGGCTGTCTTACCCATTTCACGCTGCGACTGGCCAGCTGTGCAGAAGCTTCAACCGTCAGGTTCTCTTTTTTTCATTGTTATCACAACTTTTTCTGTCACTCCTGCCTTCCAGGAGAGACTGTCATATGTCCCTATACTTACACCATGTCACGTCTCCAACCTCTGTGTGACAGCAGGTTTTACAGTGTGCTGTTCAGAACAACTATAAACACCCTCTGATTTTGGTCAAGCAGCACGTTGAACAAACTCTGCTCTGGTCAAACAAAATGCGAGCCTTACATTCATCAGGCCACGACTCGAAGTGAATGCTAAAGTTGTCCCATAGCTTGCTGGATGAGCAAATAAGCAACTGTACGTGGATAAGTTTGAACCTGTCAGCATAGAAAACACTGACGTATCATCACCTTGATTCCTTCCTGCCTCCAAGTGGCCAAAACAATTATTATTGCAGGTTTAAAGTGCGACCATGAGTAGATGTAACACAATCCTAAGATTACAGATGGAAATGCTAATTCACATGCATTTAAACACAAACGCAAGCACAAAAAGTTCAATTTCATACATGCAGCAGTTTTGCTTCTACAGCCTGATTGATTTGGTTTGACCGGCAGCTTATGGCGGCTCATGTCTGCTACGATCCGCAAACTTTAGATTTCTTTATTGCTGTGTCACTGACAGCTGGATCCAGCATGGTATACTGAATCTAATCATGAGGTTGTCCCTCAACAGCTCAACTTTTTTAGCTCCTTCTCTAATGTCTCACCATGTTCTTGCCATACGCTGTCAGCACACAGCACAGTGGGTGTCAGATACGGTGGCTGCAGTGGCTGCTGTTCAGAAAAGGTTACATAGCTTTAAATAATTGACTTTGCACGCTGTGTTCTTCACAGTTTGTGCCCCTGACAGATCACTGTGTTTCACATGTTCCTTCGTCCAGGACCAAAGTCTACTGTGATGCAGTAATTTGTTCCTGCGCAGAGATCTGAGGGTGTGCTCTGTGAACTTTAGGAACTCAGCAGGTTTTTTTCTTTAAACTTACTTTTGCCTGTTTTGTGGAACATATATATATATATATATATATATATATATATATATATATATATATATATATATATATATATATATATATATATATATATATATATATATAATGATTGTGACAATGTGATTTATTCTTGATAAATAAAGTGTATATCTTCTCAACTTTATTGATCAAACTCTTCCAAACATATCACAGTGAAACTTAAACCACAATTAACCTTTGCAAACTGTGTATTCAGGCTTTAACAAAATTGGGGGTATTGAACAATTATTCCAACTTTATGGGCAACAGTGTATATATATTTATATATATATATATATATATATATATATATATATATATATTTATACATTTCTACTCATCTTTTCTCTCCATGTTAATTTTTTACTCTACATTCAATTCTATGAAATCTGCAATATAAAGATTACTAAGATTATAGAGGGTCTTTTCTGAGTTTAATTTTATATGAGGATGAGCATCAGCTGACACTGTGATTGTGAACTTTCCTGGGATTAAAACATTTTATATTATGTATTTTACGTATTCAGACACACATTTTAATACGCATTCAGAACTCACATTTAGCTCCTATAATCTAAATCTCTGAGGAGCAGAACAACACTTTTGATGGTATGCATCATCTGATTACAGTATTGTGTCAATCATAGTTATATAAACATGGTACGGCATATTCTATACAGAAATCTTACATAAGTCATCCAGGACGGAAGCCAGAATGTATTTCTCTGGCTGCTGGAGTACAACTGATCCGTTAGGATTTGATAGGAGATAATAAGACGACACATTTCCTAACAGCTTTGCCTAAGCCTGGGAATCACATGGACATGAGCATCATGAATGATCACTCTCACAAAAAAAAAAATAAATAAATAGTAGGCTGCGAGAAATTTTAATGATCTTTTGTTCCTCTGAACATGCACAGCTCCAGCCCTTGCATGTGTAAAGACGCCCAAACATATAGAGGCAGATTAACATGAAGACATGATTATTCTCCTGCCATGAGATCATTTCCCATCCATGGACAGTATCAGACCACACACAGCTGCACCGCTCTAAACTGAAAAATGCCTTGACCTAAAAGGAGCTTTTGGTATTGTGCAGGAGTATCCATGTCAAAAGAGATTAAGAGCCGTTGCATCGCATCTCTCATTTGGCCTTGAATACCTTTGGAGCATATGTGGCTTCAGAGTGCAACATTGTAAGGCCTAAGCTCTTGATAGACACACACTTCATTTGTATTTCAGAGGCAACTTCCGCATAAAGCTGCTAAGAGTAGAATTTGCCTCTAAACAGATAGCCCCTAAGGATTAGTCTTCATAATCTGCCATTCACTGATCCTCGAAATCATACTGTCTGGGTGCTCTGAAATCAGCTTACAGTAGTACAGACAGTAGATGGCGTGTGAGTGTTTTTTGATTGGGATTGCATGCTGTGCGGGCTTTATATGCAAGAAGCAAATGAATGAGAAAAAGACAATTGTTTAGGGAGAGTGTCGCTTCCAATCTGGACAGAGGATACGTCACCTACGCTCGTAGCAACACTCTGTTCAAAACACTCTGGTTCAAATCTGCAGTGCTAGACAGTAAGAGTGAGACTTTTCCCTCTGCTGCGCAGCCCCAAACAGATGCTTGGTGTATGAATTGAGCATCTCCGGCAACCTCTCTGGTTTCCGTGTGAGAACCCGGAGCGTGAGACACGAGTCCGGTGGTCTGAAAACGGCTTGTGACCGGGACGTAAATGGTGGCGCAAGTAAAGACAACACAGAGTCAGTTTCCTGCCGACAGGACTTTATATGGGTAGAATTAAGAATCCTGACAGGATCTAACTCAAACTGTCCCTTTTATACAGTCTTACAGCATATTAAAGTTTGATTACAAAGACACTTGGGTAGTCATCGGGTGCAAAATACCAGATGGTGAACGAGATGGGATGAGAGGACTAAACTATAGAGTGTGCCCTATAAAGTTAAAAATAAATCTAAATGTTCGTCACTGAAAACAGAGCCAGCCTCAGTTGAGTTGATGTGATTGACTTCTATTCCTCAGAACATTAATCCTCATTATTCAGAGGGAATTTTCTTGGAAAACACTTTCAGCATAATCCACGTAGGATTTTATCTTTAGAAGTCATTGTCAAGTAAACTGTGATTAACAAGCCATCGGTGTGAAGGCCTGGGAGCATTTCTAAACCAGTATTACAGGTACCTTTATAATTTATTAATGAGAAAATTCTAGGCATGTCATCTTTAGCTATAGACAAAGCAAACACATATAAGCGTCCTATTAAACAGCAGTGTGATGCAGTAGATACACGTTTTAGGACAAACAAACAAAAAGAAAACAAAAATGATAAACGATCAGTCTAATCATTCGGCATGTGTGTGAGTGTAATGTCAAATAGAAAAGAGAAAGAGAGAAATTTGATATTGCTTACATGAGGACAGTCTGGTTCTGGAGCCACTTCTCATAAATAACAAGTTCATGAAAATGGGTACAAATGTCACTTGTTTTCTTATTAGGAATGTGCCACCCCCCCCCCCTCTCCCCATTTGTCTGTTTCTTTTACAATGTCACACATGACTCCGGAAAGGGCACAGTAAAAATCAAGCAAGCACAGACAGACTCTCTGGGTTTGGCTCCTTTACAAAAACTGGGGAAATGTTAATGGATCCCTATCGCAGAGCGGGCACGTCGGATCACTCCTCCTCTCTTTGTGCTGGAATGCAGACGTCTACGCGGAGCTGGAGACGGCCAGTTTCTTCAAGTGGTCCATGAACACCTGCAGGCTGACGTCATCAGTGAGGATCGGGGCTCCCGTCTCCTGCAAAGAAAAAGAGTGGTTGAGTTCATGCACTCGCTTGACAGACGAGTCTTTTCGTGACGTAACTCTGATCCCATGACTCGCTTCATTTAAGCGAACACGTTCATTGGCAAGAAGAACTTTTTGTCCTTTTACTCATTCTGAGAATTTCACAAAGGTTACGCTTCAGCTCTTCCTTGACTTGGGAACAGATTAATGCTATTTTTGGCTTTCAATTTACCACACTTTAAAGCAGAGGTTAGCTAATCCAAGACCTGTGTTTGCTGACAGTTTGACTTTAAACCTTTTTGTCAGCACAGATTGTTTTTCACCCTGGACTCAGACAATCCTGGGATTTTAAAGGAGGAAATGAGACACTTCTGAACCTTTCATTCTATACTTATATGTGGTTCTAAAAATATCTGTCGGAGGTTGTGCATCGCCTTAGCTAATAGAATCTTTTTCAAATCTAAAAAGCTGAAAAACAGAGCTTATGGTACAGTACCTGTCCCCAGGCGTAGAGGTTATTGTGGGTCTGGGATGGGTTGACCTTGGAGAGCAGGAAGCGAGCCTGCGAGCCTCCGTGCTCGGTGTCGATGTAGCGCGGCATGGGGAAGCGCGTCTGTAGGATCTCCTGGGCGTCGTCGAGCGGAGCCTGCAGCAGCTGCTTGAAGTTCTCGTACTCTGCCATTTCCTGGTAGCCTGCCTTTCGCCACTGAGCTATGGTCTGGAAATAAAAGAGGAACAGGAGAGCATTAAGAAATGCCAAATGAGTCGTAATCCTTTAGAAAGGAATTGGAGATGAATGGCGAATGTAGATTTTATGTAATGGGGATTAATCAAATCTAATGAATAGATGCAGTCCCCTTCAGTGCCTCACCTCTCCATGGTAGATAACCAGCTGGAAGAAAGTGTCCATCAACAGGATTCGATCTGGCAGGATACTGCTGCTGTCCAGGAGAACGGGCTGCGGAGAACAAATTCATCCAGTTTAGAAAAAACCAAACATTACTTATGGAGACACTCTGAAGCCTCTGGGTGAGGCTAGAGGCCCCCTGACAAAGATAGCAGTGGTGTGGAGGGTGTGAGGCTGACCTCTGGTGGTCCATAGAAGGAGTATGAGTAGAGGATGGGCTGGACCATGATCAGGGACTGGGTCAGGTCCTGCCTGACAAAGTGGTGCCTGTAATAGGACGACTCATCTGGGCTGTTGTTGAACACCTGCAGGAAGGGCGACCGCCGCAGGTGGAACATAAACTATGGATTGAGGAGAGAGGGAGAATAAGTTATTAAAAGTGATAATCAGTGTCGAAAGTGTAATTTTAAAAAAACTGCCAAAGCTTTCAGAAAAGCATACAGTCCGAATGCAAATCAACTAATAGAAGAGCCAATGTTAGAATTAGTTTAATATTAATTAAAGATTGGAAAATCAAATTAAAAGTCATGTCTTTACACATTCACATTCTGACTAGGAGGCAGGTTTACCTGTGGGTACAGGGACAGAGACTCTGACAGTTTGAAGGATGTAGGATCATCTTTGTTGAACTGGCCGAACTTCTGACACTAAAACCCGAGAGAAAAAACAATATTCAAACATTGTCCGTATCGTGGAACAAACCTTACATGACCTGGTACACAGAAGCACAATACGTCAACAATCACAGAATGACGTTTCCCTTCCTTCTCTATCTCACAATCCTAACAATGCCACCTATGCATTGTTCTCTTCACAAAGCGCTGGTAGGGTGTAGCTGCTGAGTGTGTGCGTCACTCACCAGGCGGATGAGCTGCCTGTCAAGCCAGCGCAGGACGTCTGGGCCCTCCTCCGACTCCGCTCTGAAGACTCCCAAGCGAGCCATGAGCACTGCGGCCGCTTCCTGGTCGAACGACGACTCGATGTGCTGAATTTGGGTCTGTGCATCTGCCCAGCTTTGGCGGGGGGGGGCAGAAAGGAAGGGACGGAGGAGAAGCAGAGAGGCGCAGGTGAGCGTGGGCTTGGTGTAAATGATGCAAATGAGAGCACCAGTCTCTGAAGGCGTCGCCACAAATTGCAAGAATGTAAACATCCTTTTCTTGCGAGGCCAATATTGATTCTGGCTGTCACTTTCTTCAGTGTCAAGTGTCAGGCTCATTATTATCACCAATTTACACTTCTGAGTGCATAAAGACAGTATTTCTTCTCTTTACTTGCACAATAACCTAGGGTGTTCAGAATAATAATAATCCATGCTGACATGGAATGATGTTCAGTTTTAGGTACAGTCACTAATCAGTGTCCACACCAACAATAAATCCAGACTCTTACTTCCTGGCGATGGTAGAAACCCGTATCCTCCTCTGTGTGTTGGAGTGTTGATACTGGGTTACAAACTGGACCACCCCTCGGCCACCCTGGGGGACTGGAGCATTGTGCTAGACACACACAAACACACACACATAGACAAGATGGTGAGACCACGGTTGTCAATCACTTCTCTCATTGCATGAGCCTAACACACGGAGGAAACCCCCCCACAAAAAGCCATTGTTTAAAGAGTTTTAGTAAACAAAGCAGTCATCACATTTATTCAGTTGTTTTGTCACTAGGACTGGACTTTCATCAGCCTACAGTGATCCATCAGTGACTCAGTCAGAGCCAAAAAGCTAAGGTTTGAGTGAGTGTTTTTACCTGATTCACCACTTCAAAATACATGGCCAAAGTGGTGGAAGGATTGAGGCTGCACACTTTCCACTGGCTGGTGCCACCGACACCCATCTCCTACACACAACAGAGAGCACATTGTGATGCGTGCCAGTAACAGTAACAGATGTCAGATTACAATTCAATTGTGAAGGACGGAAGGAATCTGAATCTGGGGCAGGGACTCACATTCTCTGAAACATAGGAACCCTTGGAGTTGAGAGAAACACACGGTCCGATGGCCCCGCAAACCTTCAGTTCCCTTGATGTCTGTACAGAGAGGAGGACACTCAACATGAATTCAACTTGTACGGTCACTGATGTCGGACTAGAAAGCAGAAATGTGCTCTGCACTCAAAGAGGAAAAGTCACAGAACTTAAGTTAATGATACCTGATGAGCAAAAGCAAAGCAAACAATGACATTCATTCATTCTTTACCTTGACCTCCAGGACGCCTCCGAAGGCCATGCGGAAGTCTCCGTTGTAGTCTTTGCTGAAGACTCTCTGGAAGGTCTGCTTGAACAAGGAGGTATTGAAGGAGTCTCCCATCACAATGTGCCCCCTGTTAATACATGAGAAAAAATCATTTAGTACCAGTGTTTTGCCTAAAAGGGGCATGTAAGGGTAAAGAAACACACGCGCCACACCCTTACCCGGTGAGATTAGATAAGCACTTCATCTCCAGCAGTCCAGTCTGGTCTAGAGCACAGGCGTAGATGTCGATACAGTGGCCGTTCACTGCTGAGCGGTTGGCCAAGGCTTCATAGTACTGTGTGACACAAAAGACACGACAAAGACATTTTATAACAATAAAGTCAAATTTGCTTTTCCTCAGACAGTGAAAATGTTCCATTGTAAATGCGAAGATATGAAGAGAGTTCATGCATTAGCTCACCTTGGTGGCTTTCTTCAAATGGCGGGCATTGTCTTTCTGGATGTCATGCCAGGAGCGGATGGGGGTTTTCAGCTCGTCTCCCACCACCATGCCAGGGCCCTGGGTGGGGGGCCCTCCGATGAACAGCATCACACGCGCCCCTGTGTTGGGGAATGTACCCTGAGGATAGAGTGAGAGTTTCAGATAACCAAGAATCTTTGTACAGTACCTCTGCTAAAGCTATGATTTAACATCACAAACTTTTTAAAAACTATTTGACAGACTGATTTTTGCCAATTGAAATATACAGTAAGCACTCATACTGATACCTCTGTATCAGCACAAGTGCTGCACGTTTTTGGGCGGTGAAAGTCGATAGTGAGCACTAATGGATGAGTGACCTAGATCTCAAATTTGCTATTTCAAAGAAGGGTGTTGTGGAAAATTACAATCACTTGGGCCACCAATGCTGTTTTTTCACATTATATGGTTAAAGCAGGAATCCATGTTCACTGAAAGTACATAAATAATATAACAAGTATGAATGAAGCCTGTTAGGTAATCAGTTCCAGCTGAGGGCAAACGTCACAGCCAACACATAGAACAAAGTCCATAGTCCAAGAATCTGGGAATGTCTGAGATACTGAGACCTTTGGCAGTAGGCCACACAGTCACAGGAGGGAGCTTTTACCGTAATGTGACCATTTGATAACGACTTCTACGTGAAATGGTGATTCATTTATGAAGTTCTTCACGGAGCACAATTTCATAAATAAGCCAGCTAGTAGTTGATGCTAACCACTTTATATGTAAAGGACTCATTCATCAAGTCAAATACCTCTTGACAAATCAGAGAATCAGGTCCCTGAAAGAGCCAAATTTATTCTAATCAGGCTTCCTCTCCCATCCGCTGAAGGAGAGTACAGCGGGGGAATGATTGGCTGCATTAGTTACATAACCACGCAGATAAGCAGTAGGAGAAGCGAGGATAATAATGGTGAGGGGAGAAGACAGAAGGCAAACAAGGTGCCAGCCTTTGAACTGACAAAGCACAAGCACTGTTCTGGCAGAAGACCGTTATCAAGCGGTATGTACGTTTCTGAACATTTACATGAGGCAAACTCATCTTGAAGAGGCTAAAGTTCAGTTTACTGTAACGCACACATGTCTGTGTGGGTGCCTTTGGCAATAATATTTTGTACCCACGTACGGTTTGGTGTTTCTGCATGTGTGTACTGTACCTCCAGCAGGCCGACAGCAACAGACAGTGCAACGCCAGTGGAGCGGAGGGGCCGTTTGCCCTGAGGGACAGGCCACGGGTCCCTCTGAAGCTCACCAAGCAAGTCAGTCAGATTCATGTCGACTCTGTGCACGGGCTGAAGGAACCTGAATATGAGCAAAGGCACACATTAAACAAGAAAAACAAAATGCCACAGAATCACAAAGATTGTGTATTTTTCAACTTTCTGAAACATAAGACAGACACAGAAAAATAAGAGACTTATTTAACTGGCAAAGACAAGTGGCAAGTGTTAATGCTCCTCCAAACCTGCAAGAGGCTGCAGCGTCCTGGGGGGCTGGTGGGCGACCTTGTTGTCCTGGCGCTGCTGGCTTTGTTAAACCCAGCATCTCCTGAAACACACACAAAAAGAAAAGCAAACATTATTAAGTTGGACAGAGTTTTAATATCTTACTTCCTGGGAGAGTACAGTTCAATGAGACAATCTGAAGTTAACAAGGAACTAGGAAGAAAAATTTTGGAGCTACGGGCTTTGTGATTTATTTTCCTACATTTACACATTCATCTCTTAATCTGTCTCATTCCTCAGTTTGCCTGTGCCTTTTCCTCCACCCACCTGGATCTGCTTGGAGGAGAGGTCCTTGGTGCCCCTGAACACGTAGCTCTTGGCGATCCCCTCGCAGCTGAGCTCGTGAACCTGAACCATGCGTCCGAATGTAATGAGGCCCACCAGGGCGTTGGGCGGCAGCAGGCTGAGGGACATCTGCAAGGACTCCTTGAGGGCCTGGAGGTCCTCTTCTTCCAAACATGTGTCCACCACGTACAGGAAGATCAGAGGGGTTGGGGGTCCACGCTGCAAAGGGGTGGTGAACTCATGAGTTTTGCTTCCACAAACGCTATCGCATACACTGAGGAGCGGGCATTGCTTACTTTTATATTATTCTTATCTGTTAAATACAGAAATTAGGGAACAAACGCATAGAAAAGTGGCACAATTCATATTTAATTTTTCAATTTAGTTACTATTTGTTGAACATTGTTGAAGCAGAGACACTGATGATCTAATCGGCAGCTCATATTACTTTTGAAAACCATGTGCATTATTAGTGATGGTACACTTGTTAGCTTTAATGGTAGTCAGGCCCTTATGGGTTGCAAAGCAATGGATGTTTCTGTATAATTTCTATACAAATATAAATTATAGCCTACTGTATAACTTAAAATATAAGAACACTACATGGTTATGACAAATCTCTAACTAACATACCATACCTTACAATTAATTGCATGGTACTACAGTATCAATCCTAACATCCTATTGAACCTTTTAACATAAACTTGTGCTTTGAACTGCGGAGAACGATCCCTTTCCAGGAGTACTACAGTGTTTTGATGTGTCTGAGCCGCAGAGTGACCCTGAACATGTTGATTCGACCCTGAACTGAAAAATAAAAATAACAACTTTCCATCTATGGAGGCCATTACAGGAAACCATCAATGTTCACCTTTGCACAGCACATTTTCAGTACATCAAGTGTCTGTGCGTGGGGTTGAGGTCAGAGTGCACAGATGTGTGTAGTATTTACCTGTACTATGTACTCAATGGTAGAAAACTGTGGCATGAGTTCAGCTGGTTGGTTCACTTCTGATATGCCTGCATAAGAGGGAGGGAACTGGAGAGACACAGACAGAAAAAGAGAACCAGATCAGTCAGACTAATAAAGGAATGTAACTAGTCCACATTCAGTTATGCACACTTATACATGTCATGGCAACCTTTAAAATCAGGCCAACTTATGCTGGTAGCATCGGCACTTACCGGGTTTCTCTGGAAGCAGAAGTTGCACGCCCATATTTTTGCTCTGAAGTCAACTTGACTGTAAAAGAGGGATCAAAACAATTTAGGGTTTGCCTCCAGTTGGCAGGAGAGTAACTGTGACTGATACACAAGGTGTATTTGCAGCTCTTGTACCACACCTAGTAGTTATATATAGCATTTCCAAATGCTGATGTGTTAAAAACAATATTCAGGCACAGCACCAGATTCAAATCCCTGTAACTCCCTTTCATCCCCATTTTCTTTTACATAAAGAATATGACAATGGAGATGTGTCAAGCACATAGTGGCACTACACAGTTGCACAGATTAAACACAATTCTAATGTAAGAAAGAAGGCTAAATAACACCCGATGGATCCAAATAAAAGCAGAGTACTGAATATAATAAAATCTGAAGCACACATCTGTAAACAGGGGAATTGTTTTTCCATTTCACTCACCATAGTGGGTTAAGCACTGCCTTGCAGTTGGCTCGGCTGCACAGGACTGGTTCGTACTGGACCGGTGGCAGGTCAGGTCTCTCCTTGAGTGGCGTGAAGAGGCAGGAGACTGGGACCACTAGCCTGGTGGCCTCCAGGCGGCTGGAGGGCCAGAGGTTCCAGCTGAACCTCACCCCGTCCCTGTCCTCATTCTGTTGGATGAACTCCTGGTAGGTCGACATCGCCGAACTTCAGCAGAGAAAGAGCCCAGTGGTGAGTGAGGCTGTAGTCCCAGTGAGACAGGTAATCCAAAGTCGCTCCTATTTCTCACTAGCTGCTGTGACCTGCTCTTTATACAAGTGTCCCTTTCTCTCCCATTCTAAAATAAGGCATAGATCTCCAGAGCATGACGCACTAATGTGTCAAGGAAACCTGACAAACGTGTTTTGAAGAAGCAGAGTAAAGTGCTGAGGAATCCCAGTGGTATTTTTAGGCTCCACCTTTGTTGGCGTGTCAGTGGAACATCAACATCAATGACTCTTTTACTAAAGGCCCACCAAGGATCCTGTTATTGCTGCAGTATACTTTCCCTCTTTCTCACTGCCATCAGAGGAACTTTATATTCCCCAAGTAACACAGCAGCATTTAAAGAGACAACAAAAACAAAAGCTGCAAGCTTGTGTTGACAGCTGGGATAAGATTTCAGAGTACGGTTATAATATGATTCAGGATTCAGTGGGCCATACAACTGTGTGCTAGGCAGGGCTGCAGCTACCGAGTGTTTTCATTATCAATTTATCTACCAATTATTTCATCAACTAACTGAGGAATTCACTGTTCAGTCTATAAAATGTCAGAAAATAGTAAAATACCATCACAACTGTTCCAGAGTCAAATTACCTATTTTATCTGACCAGCAGTCCAAAGACCCAAAATATTGAATTTGCTGTCACGTGAGACAAAGGACTGATCCTCAAAACAAATACTAAAACAATAAAATTTGCATTTATTTTCTGTTTCTGAACATATTTCGATTTCAGACTGTTTATCTGAGCACATCCCCTTGATGAGACTAATCTATAATAAAAGTAAGTGTAAGTTGCTCTGCATCCAATGCGTTTCTTTAAGAGTTGTGACCTTTGCCTGGCCATATCTATCGATGGCAGTGTGGGGGTTATGTTGGGGGCATTTGGCGCTGGGGAGATGTTCCCTGTAGCCCCTAGTGGGAAAGCAATTGAAACCTTGAAATACCCTTTAATCATTAAAAGTGATTATGTTGAGCGATGTATACAGTGACTGTAACACAGGAGACAGGCCACGTATCAGCAGTAGTGAGTCCCACTGGAGGATGTTGGTATCTGTCGTGACCAGCATTTCTAACGCTACTCAGAAAACATTCAAGGGGATTTTGCGGTAACTAACGTGTCTAAACCGGCTGTTGAAAGCGAATGAATTTAATAGTTAATAGTTGCTGCTAAATGTCACTGTCACTAGGGGCTAACGCTACGTTGTATAGCTGGTTGGGTTCATGTTAGCTAACGGAATATAGCATTAACCCACTTCCTGTCCCCTCCTGAATGAAAGCAGAAACCGGCGGCCTACTTTCGAGCAAAATTAAGTCCAGTGCTTACCTTTTATATGAGGTTGGCCTTGGGTGTAGACAAGAGCTAAAGAGACGGTTGTGTTCAAAACAAATTACAGCATTTGGAGGAAGAAGCAGACGGATGTGGAGGACAGAAAGACGACGGCGAGGGGATCACTCCCTATCAGCCAGCTTCTTCACTTCACTAGAATGACGTGTTACTCCACATTCAGGCGTCTCCTATTGGCTCCTCTTTCCGTGACGTTGCTTGGACGTACCCTGCGTAAGCACAGGAACAGGGTAACCATGGGAAATTGAGTTTATAGTTTCGGCCTACTGAATAAAGGTCTGTAATTATTGTATTACTTGTGTATATAATATTTCTTTTGTGTATATAAGGTGTGTATATATTATGTTTATTTAATTTTCTATTTCTGTAACTGTGTGCTTCATGTCTGTCCTTTGAGCTGCAGTAACAGTGAACTTTCCCCACTGAGGGATCAATAAAAAGTTTTATCTTTATCTTTATCTTTTTTGTGAATTATAAATAATTGCAGTAAAGTGAAATAAACTTCCTGTAGTCTATGCCTCTTGTATGGCTGTGTGGCAATATACGTAACTCTATAATTTGTTTAAATGTAATTAATCTCCATAATGATAATAATATGCAATTTATTGTTTATAATTTACACAAACACTTGACTTGTATAAAGACAATATGTGTTTTTGGTCATTGATGTTTTCTGATATATCTGTATATACACTTGGTGACACCTTTTTGTGGAGCTTTGTTGTCCTTGTTTTTAACTGTGTGTGTCTACTTCTATTGTCCTGTGAATTGCACTTGGATCTGTATGTGAGACTGAGAGCAAGTTAAAACCATGAGTCCAAGTCTATACATGTGTCCTTACATGTGTACACATATTTGGGCCAGTGAAGCTGGCTTAATAATTATATAATGATAATCGAATAATGAATAATAATTATTCATAACTAATAATGAAGCTTCACTGCACCTAACTCTGCACTGTCTGACTTTACATATAAAACTTGTGATTCATCCATCCCTCCATCTCTACACCCTTATAACCATCTTATACAACATGATAGGAGACACTGTGATTTGCAGTGAAATCCTCTAACAGTAAATAGACAGTATTTTGACTTCCTCATTCAAACCTTTTTGCACACAGTAGCCTAATAGCATCCCTTTTGGAATAACTAATAGTAATGGTGGCCTGGCTCCCATATGTTGCATATAGTTTTCGGCCCTGTTGCTGCATTAGAAGCTGTCCATGGTGCCGGAGTCCAAGTGAGGCTGCGCATGCTGATGTTCAAGGCTGGACTCACATATTGGGACATTTGCTGTGGAAATATATTTGTGAGTTACAAACTTGAAATGCTACATTGTGATGCCCTTTGAAATAGATGGGATATTAGCTGATATTAGCTCAGCTGAAATATAGGTTACAGTGAATGACAATAAGTATTTTCTCACATTTATATGCTAGAAAAGTTGATTGAAATATTCTGGATGTCTCTCATGCACCTGTATGTATCTGACAGCCTATGATTTCTGCTGCCCTTAGTGTGGTGGAACTAAGCACATTTACTGAAGTACTGTGTACTATGTAGTGTTGTAAGTTCAATTTCTGGGTACTTGTACTTTATTCTACTCTAGTATTTTTCATTTAGTATTGACCTTCCCCTCCACAAAGACATATTTTGGAGCCAAATAATGCACTTTTTTAAAAATCCACTGCATGTATTTGATTAACATTACATTTATTTACATTATCAATACAAAATACAAATCAATTAATACATTATGAGCAATTTAATGCATATTACTCTGAAATGGACTATTCTGCATAATACTTTCACTATTGGTAATTGAAGTATATTTTGTACTTTTACACAAGCAAGGTTGTGAACGCAGGACTTTTCCTTGTAACAGAGCATGTTTACACTGTAGTAGTGTCACTTTTATCAAAGTAAAGTATCTGAATATGTCTCCCAGCACCGGCTGTCCGCGTCAAGACATTTCAACGTTGCATCCCTGCGTTTTGAACTCTCACACAGCTTGTTTGGAGCCTCTCTGAACATTAAGCGGCGCTGTAACCAAGCTGTATTTTTGGTGAAGCATAAAACCCCTGGAGAGACAGAGAGAGAGAGAGAGAGAGAGAGAGAGAGAGAGAGAGAGAGAGAGGTGTGTTTGTGCCTTGTCCGGCGGACTCTCTCCTCTCTCTCGCAATGTGCTGAACCTACAGGCGGCAGATGCGCGCACCGTATGTCCGCCGAAGCTTTGCCCACTTTTGACCACGTTTGGGACCGAATCTGGATGCTAAACGGACGCGGTAACTCACAGAGCGAGCGGGCTGCCTGCAGTAGCGCACGGTGGCTGTGGGGATGTTGCAGTGATAAGGCAGCAGAGCATCTTCTCCACTGGATCGCGCTGAGCCGGCATCGTCAGCTGTTGCTCTAGCAGAGAGTGGAAGAGTCGGGAGCAACAGAAAAAAGGCCAAACTATGCGACTGACTTTCCGCCGGTAACCGTTTTCCACCTGAAGTCGACCGGGGAGCGGATGCGAGCAGAGGTTGACAACGAGCCTTTGACTATTTTCTGCCCTTTGTCGGTGCCGGAGGAGCTGTGCCAATGGAGAAAGCCACTCCGCCGCCCCAGCCCCAGCTCCAGCTGTCGATAGCGAAGACCGAAAGTCCGGCGGAGGACATCTCCGGTCTGACCGACGAGGAGCTGCTCAAGTGGACCAAGGAGGACCTGGTGCGGCGGCTGAGGCGGTCCGAGGCCGACAAGATGAGCGTGATTCTGGACCACGGGAATCTCATCCGAGAGGTCAATCGCAGCCTTCAGCTGCACTTGAACGAGATCAGGGGGCTGAAGGTGAGGGGGCGCGCATCTGTGAAGGATGAGATCATAGGTTTGGAGCGCACCTGAGAGCGCGCATAGCAGGAGGGGTGTTCTGCTGTTCAGAGACACGGTGTGAGGGGAGATGGCATCAGTGAAGTTCATTGTGCCTTTGCGTAGGCCTGTATGACAATCTGGTGTGGGTGAATGTAGACCCTGTGTG
Organism: Pempheris klunzingeri; assembly: GCF_042242105.1. NCBI lineage: Eukaryota > Metazoa > Chordata > Actinopteri > Acropomatiformes > Pempheridae > Pempheris > Pempheris klunzingeri. The sequence goes on along the minus strand of NC_092014.1, from coordinate 22,395,730 downwards.
CGCAAAGGCTTGCTCATGGGCATGTTTAACCTAAGGCGGGCTTATAGTTTCTCATTTAGCCTAACTTTTGGTGGAGAAGTGGGAAAAATCTGGGGTTTAAAAGACCAAGAAGACTTTAATCATCAAGGCATAGTTGTGACCAAAATCAGAGACAAATTGTATCCTTACAGCACAGGCCAATGAGGTAGGAATTCCTTCTCCTGATACTAAAGAGGAGGGCATGTCTGTAAATCTACTGCTCTGTTCAAACGCCAGGGCTCAAATCTGACATCCAGATCTCTCTCTCTCTCTGTCTTAGCTACACACACATCTCACATTCCTAGAAAATTCCTGCACATAAATCTGCAGCAGTGCAAGTTGCCTTTAGACCAACATGGCCTTTGCTTTGAAAGTATATGCAAGTAACCTTTACCGCCTTCACTTTCTGCACTGCTAATAAGAGGAATGTGGCACAATGTCCACAGTGTTTACCTTTAAAGCTGAGACCCAGCCTGAGGTAGCCTCAGACGCAGCACATGGGGATCATTTGGCTTTCTCTGAGACCTCGTCACCTCTCCACCCATCCAAGCTGCCTAATTACACAGGAAAGAGCTGGAGGGTAAGAGAGGGAGAGGAAGGATATGGGAGGAGAGGAAGAGCTTTAGGGAAGGTGTAGAAGGGTTGTTTAAGTAAATGTTGCTTGGTGTAAAATGTTCGTGGCCTTCTGATTTCCTGTGTTAACCCGGACTTATTTCTGTGGGTGGATTCTCCATTCCCCGCAGAGCATTCATTTACGTTATGTGCTCAAGCCTCAGTTTATCTCCTAACTCTTTTTCCTCCTCTTCCTCTCAGGACATTAATCAGAAGCTGCAGGAGGACAACCGTGAGCTGCGGGACTTGTGCTGCTTCCTGGATGACGACCGCCAGAAAGGCAAGCGTGTATCCAGGGAGTGGCAGCGCTTGGGACGTTACAGTGCCAGCATCATGCGCAAAGAGGTGACCCTCTACCTCCAGAAACTCAAGGAGCTGGAGCTTCGACAGGAGGAGGTAATCCGGGAGAACCTGGAGCTGAAGGAGCTCTGCCTGCTGCTGGACGAGGAGAAGGGGGTGGTAGGTGGGGGAGGTGGCGTCGGAGGAAGTGGAGGGGGAATGAGTGTAGGGATGGGAGGTTGCCGCAACTCCATAGACAGCCAGAATAGTTTGCTGCTGGTGCCTGGGCACGGGCTCCTGATGAGGGATGTGGGGGACGGGAGCAGCACCTCCAGCGCAGGCAGCGCTGACAGCTCCGATCACCCTCACCAAAAGCACTTGGCTCCAGGGGTGGGTGGAGTTGGTAGTGGTGGGGAAAAAAGGAGCCCAGAGCTTGTGCACAAACCCAGGTGCAGCAGCATCAGTGGAATAGGAGGCATAAGTGCAGGAGACAAGGAGGTGTCCAGCCCTGAGCACCCTGCTGGGCGCCACCGGAGTACAAGCCTGGAGTACCCATACACCCTGCCCCAGCTCTGCCGGCCCCGCTGCGGCTCCATATCCGTGCCTGATCACAGTCGAGTCATGCGGGGCCTCAGTCCGGAAAAATACGGGAGGAACGTGGGCCGCCGTAGTCCGGAGCAGCACCCCAAGCACCACAGCTCCGATCTCCTTCTGGGCCAGAGGCAGCACTTCCTGGGTCAGGGAGGCAGCGGGGAGCTCTATCAGAGGCACCACAGGAGCAGCATTAGCAGTACTGGCTGTGGGAGCCCCGAGCCCCGGGTGGCACATTTAGGGACCACTGAGCACCATGAAAAGGTCCTGGGGGGCAGCCCAGAAACTCATAGGCACCAGTACAGTATGAGTCCTGACCATGTGAAGTTTGGCAGCCCTGTGAGAGAGGGGCAGAGGAGGCCAGCCGGAGACGAGCTGTCGCCACATCATCGGAGCATCTACAATGGTGTTAATGGTAGGTGTGTGTGTGTGTGTGTGTGTGTGTGTGTGTGTGTGTGTACGTACGTGGCAATGTTTCTGTGTATGTGCATGTGACCATACTGTGTTATGATCTTTTTGCCCCCACCAAAACTTACTGAAATTATCTATGAACTTACCCGTGTACAACATCTTTGACACACAAATTCACATATACTCACACCACACACACACACACACACACACACACACACACACACACACACACACAAACACTTAACAAAAGTTAACACAAAAGTATCTCAAAGTTTTGCTACTTTGCTGTGTTCTCTCTGTACAAGAAGTACACAGTAGGGTCGGTTCAAAGAGGAGATGTGCTGTGCTACATGTGTCTGGAGTGCATTCATTTGATTGAGAAAATAGAGAAACTCTTCCCCATTCTGACTGTTGCAAAATTTACAGCGTTATTGATTTTTTTGGCGTCTCAAGAGGAATGTGGGTTGGCTCAGTGGATGAGGGAGAAAATAAAGCGTTCAGAAATATTTATTTTACATGGTCTGTATCTAAGTTGGACAGATTCAGCTCAAGCGAACCACGCTCGGATTTCAGTGCGTGGTGCAGCGTCGCTGTTGGCACGCAGAAAGGCGCACACACACACACACACACACACACATGCACCTCTCAGACGACGAATTACCCCCCAAATCTTTGCTGCAGTGATGCCCATCTCGGTGAGATCAGTGGGAGTCGAGGATGTCAGAGAGAAGGAGGGATATCAAAGTACCAACTTGGCTGCTTTTAAATACCCCACAGTGGCTGATAATGATTTCTGGAGTCTGGGGAAAAAAAGTGCTGAGTCGCACAGAGCTGGCAGAAGCTAAAGGACAAATTCCTCAAGGTGAAATATCTGCCTGACTTTGCAATATGAGGCTGAAATTACAAGGGAGACACAGCCAGTCTAAACAGTATGGAGTAAATCCAACACTTACAGGAAGGATTTCAATTACTTCTCATGAAGTGTTGTCAGTAGTTACGTGTTATGTGCCGTTGTTACCAAATGCTGAGTAATTTCTGCTCATTGATTTTTCTTTTTGGATTGATGTTTTGTTGTGATCAGATCATTTCAAAGTCAACACACAAATAAGCGGTTACAGAGTGTGCTGTGACCTTAAAGGGGCCGATTTTACACATGAAGATCAGTTTAGTGGTCATGGGGAGCACGACTCAGCCTGTGAAAACAGTTGTAAAATGTCATCTGTGGCCCTGCAGCAGATTTATCAAGTCTGAGGGAAAAAAAAACAAAAAACCCCGATGATGTAATTGTGATGTCATCAGGGTTATGTCAGCTTGGGTTCGGAGGCTGAAAAGCCTCTGGTACAAAGTGGAGATATGGAGTTTGGAAAACACCAGACAGGGATGGTGTTTTAACAAACAGAACGTACTGGGTTGCATTATGGGAAATGCATTTTCTGGGTCTTGACCTACACTGAAAATCAGGATGTCTCAACCTCTGCTGCTTTGATTGTAAATGTTCTTTTTGTAAACTGTTTTTTGCGAGTCCCCCTAACCTTATGAAAGCTGACCCAAAGTACCCCTTTAAGAATTACTATATAGCCACCGTAGCCTCAGAGATGACCGCCTGCTAGTCGACATGCTCTCTTTTGCCAGTTTGCAATCTCTACGGATTGTGCCGGATTATTATAAAGACACACAATTTTGATTTGGATCATCATTCTGTTTCTATTTTAGCTCGCTGTGCACTCTGTAGCTCTAGAAGAGATTTCAATCTGGATGTAACCTGAAACCCATATGATGTCTGCAAAAGGCCACGCCACATTAATGCCTCGCAAATCCTTAATTAGAAAATGTTGTGAGTGCACAGGGCACTGACTGGCCCTCGAGTCTGGTGGTTTGCCAACTGTGGCATAACTGTTGTGAACTTAGCTCAGAGTGAAATGCATGCACCAAAGAGCCTTTAGCCAGGTTCATAAAGACTTCATTAAGCCTGAGCATGAGGGACATCTGAGCGTGTGCGTGTTGCTATAGAGTCTTGTTGGTATATCATGGCAAGTTGTCTGTCAGAACGGCTGTTTATCTCTATCATGAACGTGTCCCCACAGGGCTGCCATGCCTACACCAACCCGACAAGGACACTAACTTCAAGTGTCACAACATGATATTTACGGTTAGATCAAGACACGCAATCAACAGTCAGCTGGAGGTTAGCTGAGGTGCAGATACTGAATTACTTGTTTCAAAAGTTTCCTCAGAGATTAGAATGCACAAACACCGCACTGTCTGTGATGAAGAAGGGGAATGAACAGATCTGTGAACTAGGAGAAGTAAAGAGAGCAGCTCTGTGGCCGTGTGTGTGTCGTCCACTGACCCGTCCTTACTGCCATGTCCTTTTTTGGACGAAGAGGGAATTTAATTCCTGTGACGATGTAGTACACTCCACTCACTTGGATTATCCTCTAAGCCCTTAGCACAGTATTATTTCATTTTTTATGTACTTGCGTGTGAGTGTGCGTGTGTGATTTGGGTGGATGTGCCACAGTGTCCCGTCCAGGGTCACTGTAGCACTGTAGGTTTTTATTCAGACAAATGAGTATCTCGTGTTCACGTGCTACTCGGCAGCACTGAAGCTCAGGCCATTTAAATTCCTGACAAAATCCAAAATGAAAGCAAAACAACACTCTGACCTCTTCAGCCTTTTAACGCAATCTGCTTTTGCATCTTTTGGGAAGCTTATCACACATATTCTGTTATGTTTAGAGAAGGGGGAAATGCATGACCCCAAATGACTAGAAGCACTCTTTGTAAAATGATGATGTTGAGTTTTCTGTGAGAAGAAGCCTGCATATGCTTTCCCTTCCATCTCAACAACATATGATCAAGAAAGCAACTAAGTGCTTTAACTAAACAGGCATTTAAAGAATTGAGGGAATACTAAGTGCATACATTAGAGATACAAAAACTGTACGTCAATTTGGAAACTCCTGAAGTTCCTGGATAACTGTATATATTTTCTCGCACATATAAGATAACAGGCCTGTAAAGGGCCTGTTATTGGGTCATGCAAATAAACATGGAAACCTTCCGTTCAGTAGTGACCCAGACAAACAGTCTTTCCATGTGATAGATTCCCTCTTAGTGAAAGATAATCAGCCATGAACACTGTAGTCTCCTGACCCAGACTGGAGGGGTGACTGCTCGCTAAGCCTGTAGGATCTCTGCACTGCAGAGGGTCTTTTTCAAAAAGAGGAGACACTTAATCATGTTTTCTGCTTTAGCAATCACAAGTTCTGCATATTAGCCTAAGCTGCTCAGATGATCAGGAGGAGAAAAAAAGGGCGCATGGGAAAAAAAGACGTTACAGAGTGTGGGAGAACCTCTGCCCTTGTGATGCCCGTGAATGCCCCACGCACCCACGCATGTACCCACAGACACACACACACACACACACACAGAGTGTATAACACAGTCTGCAAATGACCATTCACAAAGCCCCACCCTTACTTAGTTACTGTTGCTATGTGCAAAGCTTTTGTGGCGCATAAACCATTTACAGCGATAACTGCAGCAGCTTTACCATCCAAAATTCTTAGTTATTTCTTTAAACAACGGCCACTTGATTCCATACAACAGTGTGAGAAAGGCAGGCTCCTCATTTCTAACATGGGACCATTGATTTTGCTGAAATGTCACTTGCAGGTTTGATCAGCTGTAGCTTACTAGATAATAACTGTTAACTGTGTGAGGTGGTTGAAAAGTCTGTCTCATGCAACTGATACATACATGATGTGATGCTAAAAGACTGAGGATAAAGCGACGAGTTTGGCAGACAAAACAGGCAAAAAGTACGTTTGGCTGAGGAAAGAGTAAACTGCTAATGACCAGAACTGCTAATGTCAGCCTGGTAGTCTGATATAGTAACACTAAGAACTGCATATTCATGTCTCACTCCACTTGGTGTCTTTCGATTTAATGAGAAGTGACAAACACTGGCCGCATTCTTGAGCACGAAATATCTGATCGAATTAGCAAAGATCATACCACCGTCTCATTGATTCTATTAATCTTTATAATTGTAGCATCAGTTCAGACTGTCCAGCTCCTCTGGCTGTTGTTTAGAAGTGCTGCTGCCTGTCAGTGCAACAGGAAATCATCACTGAAGCTCTGGCCGCAGATAATGTTCTTCCTCTCCTCTGTCTCCGAGAAAGCCAGGCTCTCCCTCCCTCTCTCTGTCTTTCTCTTTCCCTCCATCCTAATTGGCTGCCAGTGTGAACAACCAGCTGTCGGACGGAGAGGAAACTCTGATTACAAAGCCCTCTCTCTGGAGGAGGCTGGAGGATGTGCAGTTTGCCAGGCTGAGCCGAGGAAAGAGGGTTGAGGAAGTATTTGAGTGGATTACTGGCTGTTTTCTTCCCCTCCTTCTCTCTCTCTTTCTGTCCTCCTCTCTGCAACGCATCTCCTCCTGATCCTCTGACTCCACTCTCTCCTCTCCTTCCTCGCTCATCTGCCAAGGCGATGGATGGAAAGAAACCCCTTGACAAATTGTGAAGTCCCACTGCCAAAGCGGCATGAAGAAACTCAAATGTTTGTCACAGCTGCTCTGCATGAAAGGATTTGGGGGAACATTAGGCTGCTGTAACTCAAATGGATTAGTATTATTACCAGATAGCCTCATCTGTGCTGCAACTATCCCCACGTTACCTTTCATCACCAGTTCGACTTGCTAAAGTGGCATGAAGTTGTGTAGAGTGACTTGTTCTAGCACATAATCCTGTGTTTCAATCGCAAAAGATTCTATTTAGTCATTTTCTTCAAATAAGGACCGCACTTTTCATGTTGTGTGTGTTTTATCATCTGAAACAGTAAAAGAATGAGATCAGGTTAAAGCTCCAGAGATTGTTAAGACCTAAGGCCATTGGAGACGTGCGATTCTCAAGGTGGATGTCTTCATCACTACCCCGCGAAGGGGAAAATGTTACTTTTAAATGCTATCATGGCATTTGAATTTGTAATCACACCTGAGACCAATTATCCCAAACACCCTTGCCTATAGGCCATCAGAGCAGCCATTAACCGAGGAGTGCATGATTAGGCGTTTTGTTTATCTACCTCTGGTGCATATCATTGTCATTTTTAATCAAGCCGGCGTCAGCTCCGTGTCTTTAAAGCTTGCTTCTTCCTGATGGAGCAAAGGGCCACATACCGCCTCTCTGCTGTGGGATACTTTGGTCCTGTACACATATTTCCTGCCAAATACTCCTTTTAACAGTAATGTCAATGGGAAACGGAGTGTGAAATGTCGCCGACAAGAGAACAATCATTATTTTTGGCAAACTAAATTGTAAATTATAGAGGCAAGGAAGGTTATTATGTACTGCAGAGATAACCAATATGAACTCTTGCAATATTACGAGCGTGAACATGTGCAGCATTTTGGCACTTTGATGCATGCAAATGTTATTATTTGAGCTCTTAGCTGTTGTAGGATGAACATTCCTCCCCATCAGCAGCTCCTAAGTAGCTGTGTGAGTTATGAAGGAGCCTGCTTGGTGTGCACTAGCGTCGCTCCAGTCCAAACCCCAGAGGTATGTGACAAATGTTCCACAGTAACCCCAGTCATCCGGTAGACACGCAAACCCAGTGGAATGGAGTACAGTCTTTGTCCTCTTACACTGCGCCAATGGGGAACAGCCCACTGAGCTGTGAGGAAATTAGCTTGCTAGGCCAGGTAATTAACTGGAAGTTGAGTGGCTGCCATGTATAAGGGCAGCTCTGGGCCTGAGGGAGCCTCTGTCAGTCCCAAAGTCACCAGCAGTAACCACATTTAGCTGTGTTACATTTACTTCGGCTGTAGCTGTGTGTCATGCTCAGAGCTGGCAGTCTGAGAGTATCAGGCGATCAGGTGGGAGTGAAGGAGGTGAGCGGAGCTGGACAGAGGTAGCCGGGTGCATCATGCACACTGTGCAAGCTGTCGTAGAGCTTTATGTTTGGCAGCTTCCAGGTGTCTTACTTTCTGACAGTAACAGAGGAATTAAAATGAGCTTCTTCAGGTTACCTCTATGCTTTTGTACTCAGACCAAGGCTAGGTAACCTTTGCTCAACAGCAGCCACTGTGGCCACATGAGACGATTTGGGGATGCTAGTGAAATACTAAAACACAGTGAAAAAGTAGCACAGGCTGAAAACAGTCATGATTGAATTGACCCAGTAATGTCCAGGAATGCATGTTCTGCATAAGATAAGTGCAATAAATGTGTCCTCAAATTTCTTTCTTTCACGCAAAGATCAGTTTAATAAAACATGTGATTGTGCTCCTGGGGCGTACCAGGTACCAAATACCACACAGGACAATCATTGTCCTGTCAAGTCTGAATAAAGCTTAACTATTATTTATGTTACAGACACATATGCCTAAACTACAAAGTCTTTACTGTCTCAGATGGATGAGACAGTAGTGTAAGAGAGAAATGTTACATATTCCATGGCTGGAAAGGGATTAGAGTTTGCCACCACAGTTTAGTGGGCATACCAGACCAGGTGAGATGGAATGAACATTGAATGAAGCAATGGTGCGTTTCATGCGTATGACTTCAACTTTTAATCTGTGTTTTTCTTCTTCAGAAAGTTGCACAGTCTTGCTGTAATGGTCGGTTAGCTCGTCCGTGGTGGTTGCCTGTTGTGCGTTTGTATCACTGATCAAGCAGCAGTGATGAGCCTCTTCGCCGCTGCCATCGCTGTGATGTGTTTTTTTTTACAGCCTTGCCATCTGTTAAAACAGGGATAGAAAGTGAGATAACATATCGGGAACATAACATGTCAAAACTGCTGCTGCTGACAACATTATTATCCCTCCCTTACACAACACTCAGGATGTAGTTATCCATTTCCTGGGGCATACATTTATCTCCTGCCCATATTGTGCATTATGTGCATTTGATGTAATGTTTTTCCTGATGAGGATGACAGCAAGGCACGTGTGCAGCTCCCATTACCGGGGATGGATGGGCTCATCCTACCAACGTGAAATGATTGGCACCGCAGTCATTATATTTATATCATTATCTCTTACTAGTTCTCTTTCAGGGACGTCTTTCGGTCTGTGAGGTTTCCTCTCTGAGAATTGAAATCAATTTCATTACCCCCCACTGCTCCAGACTGACTGGCTCATTTCCTGCACTGTTACAGCAAAAGGTACATTTAATTACCTCTTTCATCTGGCTTTGTGAGAGCTTTAGCTGCAGGTAAAACAAGTAATTGAGGGAATTCTTGGGTTGCTTTGAACTGCAGTAGATTGTCATTTTTTGTGCTGGTACGTTACTTTTTTACAGTCAGTGATAAATTTTGAGGTTCTTTTGCATGGTTTCTAAATACAACTCTATATTGATATACTTAATATTCTACTTTTCATCGTGTGATTTATATCTCATACACTAAAGTGCTAAAAATATCGCTTTCACTTTTTTATGTGAGAAGAGCTGCGTGAAACGTGCCTTTTAAGAGCGGAAGAATGTAAATTCTTGTCAGCACCTGCATTTAACCCTGACGGCTCATGGCAGCATGTGACGAAATGTTACCTAAATCCTGTATTTGACTGCATTGCTGTGATGGAATACATTGCATTATTTCTATCTAAATACAAAAGGCTTCCTAACATGACACAACTACAGAAGGGTGAGTGGTTGTCATTAGGGAGAGGAGAGGCCAAACAGTCTGAGAGAGTGTAAGCAAGTTTCAGCCTCAGGACATGGGTCACCGAGGTCCAAAGGCTTGTGGGAGTAGAGAAGACAAGTCATTAAATGCAGATCCTTGGCGCTACATGAAGCAGCAAAGAATCTAACAAAAATCTAACATCGTTCACAGCTGGTCAAATTACCATCATTGCATCTCATCCCCACCCATCTGAGCCACACACACACACACACACACACACACACACCACAGTCTTCTACATGCTACTGTATGCCCGGCCTGTTATATTATTCAGCAGCACTGAGGAGCAGTGATGGGCGATGACATGTTAAAATAGAACAACAGCAGTTTATCTTGCAAATGTCTGCTTAAATATTTCATTTACTTTTGAGAGTCATAGCAGAATACATACCACACCAATGCAGCTGAGTGTGAACGGATAATGTGGGGCTTGGACTAGAATAACAAAAGCGACAAAAGGAGAGTTAGGGGCTGATGTCGTGACAGCACTAAAAATCTCACTTCTCAGGTGTTCTGCTTTTTGAAAGCTCTGGTGAACTCGTTTGTTAATATATGAACCTTACAGAGGTGGTTAATTAAAAAGAAAAAAGGTAATTCTAACACCCATCCAACAAGCTGAATGTGCAAATTCCTGGTAAAATTCATGATGTGATGTCTATACTCCATGCGTGACTTTGCGCGTGGTTTCGTGAGTATGTCTCCCCATTTTCCCTGAGATCACAAAAGCAAAATAACTACACACACGCTCACACACAAAACCACACACAGCCCTTGTAGGCTTGATCAGCCTACAGGGCACCAATTATCCAGCTCTACTTCAGTGAGTTTCATGCTCTCCTCTCTCCACAGTCTACTTCAACCTCGCAATGAGCCAAACTGCAGAAAGCACGACTTCAAGTTATTTGCTGTTCCTACCTGCTGCCATCACTCACTTCATTACAGTTCTTACACAGTAGCGAGAAGACACTTACCATTAATTGTAGCAGCACGACAGCTTTTGCTTTTGCCCCTGTATTCTTATACTGTGCATAGACGAATGTGGAAACAAATGGGAGCTTAAATAATTAAAATGTCATTCAAGCGACGCTAGGAAGTATTTCTGTGAAGACGGAACTATATTAGCTAAAATACATACAAAAAAAAGAAGAGTGATAGAGAAGAAGCAAGTCTGAAAACACACACGTGTAAATGGGCAAAAAGTAAATATTCCTGCATTGTAATGTTGTTACAATCCAGCCTCAGAGTCCAGCTGTTTCTTAATTTGACATTTTAGAAACTACACTACTCACCAAAAGTTAGGGATATTCAGCTTTCAGGTGAAATTTCAGGATGAACCACCACCAATACATTTCCTGCTTCAGTTAGAATTGGTATTTAAACAGTCCTCCTCATCATGCTGTTCACATTCTGACATCATGAGACCAAGACGACACCATCAGCAGCACCTCAACACTGGAGGCTTCAAACAGGTCCTCAGACAGAAGTGTCCACTGAGCTTAGAGGGTCACAGAGTGTCATCAGGAGGTTGCAACAGAGATACAGAGACTGAATTTTACGTTTACCCTCGTTTACCCCCCACTGTTGTTAGATTTTCTTTCAATAAATTGTTTAAGATGAAGAAACTACCATTGCATGCTGATACTTAAATGTCCTACTTTCATGATATAATATCACTGTAGCATTAACTTTTTACATTTTCCATAAATTTCACCTGAAAGTCGAATATCCCTAACTTTTTGTGAACCCTGTATGTTTATTCACATTCTTGCCAAGAGTTAGACTGATCAAAGACCCCCAGTCACTAAGTGTTCTGCCTGCTGCCCCCCCGGCAGACGGTGCTGCAGCATCTGGTCCTGCACCACTAGACTCAGGGGCATCCCACAGGCCATAAGACTGTGGAACTCTAGAGCTCATCACTAGGACACTTTACTACTGCACTCATACACTTTACCTGTGTTTATATCTCCACATATATTATGTTTAGCACTACTTTTATCTCTACTGTTACCTACAGTGTACACCTGCTACTGCAGCACTATATTACCACAGTATTATATTCTGTTACATTCTATTTTATGTTATATAGACCTACATTATATTTTATTCCCATATTTTATCTACTTTACTAGCATGATTGCTAGCATTGTTGGAGGGAGCCGAGACTCAAGATTTTCATTGCCATTGACTGCTTCACTGTAATTGTTGTGCATATGGGGGATACAGAACTTGAACATAACACTCTCAGTTAGCTTGGCTTGGCATAAAGACTCCTCCGTACAACCACAAATTGTACACTTTTTACATTTCTGTTTGTGTATCGAATAAGCAAACGGGACACAGTGTGTTTATTAATGAGATTTAGAGGCTCTAATGGACAGATTGGTGAATGCAGGAGCCAGTCTAGCTGTTTCCTCTTGCTGTAAGTCTTTATGCTAAGCTAAGTTAAGCCTCCCAGCTCCAGCTCCATACGTGACACAAAGACATGAAAGTGGCAATGACCCTCTCATCTAATTCTTGGCAAGAAAGCAAGTGAGTGTATTTCCCAAAATGTGGGATGATTCCTTTAATACACTTGTCATCAACCTTAGATTTCTTGACCCAGCTGCCCAATCTCACAACAGTGTAATGTCTTTAAACATAGCATATAAAGTATATTATATTACATGTAAGGTCTGGAGGAAATGTTAAAAAGCTGAAGTTGGAAAGAGAACTTTGGAAATCCCTACCCTTAGTGTAATTGTATTGATTTGAACGAGAAAGACAAGCCACCAGAGTCTGACAGCTAATGCATCCATGGCTGACAACCAGTGCAGCCAATCAGCAATGTGGTGCAGCAGAAAGAGATGAAATTCCCCAGACCTCGAGTTGAAGTCTGGCCTCACAAGACTGGTTCTTTCTGAGAGGCACTTTTACCCACTGACTTGACTGCATAAATATCCTGCATTTTGTTTCCTCTTGGTCTTCGTGCTAAGGCCACACACAGCCTCTGTATTATGCATTCAGAACTTCCCCTCCTGCTCCAGAGTTGCACATAACAGCGACGACCGCAGCTGCCTGAGGGACGTCAGGACGAGCAGCTCTCCTGCCAGGCAGCCTCGCTGACTGACTGACTGTCTCTCTGATCGCCCGACTGACTGCTAGCTAAACGGAAGGTCACTGATCTACCATGCATCTCCACAGGCTTTCCTGCCCAGCCAGCCTGAATAATTTATGTGGCAGATTTTTAGGAGATCTGAGGGAATGGCCATGTGAAATTACCTTGCATTGATCCTGTAAGTTGAGAGAAGGAGAGGGAGGGGGCGTGACAGATCAAAGAGGGCCGAGGGATGAGGAGCCCTGAGGAGTGCAGGTTCATGGGTTTACTGGCTTGATTCAGATGTCAATAATAACTTGAATGCTAGTTTTGACAAATTATACAGATAGCCTGCATCCCAGATTCGTTTTTTTAAACTTATTTCGCCAGTTTTCATGAAACCCAAGACTTGAAACCCAAGTGGCCTCAAATTTCTTACATGAACTGTAAGATTATGAGTTATATGGAGTTAATTATTGGTGCCTGGCAGCAGAGGGAGAGGGGTTCCCCATCCGGAACAGTGATTTATTCAGTGTGGGAGCAGCATCTCCCCAGCCAATCTCACAGATCTCTTTGTGGGGAAATTTAGAGCTTTTCACTTGAGCTCTTGTGAACAGAGGTGGAATTTAAGGGAGCTTAGGCCCCACATTATTCTGGAGTAATCACATTATCTATATGCTCTTGCTCTGACCCACACAGAACCCTCTTCCCTCTACACATCTCTCACATCCCGTTAAATCCAATTTGGGTTTTAACGCTCTGCCCATAACTAAATCACCAAACACCGCCCAAGTGTGCTGTATGTTTTCTCACTTTATAATTCTCCTTGCAGAGGTCACGGGTGTTGGCTGCAATTCAGAAAGAGCAAGTTTCATTAGGCATTGATTAAGTTCACTGTAAAGGGATTGTCTGGATTTTTGGCACATGTCCGCTGTGTGTTAACAGGACTGCTCCATCACAAGACGGCAAATTGTAATCTTGTGACCTGCATGTGTAATTGTGACTGCTGACCTTGAGTCAGCAAATCCATTTAAGCTAATTGTTCTTGTGCTTGACCATGTGAGGTTTGAATCCTAAGACCCAGAACTGAGTTAGCTTTATACGTTAAACAAGAAATTGTATTGTTTCCACAGGCTGATGCTTCAAATCTTTCATGCAGCTCCTTCTTTACTTATGTCTTAACTGTGCAGTCCTAGGTGTCTTTGTGCTCTGATTCCTGACTGTAGTGTAACCTAACTGCAAGCATGACAGTTGCATCTGCAGAGCTGCCAGACTGCCTGACATTAAAAGTAATGCAATGAGACAAAAATATCAAGCATGTCTGAAACTGATCTGGACGTCCCAGACAAGGTAATGAGCTCTGGAACAGAGGGGCGCCAACCTTCGTACAGCAGGGTGATGGCAAGGCCTTGCCGGCATGTGTTTATTATGAGGAATAACCTGGAACACATCTGGAACCAATCACATAGTCTGCATAATATTCATTTTGCACTAAAGTAACCAACCTAAATTCATGTTTCAGCACTCTGGCATCAATCCGAAAACACATTCAAAATCTGCTGGGATGTGACTGCTAGACTGTTATATATCTATATCAGTCTATCAGCATGTTAAGTCCTGCTTTGAAAATCAGTCAGCTACACATCCTGTAGACTCGTGTGTGTTTCTATTGGGAGGATCTTAACACAGAACACTGCAACCTCCAAGGTGAAAGTCGTGTGACAGCTAAAGACCAATAAAGCCATTAGCATCAGTAGGCTACTTCTTTTGCGAGCTTTGTTAGTGTGTCTACTAACGCTGTAAGAGAACGTCACGCTAAAAAATGTGAAAAACTACAGAATCAAAAAAACGCAGGAAAGCTCAACCTGCAGAAATGTGTCCATTGTAATATTTGTAAAAGAAATACATAAAACAACCTCAGTCTGTGTGGTCTTTTAGATTACATAGCAGGCTAATAGGTTGCACAGCCAGTGCAGTCTATCACGAGTTTTCCATATGTGTTAGCATGTAAAGCTAGATTCATAGCTATGCTGGCATTCATTGACTCAACAATGTACATCAACGCTATTGGAATACAACATGGAGACCATAAAAAACTTTTCTCTCATGCTGCACAAGTTGTTGATAGTGAAGGCAACATTAGAGAAGTTGAAGAAAGCCTATAAATGTTAAAGTATCAAGTATTTTGTGAATAAAGCAAATATATTTGTCATCGAAATTAGTCTTGAACACATCTGGAACACATTGTAGCCAACGGCAGGTACTTGGCCCAATATTAGTTTTGTATAAATGTGACCAGCATAAATTTGAAGCTGATTTGTGAGGACTGTCTCGTTCATTGTTAGAATTCATAAGTGCTAGTTTTATTTCTAGCATTAATCCAAAACCACAACCAGGAACTACCGGAAGTCATTCCAAAACCACCATAACTTTATATTGATCCATTAGAGCATGTTTAGAGGAGCTTTCAAATACGACATCTAAACAGCCCAGCTCCGCTTCCTGCGCACTGTCTGAGTCTTTTTTTTTTTTATGTGTGTTTGTGTGTTAGGAGGAAGTGGGATGTGATCATGTATTTACCTCTCTGCAACTGGTGTATGAGCTCTGCTTGTGCCGTGAAAGCAATTCAATTCCACACACCCTAACCTCCAAATGAAAATACCCCCCCCCCCAGCCCACCGCTGCATCCCCCAACTCTTTAAAGGACTTTTTTATATCTGTGCCGTCTTGCCTCACACACTCCTCCCCCCACGGAGATAAACAGAGTGGAGGGAAGGGGCCGGGAACTTGGTGGAGGTGGCTACTGGAATCTTTTGCAGATCTTTTGCGGTCACGAGAGCGTTATGAATCTTTAATGAGAGATGTTAGCGCGCCAAGGAGAGGAAATGTGCTGAAAACATGATTATGGGCTCATGGGGAGGAAACCTTTGGTGGAGAGAGAGAGGGGAAGAGAGAGATATCAAGCGGGCGAGCAAGGATAAAAGAATTGTTTTGAAGGGCAAAGGAGGTGAAGAGGGATAACATTTTTTTCTAAGCTCGGACCGCTCAAGGCAAAGGCATTATTCCACTTCTTAACTGAACCAACTTCTGACCAGATGTGCTCACAGAGCCAGAGAGTATGAGCAAATACCGTCTTGTGCTTTAAAACAGCTTCAGATGAACACCACTTTGTCTGACAGCAACACTTTTCTTACCAAGCAGGAATAAAGCAGTGCAGCGGTCATCGGTCAAGGGTGTCGAGATAGAGTCAAGAGCTTGGCTTGTGCTTAAGGATAATAGCGCTGAGTGCGATAGTGTTGTGTCTTACACTTGTCAGTGTGACAGAGCATGACACAACTTTTAGCGACTGTTTAATTTGTCACTCTGAAAATAAGATCAATCCTTTCACTGTCTGCCCAATTTTGTCTCCGGCTGTTGTTCCACATTATCTTCTCGTCTTAGATTTGATACACTCTGAGATTAAGGTCTAGATATATCAGTCAGCCTGTAGGTGTGTGTGTGTGTGTGTGTACATGATTCACATTTAGCCTCCCTGTGAAGGTTGTTGCCGTTCTGCTAGCTGTCATTTGCACCATTGCAGCAAAGATTGAAACAAACGATGGGGGAATGTGAAAAAGTTGCAAATGCTGCTCTATATAACATAGTATAAAGTGGTGGCCATGGACCTGATGCTCCTTTTGAGTGTACTTTGTCTTTCAGGGAATTCTAAAAGCTCATCTTTTGTCATGTCATGCTTTTAGTTTATAGAAGAAGAAGATGAAAAGATGAGAATTTGCAAGAATTTGATGATTTTAATAATTCTCTCATAACTGTGCGTGATGTATGGAGCTAGAGTCTGGAGGCAGTTACCCTAGCTTAGCATAAACACTGAAGACAAGGGGAAACGGCTAATCCGGCTTTGTCCTAAGTTAAAAAAATCAACCAGCATCTCCAAAGCTTAGTAAATAAAACATTATGTCTCTTACGTTTTTGTCTGTCCACAGAGAAAAATGTCAGAAACGATAAATTGTGGTTTAATTCTTTATGAACAGCTGCTAGCAGTGACTCAAACAATCTGTGATATTGGGTGCCAGACAAACTGCACAGAAGTAATCGCCTCTTGGCTGTAACTCTACATTTAACGTACATACATGAGAGTGGTATCAATCTTCTCATAAAACTCTTGACAAATAAGCAAATAACTGTATTTTTGCAGAATGTCAAAGTATGCCTTCATGTATGGTTCAGTCAGTTTTTGTGCGAGTGGTAACTGGGATATGTTCAATAACAAATTCCAAATTCCACTTTTTACATTTCCAAAACTGGTCCGTCACCATGTTTTATTGATGAGTCATTTCTCCTTGTTTTGGCAGTCAAAACAGACAGATGTCAGCTCAAAATCATTAGATTAATGAGGCACTCTTCTCTTGTCAAAACAACACGTTTGAAACTCACCTCCTCCTCTGCCCCCCCCTTCTCTCTTCCTCTGTCTCTTTGTCACAGCTTTGATATCAGCCGGCTGCTGCACCAACAACTGTAGAAATGTCAAGCTATGGGACAGGTAAGAAGCCCTCTCCACCTCGCTCCTTTTTCACAAATCTCTCTTATGTTAATTAGAGTCTTTGAAAGAAGGAGAAGATCCAGCGACGTTCATTGTGTGTTCTTTCCACGAGGGCCCATAATCCACTAATTAGCTCCCATTATTCTATTTTACCATACAGCGTGCTTCATTTAGCTGGAGTCTGGAAGCCTAATTACATATAACAGCTGGGATGGAGGGCATTTGTGATTTATATAAAAGAATGACATCTCTCAGTATGGAGCTTACGAAATATTTGAATATCTTCGCACTGTGATCATTGCCACATTGCCAATCATTATGTGATTGACACAATATCTGGGAGTTCTGTTGTGATCCTGTGTCATTGCAGGGTCAGTCCAGTGTACCGGCTCCAGATGAGTAATGTGTTTGCATGCTTGGTCTGGCCCAGGTGTAATCACAGTGGGTTTACAGTGGGACTACAAAGTTAGAGGTGACCCTATCCTGTCCCCGTGTGTATCCTACATCTTCAATCAGGCCCCAGTGGGAGGGCGAGATGGCTGTGTTAATATTTAATGACTGCAAGACAAGACATACCTCCCCCAAGAGGATAGTCGCGCCCACCCCAGCCTATCTCACACACACCACCACATACAGTCATTCTCATGGTCATATGATGACGTTTTCTACATCATCTGTGGGTTACCGCGTCTTCCTCCTTTTCTTTTGCATTGGTCTTTTCACCTCATCATTCCATCCATGCCTCTGCTTTTCAGCCCACTCCCACTTAACCTCAAACAAAAATATCAGTGACTCAGGTGAGGAGCAGCAGAAAGTGTACTTTATGTCAGTAGATGATTTGCAAGCTCAGAGACAAGCAACAAAGATGTGCTAACAATGCAGGCGGTAGCAAGGTCCCATAGCCCTGTTCTGTGGTGGAGACAGGCGCAGGCGGAACAAAGGGATCTGTCACCGATAAGCCACAACACAAAAACCTGCAGTGATGAACATCTTATTCAAACTCAAATCTGCTTCCACATCTATCTATCTATCTATCTATCTATCTATCTATCTATCTATCTATCTATCTATCTATCTATCTATCTATCTATCTATCTATCTATCTATCTATCTATCTATCTATCTATCTATGATAAGACATAACTAGTTGTAAGTAATGGCTTTTTTAAGGGCTAATCAATCTTTTGCTTTAAAGTTCAGCCAAGAATGTCTTTAGTGCTGCCAGGTTGTGAAAGATCCCTGTGGCTAATTCATCTGGACCAAGAACATCTTATTTACAGCTGCAAAATTGATGAATTATTGTAAGAGCCCTAAAAAAAATGGCCTTCAAGGTTAAATTCAGTATTTATGTTGGGATGTGAGTCGGGTGACCTGTACTACCAAAGAACACAGGATTTTTCACAGCAGACATTTTGCCATGTCATAGTAGGAAAAGCACAGGTGTAAATAATAAAGTTAACAATGAATTCCAGTGAGCGGCTTCAGTTTCAGAGTCCTGGATTTGTACATGTGGGTAACTGTCACACTGTCATAACTCACTGGGACACTTGAACAGCAGGGAGCCATCGTTGTTATGTTATTAGCAACACCTGTTCTTTTTGCTACTACCAGCCAGAATGTGTGCTGTGTGCTGTGAGAATTAAGGTTGAGTTTTATTCATCACCCTGAAATTAAGTAATGCATTCTGAGAAATGCATTGCCATGCAGAGTGGTAGTGGTGTCTTACTTTGCAAGCAATTATTCAGCTAAAATAATTGCAGCCTAGACTTCCTATCGTAACAGACGAGTAATCCTGACTTCATTCAGCCTAACCGAGCAGAGAGACTGGATTCATGTCAGGTTCAACAGGTTCATAGTCAATAATGAGCTCGTTTGATATAGTTATTGCACATTAAAAGTCTCATAAAATACTATTACTACTACTATCTATAAAGAATTAGTAAAAAATGTGTTGACCATCAAGGCTTTAGTCATTCTTAGCCTTATTAGAAAGGGGCATCACATTTTCTTACATATGTAACTAAGTAGATCTACAAGAAATCTTTCCATTTTCTTGTGGGAAACTGGCAGAAAATGGCTTAGACATCATAGAAAATATGTGGAACAACCTTTATTCTCACCCACACAAGGGTAACTGTGCTGGAAAATGTTAGCTGACATTAGTTGTCATTTAGTGATAAAAATAAAAAAAATGACTAAAATTTAAATAAAAAGTGACTTCTGAAAATGAGACCTGAAATGAAATAAAATGAGATCTCTTCCTCTTCTTCTTCTCTTTCTATGCCTGTGCAGCTTCGATGCCTCCTCTTGACCTCAACTTGACCAGCTACGCTCCTCAAACGGAGGATGGGGCGGGGGGGTCCCAATGGTGCAGCCCTCCTGCGTCTCTGGTCTTGATATACGTGATGGTCCCTGGACGGCACCCTCCACAGCGCCGGATGGTCTGTCGTCCATGGCGTCCTCCTCCTCCGTGTCCAAAGCCCTGAAACAGCCTGCCTCCATGTTTTCATTTCCACATATCCAGAGTTTGAGGGACAGGGGGGAGTCTCGGGCCAATGCTATTAGTACGGTTGGTAAAACTTATGAAGACTGCCACGGCTAAATGGATTAGAGTGGATATCTCTCCCTGCCAACTGTGACACGGCTACCTCCCTGAGAGTGCCCAGAGGAAGGGAGGGACGCTGGGGATCGGTGAGAGAAGTTGAGCGGAGAGGACTCTGCACTGTTTGTGCTGCTACCCTCTGTTTACAAATGCAGATCACTGGTGGAGAAGCACATGAATATAACTTTATACGCCCTGCTGTTCCAAACCTTAACCGCTTTCCCACAATCTACCCTCTTTCTTTCCCTCTCTGTTCTTCCACTCTCTCCCTCCTCTTCTTCATCGTCAGATATCCGTCATCTTCAAAATGTGTAACGAGACTGGTGTAATCTAATGTTCTGTCTCTCGGTCTCACATGGAGGCGATCACATCGATTGCCATCGTCTTCAACTTTTTTCAGCCATTTAGAAACAAAAACAGAAACCTATTTGTCAAAGATGTTCTAGCAAAGAAAAAAAAAAACAACCTCTTCCTGTGTCTTAAACCAACATGGTCAACATTACTAGCTGCTGACAGATGTTCTAGTTCTATAAGATACAATGTTCAGGTGTAATTTTTCTTTTTTGTATTATCTTCTTTGCTCCCTTAAAGCGCCTATATTGAAGCTGGGGATAAGATTATACGTTTCTCCATGTTGTTTTTTACAAGGAAGTAAAGTCCAAGTAAAAAGTAGATTATTGGATTAGTTTTCTATATATCTATATATATAAATATAATATGATTATTATTTTTGACTTACTGGTATTAGAACTATTATATGAAGATGCATATGATATATATCAAATAATAAACAGACTTCTTTATGTAAAGTGCATCACTTGTTTGGCTTTTATTTCAGTGTGATGAAATGGCTCAGAGGTGAGTGTGTGTTGACGATTGACCCTGTGGTCAAAGGTCACAGAGGACACATTGTGGAGCTGATTGTGTGGTTAGGAAGAAATCAATAGGTCACATTCGGCAGCAGTGACAAGGAAGGTTTTTGAATACATGTGGTAAAGAATAACCAGTTTTGTTCATTATGATGAAAAAAAATCCAGAGATTTTGATGAAGTAAGGTAACCAAGCACTAGCAAAAACACATCCTGACTGCACACATGACAGCATCACATGTTGCTGCGTCTCATCCTGTCAGATTGGAGACAATAGGGTCAAACGGGGAAGAATTTCCTGTGAAGTCACTGGAACTGAAACAGTTCCCCTTCCTTTCCTCTGCACCCATCTCTGTCCCTCACGTCCTGACCAACAGGCTCAATCCAGTTGTGCTATAACATCTGCTACACGACCAAGGATTTCCGACATCATTGTGTGTGTGTGTGTGTGCGTGTGTGTGATGGCCTTAAAGGACAAAGCTGATGATGTTCTGTATATTTGTTACTATCAACAAATCCCATGACCCATATGTTCCAACCTCTACCCCATCTGTGTCCCCGAACCTTTTTGTTCCTTCTGAATATCAAAATCTGTAAAAACAGATCACAAATATGTAGCTTCATTTTTGAAAATAAAAAGACTTAATAATTCCCTGAAACAACTGGGTTCTGTAGTTTTTAGCAAGCGCTACTCAGTAAATAGTGCATTCAAGGGAATTATTTCCCTTATGAGATTTTACAGCAGCAGGACAGTGTATACTTGTCATACCTGTCCTTTAATATTAGAGGTAAGGCATCTAGTCCTTTTGGTTAAGATTATGCCCCCAGAAAATGAATGAAAGTCAGTGCAAGGTCATCACAAATATCAATGTGTATTCGGTCCGTCAGTGGGTTGAAGTATTACCGTACACTCACAGTACAAGTGAAAGCAAACTGAAGCTGATCTGGTTTGATCTGAGTTCTCAGAGTGATTAGGGTTTACTTATTTGCCCCAGAAAATCTCTTTAATGAGGGTCTGTGCTGTGCTGGTATTTAAATCGGATGTGTTGGCACTGCTGTTACATATTGTCCTCCTATGGGATGCCCTGCTGGGGTGTCTGGAGGATGTAGTGGTTGATGGAAACGAGTGATCGCCTTATCTATAAAGCTGCAAAGTCACTGTGAATTAATGAAGCTGTATTGTTGCACCCCCCCCCCCCCCGAAATGCAGAGAAAAAGGAGAACACAGAGTTCTTTATTCTTAGTGTGCATAAATGTGTGCATATAGTTGTTAGAAATGTAGTGCAATGAAAATGTCTCTGTGTGTTTTCTTTTAATCTCGTGGCTGTGTCAGGAAGCTTTAAATCCAGATTGTCCAGTTCCTTCCAAATCTCTATGTGTGTGTGTGTGTGTGTACTTCTATAGACATTCTCCCTCTGTGTGCATGTGTGACTTTATGAAGGGGTGTAGAAGTAAATGTGTGTGAGCATGTGTGTGTTTACAGTATGTGCTGTTCAATATGCAGAGTCATGTAGATGATGTGTGCATTTCAGCCACCCAAACAGTGGTTGGTTGATCAAGACACACCCCTGCCTGCTTATCCAGGAAGAGAAAGAGAGTGTGTGTGTGTGTGTTTATATTGATTTGTGTGCATCTGTGTGCATTTTGCTGTTTAATGGCATTTATGTATAGTAAATGTGTGTGTGTGTGTGTGTGTGTGTGTGTGTGTGTGTGTGTGTGTGTGTGAAAAGTGTGTTTGGGGAGCTACAGCTTATGTGTGTGTGTGTGTATGTGTATGTGTGTGTGTGTGTGTGGGTGAGAGCATGCAGCGCCACTGATCTGCTCTGCTGCATTGCAGCATGTCCTGCCCATCCCGAGGTCGCCGTTGTCCTCCGCCAGGGCACTCTTCCAAGGTCGCAGCAGGTCAATCCTCCCCATCTGCATACCCAGCCGATGCAAGGGTAAATCTATAAACACCACACCAAATCTGTCAGCTGTTAGAGCAACAAGACACCAGTAAGAACCAGAGCTGGAGATAACCATACTCAGGCTGCATGGTCACAATAATCTATCGACACAGAGAGCAGACATGTAATATACCCAGATGACCAACACAAGATGAACTGCTGCAGCACACACATTCCACATGTAAATGCATGCAGCTGAAGTCAGATACGGTGGCCTGGGGGCTGTTAGGTCTGGTGGAATTTACTGTCCATCTTTGGAAGATGAGGACTTTTATGGGAGCAGTCAACAAGCATGTGGAGCCAAGGATTTATGAGCAAAAATGCCCTTTTCTCAATTTATCGTGAAACAAGTATATCATTGCTTCATAGATTACTGACCGAGATAATGTGCTGGGAAAATGGAAATAAACACAGTTTCTAACATTAAAGGCTCACTCCAAAAAAAATACACACCGCAAAGGACAAATCTTAAGTTCAAGGCCAGAATCAAACAAATAAAACATTGATGCAATGGACTCAAGTAGTTGTATAATCTAAGCAGAGAAGCCTTGAGAACTCATGAAAACATAAAGGGTTTGTAGAGGAAAACCCCAAAGAGGCGTCTTCGAGTCAACAGTGGTGTTTGTATGAAAATCAAATACGCTGTATTATTTGTAGATTTGTCCATCATCCTTATCAGTCCTGCTAATATTGTGCCCACAAGAGTAATTACTGAGATCTGGCTAACACAGCAACATCAGAACAATGAAGTCTGAGTGGGCAACAAATGAGCAGCCGGGGCGCTCAGATATCTTGTTAACAGGCCAACAGTTTAGCCAGATTATCAAATACATTTCATCTGGAGGAAAAGCCACAAGTGAGCGCACCTGAAATGGCAGCCATAACCCCTAATTGAAAAGTGTGTGAACGTAACTACGGCAAGCACAGTTGGTCAAAGTTGCAAAAGCAGACAACTTGTGGAGTTAACTAGTTAACTTAGTTTTGGGAGCAGGGCCACTCTTCAAACCACACCTTTAATCAGGCCTCTGCTTATACCTGATGAATCCCTCATGTCCTGTTTGTCTCTGTTCTCTAGACGACAGGTTGTGCTTTGCATTGCGACAGTCTTCCCCAGTCCTCCACATCAGCTCAGTACACGTCACCAGGCAGAAATACTGCAGCAGAGAGAGTAAACAGGCAAATTATCTTATCATCCTCTCTCAGCTTGCACATTCCCAGCGCTGATGGTGTCATTCCTTACCCAGTACTCAATATTCAGCCAATGACCATGCCATCACCCTCGTCTGTTTGGCTGGCCATGGAGCTTGTTCCATTCACCCAGACTTCTAGCGATCTTGCTGGAAAGTAGCCTGTTAATTTTGCTGTATGCTTCACTTTCAGTCGCTGAAGCAGTCCTAAGTATTTTTGGCTCCATTTCAGAAGCCTTATGTTGGATCCTTACAAACAACTCCCTTATATTCTCCATCTTCTCACCTCCACGCCTCAGGCTTAGCACTCTCACAAAAGCTTTCTAAGAACCCGGTGTTCTTTTCCAGAGAGAAAACCTCAGGGCCTTGCAACTCCATTCCAGTTTTGAGGGGATCTCTTTGGACTCAATGTCTTTCTGGGCATCTTTACCCTCAGAGAAAATACAGTTCATCACTGGTCTGCATTGTCTGCTGCCTCTTTTCGTCACCATACTTGATAAAATGAAAGAACTACCTTTTCAACTAAAATAGTATATTTTGTTTGAGAAGCAGGATATGAGGACAGCAATGTTTTGCTATTCAAAATAGTGCACGTGTAACAAAACAGACATTGATCAAAGCGTCTATAATCAATATTTTACTTGACAAACAGTATGTACAATGTATCAAATGACAATGTGAAATCAATGTGACGCTGTCAAAGGTGTTGCCTGTAGTGATGCATCACAGAGGTCTCAGCAATTGATGAGCAAAGGACTGATGGCCAAAACCATGACAATACGGCCTAAGTTGAACTAAACTTGATGATAAAGTTATTGGAAAGTAACCCTGACTTTGTCCACCTGTATTCCTGAACCCAAGCAAACCTGAGACTGGGTTTACTGTAGGTCAGATTCATAATCCCAAAGTCTCAAAGTAAATTTAATACCCCTATCACACATCGTCATCATAGAACACCTGTCATAACTCCAACGAAAGTAAAAAAAAAAATGCTATCACAAACAGATTTTGCCAGTTCTTTGTTTTATTCTATGACTGACGAATGTGATAATTTGAGCATAAATCAAATGAGGCACCTTGGGAAATGCAGTTTGTGACAGCTGACTGACTTGCCTTCTGACTATCTCTCCTGTCTGATGTGAATTCAGGGAGCTGCTTGACAAGGAGTGGCTTGTTGTACAAATACTCCGCCTCAGCTCATCTGCCAGGATGTTCAGGGTTTCATTACATTCTCGCAGCAGGAGGATTTCAATGGTGCTATCAATGATTTATCAACTAGATACAATGGAAACAAACAAATACATTACCCCCAATAATTTACTGTAACACAGCAAAGTCTCAAATTTCCCTCATGTGACTGAGCCTTGTTTATTTATGTAAATGGATGGCATCTCAGTGAGCATCCTGGTGTGAAATGTAAACCCCGTCAGACAGGATAGTACCGGGACAGGAAGAGAAAAAAGTATCACCCATCACTCATGATCTTCTCTCTGCATTCTGACTTGTTGGTTCTCTGGAGGCAGAAAGAAATGCAGATCATCCTCGAGCTAGACTGATTTGAATGGAGCATGCATCAGATGTGGACAGGCATTTAATTTTTCCATGTTTTCCGTGCCCAAAGAACATTTTTCTCTGTACAAATACTGCGCCTGCGTCTGAAGTGAGGAGGCAATGTGCTTCATCTGCATTTTGATCATAAGAAGAAAACTCCTTTGTGATCACAGCCAAATGCTTTAAACGCTGTAAACATTGTCACAGTCCTGCAACAAAGCACTTCTCACGCCATGTAGGTCACCATCATAAGCAGGGAAACTTCTATGCTACATGTGTCTTAGACTCGTTTGATAATGACCCATCTCTAGTACAATGGGAGTTAATTACGTCCTCTAATGACTTCACACACTTAGGCTAATGGCCAACAGAGATAACAGATCTCTCATTACCACCCTTCCCATATCTTGGCTGGAATGGAGGACGTATTAAACAAACTGTGTGCACTTCATTGTGGGGACACTTACTGTATATGGGTCCTGCTGAAAAGGGACACTAATTTATCATAATCTGTCGTGTTCAGTGCTGCTGCCATTAAAACACACATTTCACTAGTGGCGCTTTATGATAATGTGACCAGCGCTGCAATAGTGTTTACATGGTGAGACAGTCAGAAAATTGGCTTAGAAAGTCAGCTAATTATTTGAATCCATACTGAAGGTAATGATATCAAAGAAGATGAAAAAATGCAGCAAATTTATCAAACTAGGAACGAAATAATTTAAACTGATAGTCTATTTGCACCTGAGTATAATTAGCCATACGGCAGCTATGAGACTATTTACACCAGTATAAAGAACAATGAATTCCCATTCAATTTAATGTGGGTGTGTTGGTTGAATGGTGTGGTTACAGGACTTTCACACAGGCGAATGAGGCTTGAAATCTGTGTGAGACCAACAGTAACAGCAACTATACACTTATATATGTCAGTTTTATTATTATCAGTTTTCAGTCACAGTTTGGTTAGGTTTAGGCACCAACACCAAAACTTGCTTAGATTTAGGAAAAGATCATGGTTTGGGTTAAAATAATAAGACAAACAACAATATAAAGGGCAGTAAAAGGCAGTCTTTCTGACATACACCTGGGTGTAAATAGCCATATTTCTTTATTTATATTTGATGAATTATAATTTATTTATTTATCAATAGAAATGCTTAAAAATTTTTATGTGAATTTAGGTCTTCGAATGCACCAAAATCCTCAAGGTAACAAACATTCGTGCTGCATTTACTGATGACAGTCACATTTGCTGAGGGATAAATATAACCTACAGTATCTGGTAATATTAGCACTTTGTACAAGGGTGAATTCTGCACAAGGTCAAACAAGTATAATGTCTGTCATGACCGCTTATGGCCATTTACATTTATCATGTTGCTGTAGCACCATCTACAGTATGGGTACATATTTTACATGACTGCTGGATGATTAGATGTGTTCACCTGTCAACTTCATTTGGTTGCAATTACACAATGCTATTACAAGAAATGCTAGTTTACGTTACTTTACCACCTAGAAAATGTTTTTTGAACTGCATTGAGTATCACCACAGAAATGAATAATTTTTGTGATGCGCCAAATTAGGTGAAAATCGAATGAAATTTGGAGAAAAAGTGAAATAGATGTATGTTGCTTCAATGTGTCATGCTTCATACATAAATGTGTCCTTTCATATTTGTTTCAGATATCCTATAAACATAAATATGAACAAACAAACATACCTGGACTGAACGCAATGTCTTGAATGGTCTGCATTCAAGACATTACACAGAACAAAGTAAAAACATGGAAAGACAGAAGGAGAAAAATAAGAAATATATATACAAAATTCCACTCCACCATAGAGTAGGGGTGCTCTGTATGGCTCACCCAGCTTGCAGAGCACATAACACAACTGTAATGAATATCTCCCACCAGTTGTTGGGTAAAGTTGCATAAGAGAACATTCATGCTGACTTAAAAAAAAATGTCCTGAACCTTCCACATGTCTCACACAAAGAGAGTGTAGAGGCAGTGCTTCACAGTGGGAAGCTGCAGGAGGAATATTTTGTCTGGCGTTTAATAAAACTAACCAACCAATAAAGCATACTGAGGCAATGAGGCACACATTAACTCGTGTTATGGGCTTTGGTGACTCGATCATTCTGACTGATGGACAGATGACTTGATTGATGGATGTGCAAAGACTCGGCGCCAGAGAGCATTCATTCTATTTGCAGTCGCAATCTGTGTGTAATTAGCATCTGATTTACTAAAGGCAGCAGCTAATTATGCAATCAGCGACTGGTACTGCCTGCTCTCTGGGTGCCTCCCTGCAAGAGAGCTTGAAAGGTGCAGTTCGGCGGTGGAATTGATGTGAAAACTGCCTCTTTTCTCCCAACTTCCCTGGAGACTTTTTGTGATGCACTCATGCTGTCTGCTGTCACTGAGATTTTGGTGTAGACTAAAAGTTAATTCTTTCTTTTTTTTCCCTTTCATTCATACCAATATGCCTGCAAAATCTGTACCTGCTTTTTGGTGGTAGAGAATTTCTCACACATAATGACTCTCACAGATTGAGTGAATCTCTGATGATTTTCTTCTAGCATGTTAAGCACAAAATGATGTATAATAATGTATTCTCTAACACATCTTATATTAGCTTAGCTTATCAGTGTTTATCTGTTGGCTCTGTGTTTGCCTTCTTGTTGTCCTTCTCCCTTCATTACTTGTT
Organism: Pempheris klunzingeri; assembly: GCF_042242105.1. Taxonomy (NCBI): domain Eukaryota; kingdom Metazoa; phylum Chordata; class Actinopteri; order Acropomatiformes; family Pempheridae; genus Pempheris; species Pempheris klunzingeri. The sequence goes on along the minus strand of NC_092014.1, from coordinate 22,367,640 downwards.
TCTTTCTATGTTTTTTTTTTCGGCTCTGGAGTGGGTGAACAGAGTCAGGAATGGTGAAGTGAAATGTTAGCATTAACACAATGCTGATGTGCAGTGACAGCAGTGGAGGCAGACCGAGGTAGGAGCTGAACTCCAAGAGAGATCCAGGACTGACTCATCCAGACAGGGGTGAGAACAAGAGACCAGACCCTTAAGGCGAGCTTTCACGTGAAACTGCTTCGACTTCCACGACCTCTTGTCCGCATCCTCTCTTCTCCTGCGTCTTTGTTTTTGTTTTTTCTTCCTGTTTGTTCTGGAGTTAGTCAAGTGTTAACTCTCTGAGTCTTCAAAGTTATATGTCAGTTTATCATTACTCATTCATTTTTTTTCAACTGAATAAGGAGGTATAACCCACTCGGTTCTCAGTTCTGTGTTGCTGTGCCCATTCTTGAAGTGTCTCTGGTGGCTCTGTAGATATGACAGCTCTGTCGTAGCTAATGTAACTATGCAAATATGGTTTTCTCCTTCTCTTTCTGCCGGTTGTGTTTGTTGTTAATGGTTACAACATGGACCAAGTTAAAGAGAGTAACCTTTTCATTTTCAGTAATGCTGGACTAATGAGCATTTTTTCATCCAGGAAAGCCATTTCCACATCAAACCTTCTATTTGCTGCCTTACTTACTACTCACAACAAGACAAAGAGTTGTAGTAAAAGTAAAAGTAAAAGAAAGCAATGATTGAGCATACATTACAATGCATAAAAGCTGAAAGTGTTGAAACGGTGGTCCTTAAAGCTGCTATAATCATTATTTTTACACTAAAGGAGCAGGGATATCGATGAGGCCATGGAACACGCATGCAGCACACCATCAGACTTTGTGGATCTTTCAACGGGCCACCTGTACCAAATTAGCTTTGTACTTTTATAACAGCGTTAGAGAAAAAGTGATGAACCCAGTGATTTATTCCGTGGCCCCTATAATAGAGATTCTGCAAGTATAAAAGATCAAAACTGTCCCATGGTTGTTTCTGCCTTCCAATTGTAATAACCTGGTCAGAGCACATTAAATAATATGGATCTGTAGTCCACACCTCCAGTCACATTCATCCATCCATCCATTAGCTATACAGCTTATCCTTAAGGGTCTCAGTAGGGGGCTGGAACCAATCCCAGCTGACATTGGGCGAGAGGCGGGGTAAATGCTGGACTGGTCGCTAGTCAATCACAGGTCTGACACATAGAGACAGACAACCACTCAGGCTCAGTTAACCTAACCTGCATGTCTTTGGATTGTACACAAACACACAGACAACATGCAAACTCCACACAGAAAGGCCCCAGGTTCACACTAGCAGACCAGCTGGCCAGCAGATTCAAACCTGGAGCCTTCTTGCTGTGAGGCAACAGTACTAACATCTGCACCACTGTGCTGCCAAGTCACATTTAGATTTGTATTTTTCACAATGAAATGATCAAACGTGTTTTTATACATAAACATGAAAAATGATGGTACTAAAGCAACAAAGCTGTCTCGCTATTTATTAGGAGAAATTAATTTCTGAATTGCATATATACGTAGTATGTGAGGTACATACTGTTCATTAAAACGCTTAATTTAGACAGCAGATTAGAGAACATATACACACTAATATGTACAGTTCTGCCTGATAATAGTTACCTAATATTGCATAGAACACATCATTTGTAGTCCCACTGAGGAAGGCAGAATACATGCACGTTTCACACAAATAGACATTCAAATTCATACTTGTGAGCAGTTTAAAATCTACACTCCACCTGTCTATAGAATCTGAGAGAAACTGAAGCACCAGAGGAGACCCACATGCAAACCACAGCTTGCTTGTTGGTGTGAAACATTTTTTTTCAAGACGATAACTAGGACAGAGCAGGCAGAGAGAGCCTCAGCTGGACTTTAAGATACTGCAGGAAGTGGATTTGAATTCAGTGCACTGCTGGGAGGCATACCATGTATAGGATGCACAAATGGCAAGAAAACAAATTTGTATTCTCTGATGAAAGGAGAATGACTTTGGTTGATGATTTGCTGCTTAATCGCTTGCCGATCTTTCAGATATTATAGCAAAAACACATCAGTTTAGCAAATGGGAATTTCTAAATGTGTGACATTATGACTTTCAATCACTCTCTTTCAAACATCAAATGAATACAAGACTGCCTCTACCAAAGCAATGATCCCAGCAACAAGCCAGTCAACCCAACTACACACACACACACGCACACACACACACAATGTAATTATCATTTGACCCAGTACGACAACAACACTGGGCCACCAAGCTGCAGCTAAATGTGTCCAGCTCTTCACCCACATCAAGGAGCCGACAGATGCTTTGGTTAGCCTCTGATGGTGGTGGCTGTCTCTTTCTCTCTCCTTTTTTGCCCAATACTCAAAACTGAATGAAAGAATTGACCAATGATCTGCTTAAATTGGTTTAAATGATCTAACTTTGGATATCAGGAATTCGGCATTTGATGGTTACGTAATGCATACCTGGCTGATGTTTCCATCGGGGAACCATTGTATGAGGGTTAGCAAAATGTAATCTCCCGTGGAAAGGTAATCTGTGGACAAAATGCTAAAGCAATAGGGTACCATTTTAGCACCTCTTCTCACAATGATCAGGTATAAGGGTGCACTCATGCACATGCAAGCGCACACAGTCACACACAGGCGTACACCCGGAAGATGAGGGTAAGAAACAAAGGGCCATCTTAGACCGTTTCACTATATTAGTTTAGCTACAGGGCTTGAAATAAAGGATGAGACGACTCCTTGGGGATATTTTTGATGGCTTTGTCCCCTCCTGTTCTTTACCACACTGACATTCCAAGTCCCCATTTTTTCTGTGGTTTTATTATCACTTTAAAAATAGCCGAGCCCCAACAACCACCTGCAAAAGCAGACTGCTGTCTGACAAAGGAGAGATGCATTTGAAAAGGGATTCTTATGCATTTTTAATACTGGACTATGATGCACCTCAAAGCTGAGTCAATTCACAATGAATCAAAAGGTCTTAACTAAATGTTCATGAATTATCTCGTACGTGTGGCAGCTCATGCTAATGTATGCCAGTTTGAGGTGGGAGGGCGAAAGAATAAGTTTCTTCTGAGTGATCTGAAATGATAAAGGGTGCTCAGAAGTTGGATTAAAATATGCACTGCTACGAGAGTGCACTCCCCACCCAGCACACACACACAAATACAGTAATCTGTTAATCTGCATGCACGTCAATATGCCATTAGTGTCGTTTGAAATGAGGGGGAATAGGTATCACTCCTATGAGACCATCAGCCCGGCGAAGGCTTTACGCAGATTTGTTTGGGCTTATCCCTGTGTTGATGGAGAGACAGAGGAGGAAAGAGAGTTGGGATGAATGAGTTGTGGGTAGGAAGAAGGCTCAAAGAAACTGATTGAATTTGGAGTTTGGATGAGATTCAATGGGTGGGCCCCTGTGAGGCAAACGTTGCAACACATCAGTGAACCTGCAAGAAGGAGTGTGGATAACTAAGGGAGAAAAATAACATAGGATTTATTCATTTAATTCATTACTTTGGTGGTTGTTTTTCCCCATACTGCAGCCATTGTGAGTTGCTGCTAAGTCCATTGCTAACGTGTGGCCTGAAATTGCAAACAAATACCCTTGCAAAATATCCTGCAGTCTAGAGAAATCTGATATATTATAAAATAAATTAATTTAGTAAAATTAGTGTAACGAGGATAAGAGTCGACAGCCCTCTGAGGCTATACTGAGACACAGCGGTGCTTTGAGCTAAATGCTAATGTCAGTGTGCCAACATGCTCACAATAACATTACTAACATGTTGATGTTTCGCAGGCAGGGTGCAAAATACAGAAGGTCTCGGGGGGTCCGAGACGCTTGAGACCGCCTGAAAGCCTCATCAGTAAATTTTGTCTGTTTGTTACTTGCAGTGTCTTTTAACAACTTACTATGTCCAGTGTTCATGGTTCAAATGGCAAAACAACTTTTCATAAACTTGGATACAAAAAATGTCATTATTGTGTTTCCTTTTATGTTGCCATTTAGTGCCTGGCTGTTTCTGGTAAGGCCTTCTCCCATGGGTGGCACTGTTGGAAATGTCCCACGATCCAATGGGGTAGTTTCAAACCTAACGTTACGCCATACAACCTGAAAAACAGTGGTTGTTTTTTCTGCTTCGACATTGTGGTTACACTCGGTTCAAATATGGACTCAGTATGCATCACATTGGGATTATATGTCAAAGAGAGAGTAAATACCATGAATTCTTAACTTTGGATTCACTTCTAAAAAGCTGAATCAAAATTACAATAAACACATAACTTTTTGGAGGACTTTCGTATGCACCTTTAACCAATTCTCTAGGTACCATGAGTGACTGCACGAGGTTTCATGGCAATCCATCCATTAGTTTTTGAATTATTTCAGTCCAAAGTGTCCAAAATCTAAAGTGGTTCAGGACCAAAGTGGTGGACTGACAGAAAGGCTGACATTGCCATTCCTAGAGCCATGCTGCTTAAGATAACGTTGTATAACACTAGGTTGTTTGCCACATGGACAAAAAGGGCCGAAGGCTCACAAAACAATACAAAATTTTATTTCTGCAGTTATATGATCGAAGGCTCCACAGCAACTTCTCGACTAAACTAGGTTATTTCATTATTTGATTAAATATTTGATTATATTCACTTCTTTAGCTAAAACAAAATTATAAAACATTATCTTTTTTCTAAACAGTCATGATATCAGTGCAATATTTCACTTACTCCAAGATGCTCTGATATGGGAACAGAACTGATGAAGTTGAAGGAAAGCAGTGCGTGGTGTTCTTTTATATTCTATTCAAACCAGTTCTATTGTAGTCCAGTCTGTTAATGTGGGGCTAGTCTGAGGAGCCAACGCTGGGGGGAAAACATTGCCGAGTGTGGTGGTGTGAAACAGTGGATGACGTGTGAGGAGCTTTGGGACAAGAATCAGAGAGCCAGAGACAGGCTGGAGCAGCCGTCCTGCTGCCCAGCAGGCCTCGGCCTCATTAGAATCAGCAGCAGTTTGGTTCTGTGTGTGTATGTATGTGTGTGGGAGAGTGTGTTCGTGTGTGTGCTTGTGAGAAAGAGTGTGAGTGTTTGCTTGCACTAGCTGGGAGGCCCAGTGGGCAGGAGCAGATGCTCCATCCTCACACTCAAACTCCCCCAATAGAGTCCGTTATCTCTGTCTGACTGAGGCTTTTTGCTTGCCTCGTCTCTTTCTCTGTTTCCCTCTCACTTGGCCTTTGAACCTCTGATACCCTGATATACAGTGTGTATACACTTGCTCACATCAGGCCTATTGTACAACTTCCACTGTATCTGTAGACTCTTCTTTTTCTTCCTAAATACACTGAGATCATACTTTCCTTCCTGTCTGAACAATGGTGGCTGTGGTACAGGTCCTCTCTAAGGCTTTGCTTCATCACATTCTCTATAATTAACTAGAGACTATAGTGCTCATTTGCTGCTGTCCGCATCAAAACCACATCCCAAGTTATTTTGCACCACACACATTGTGTAAATTGTTGTTTTTTTACATTTGCTTTCAGTATTTTAAAAACACAAATTGCCGTTCTATGCCGTGCTATGCCGTGCTATGCCGTGCTATGCCGTGCTCATGTGTATTTCCTCTGGATTCTAACAGCAGTGGGTTATGCACTGACCCATGATAATATGGATGCAGTCCTAAGCACAGCCAAACTGTGATGATCCCTGCCCTATACGAGTGGAGCTGACATCATAGCGACCTGATTGGCTCAACATGTGTGGTCATGCGGTTGACAAGAGACATAGTGCTATTTTTGTGAGTTCAGCATTCAGTCATCGTAAAGCTGCTGCATATCAGTGGAATTGTTTTGACATTTCACTTCTAACTTGGATCTTTCCTTCAGATAGGAACTTTTTAAACTTGTTTTCACTAATCCTGCAAAACATCTCAACATCTGCCGGACAGATTGGCACAAACATTGGTACAGATTTCATGAATCCCAGACAATGTCTAATACCAGATTTGGTAACTCTCTGACATTTCCCCTAAGTGCTACCATGGCACTGACATGTTTGCTACTTATGGATGGATTGCTGTACAATTTGCAAACATATTCTTTGTCCCCTGAGGATGACTTCATTTTGCCCAATACTTTAATTTTACGAAATAACAAACCTGAAAAACTCATGACATTCTCATCAGCTTTGTCCCTACTTTCTGTTTAGTGCTAACTTGCATGTGATGTTAGCATTTAGCTCAAGTATAGCTTTGAAGAACCGTGGCATGCTGTAGATGCTTAGTCTTGCTATTGTTGCAATTGTGAGAAACCAACTGCTAGCTCCTTATTTGACACTAATCTATGAATATCAGTTTGGACATTGTTTAACAGTGTCACATTCTCACAGTAATGGCAAATTTGTATATCAAGAAAACAAGGTGCAGCGACAAGGAAGCTGTGCCATAACCACATAGTGCATACAGTAGTACATTGTGGACAAACCTCAAACCTCTAGCTGATCAAAGTGACACCAATCCCCATGCCATCCCTGTCAAAACTCAACTGGTGTATGCCTGCATCATAGGGCTCTGATCACAGTTGCCCACAATATGACACCTAGCTGTTAGACGGCTGTCTTGACAACTACAATGCCCCAAGTGAGACGTGCTTGAAAATAAAGTTTGTTGGGCAACATGGTTTCAAGGGGTTCCTTTCTGCTTGAAACTTCTATTTATTCCTGTGGGTGTCGGCTGATTGACATTATGCAGAGAGTGACGTGATGTTGACACTGATAACACTCAAGAATGCAATATGAAATAAGAATAAAATGGGGAAGATTAGGAACCGAGGAACGATTACAAAGTTGATGAAAAAATCAATCGAAGTACTATGAAATATGATCGGCACAACCTTAAAAAACAGTCTTATCTTTAAGGCGACGTTATATTCTGCATAGAGGATTTTGCATGTAGGTTAAACCAAATATGGTTTCTTTTTGGAGACTGACTCATCCCCAAGAATAAAACTGTAAAGGTATACAGGTGGCTCACACATACACGTACACACATGACTACATACATACAGTATGTAGGCCCCACCTAAGATCCCCCACAATGTCTGCTGTCTCGTCCTTGTCTCTGCGAGCCTCCCTGCCTCCTCTTATCTCTAACAAGAAGCTTTATCATTTTGTCTGAATGGCAGTGTCAACAACCCAGGCTAAATGGCCTTTTCCAGGACCCATTTGGCTCCACATCGATTAAAGACCCTGCCACCCTGATGGGCCATAGTTGCAGGAGGAGAACGGGGGATATGTCAGAGAGGAGGCCCGGTGATGGAGTGACTCAGCTTGGGCAGAGATCTAAATTCAGGGTGGGGCAGGTGGAGACGGTAGTAAGAGGAGGGCTGCTGAACCTCGACACCAGTAAATATCGAATGGATGCTGTTTACTGACCTGTCAGAGAGGAGTATTGATTTCCCCTTGTGTCCAGTCTAAAGAGGTAAACAAGAGAATAGGACCAGCACACCACGCCATGCCTACGAGTCCTTGTGAATCAATGCGTGCAGGCAAAGTACATTGTTCCCTCACCTGGAAATAAATCGCTGAGCTGTAAATCATCTGGATGACACTTTTATTTTCAATAACAACAGTTTTATTGGGACATCTGTGCCACCATCTGAAGCAGCTTCCTACCAAACGTGGATCAAAATAACAATGTAGTCATATTTGATACATGAACATTAGTGAGGAACCAATGAGAATGAACAGCACTGGAAACCATGATGCATCCTTCACCTCAGGGGTCAATTGCCAAGGTCACACATGTCATCATCAGCACTCTGGTGTACTTTAGACAGTGATAGAGCACGTCTTTAAACCTTGACACGCATCCAGGAACCTTGAAATGTGAGATAAGCATTTGTAAAAATCATTTGTCAGAGCATCATCTTTCTGTGTCTTGAGAACCTCTGGGAGGAGAGGGGGGCAAATTGTGCTTTTATTTATTTAGAGAGATGCAACAAGAGGTCTCTAATGGGATTTGAGCAACGGATTATTTTGTAAACACATTAATTTGAGTTATATTAGAAAACTTATTCCACTCTCATGTCTTTGTTCTGAGTATGGAGCCAATTAGCTTGGTTTAGCTTAACTTAGTGTAAAGACCAAAATATGCCTACCAGCACCTCTAAATGTGACGAATTACCATGTTGCATCTTGTTTGTTCAGTCTCTCTACAGCTATGCAGCTATATACCTGTTAGCTGGCAGTCAACTTTAGATGTGTTGGTAGGTGGATTTCTTTAGTCAGGCTAGTTTCCTGCTACCTCCAGTCTTTAAACAAAGCCAAGCTAAGGGCCTCACAACTCTGGCTCCGTTCCCAGTGCACATAAATGAGAGTCGTATTAATCTTCTCATTTAACTGTTGGAAAAGAAAATGTTCAAAATGTTGAACTATTCCTTTTACTAAACTAGCACACAATGGGACAATAGACATATCCGTGTGCAATTATTCCTTGAATTGTAAAAACAATTAAAACAACTGTCTGTATTTCATTCTATGGCCTTTCTGGGGGGGCTAATTACAGTTTATTTAACGTACAGTATATTTCTCAGACTGTGGATTTTCCAATGGAGTCTGGAGCCAAAAACCTCACTCCTGCTACTGCTCTTAACATCAACAGTCCTATTTTTTCTGGGAGTGAAATGTGCACAGACTGTAAAGCAAGACCTGAAGAGCAGTTTGGTGTATTTATGTAGAAAATATATTGGCGTAAAGTAATTACAAACAACGCCTTGGATCCCACATAAACATAATGTTTGAATATACAGTTTAAGCCTGAGAATATACAGAGCACAGCTCCTACAGGATGGTGCCTGCCTGTTTCTCCTCAGAGAGCCAAGTCTGGAGGGTCTGCAAAAACAGGCCAAGCTGCTCTTAAAATGGCCACCGGGGTAGGAGATTTATCACACCACCTGCACACTAGTAAAAAAGAGATCATTTGCTCCCATTCCTCCATACATAAACTGCTGTCTCATTCCAGGGGGCATAACATTTATCATGGCACACTTTCTGTCTCTTCATCCTATCCCCTATACTCAGACATCATGTCGTGTAGTAACATGGATATTTATCGCTCAGTTTTATGCATCGCTGCAGATGTCTTGTCGAACAGGAGTCACAGTGATGGCTAACCGTATACTGTCAGTTACAGTTAGCGTCAGAATTGCATAAATACGCACAGGTCAGGTATGTGCCAACTTGGGGGCAAAAACACGGAGGTGAGGTAAGTCGTGCTTAGTTTTTGAGGCTCCAGAACACCAAACGGATCAAGCAACTGTTCTGTCTCTGAAACAAATAGCAGCAGACAGGCTGTCATAAAAGAACACACAGTATATCACAATACCAATCCCGCAGGTTCAGAAAACAGCTGTCTGTTCATATTTGTCCGTATGACCCCTTTAGTGCCTGTGACACGTGAGTGGACTTTTGTAAATGAAGCCCTCGTCGCGATGTTTTGTAGTAATGCTGGTATTCAGCAAAGCTTGGGTTGAAGCCTGTCAGCCTTATTTTAACTCACATGGTATCCTGGAGGACATTCGCTCGAGGATGTAACTATCGCTGTAGCGCAGAAAACAAGAGAGCTCTCCAGCTGCAGCCGCACTAGCTGCTGATAGTCCTTTAAATAGAAGTACTTGTAGGGTTGTTTTAGACAAAAGTGGACCTTGACATGGTGTTGAGTGTGAGGATATACACACACATGAGCACATGCACGCTTCCCCCTCCATTTTCAAACAAACCCTTAAATCAATAGTCTGATTGAATTTGGTTCTCCCCCTTCTTGCCCCCCAGGGGTCCCGTTGATTGGGCTTGGAAAACGCCATGTGGTGTGTGTACCAGAGAGCGAGAATCCACGTGTGTGTTTCCTTCATTGTACAAACAGCAAAGTAGAGACTCTAATCTGCATTCTGAGTGGCTCTAAAGTCCCCGGAGCAAAATCAAGGCAAACGTTCTCCACCCAACTTGACAAATCGCCTCCTGTAAAGTCCAAAACGTGTCGCGCAAAATTCTCTCACAGCTGATGTATCCAATTAATCTGGTAGCTCAAGGCGATGCAGAGCGATTGTGAGTCAATGGATCATCAATTGGCTGTGCAACAAATTCTGTCTCCTCCAAAACTGATGGCCTGTCACAGTGAGTGGAAAACCATTTTCAAACAACTGAAAATAACAACTTTTTTCATGAATTATGTGACATTATCATCAAGAAATGACGGCCTTCACTCACTTCAATGCAGGGGAAGGGGAATCACTTCACTCAGTGGCAGCCGATCTAAGAGAAAATGTGGTTTTAGGAGGCATCAGTTAGATATGACAACGTATTTACAGTCTTTAAGATTAATGATATAACTATTGGAACTGATTTTTCATTAGAAGCCACATTGACAGGCTATAAAAACAAACTCCTGTGTATATCTGCAGTGTCGCTCCATCCACAGTAATGAGTTAAATTTGCAGACTGACTACTTTTAATAGCTTACTGATATCATCTTTTGCCAGTCCCTTTGCCTGTGTAATGTACTAGCTTTAACACCAACTGAGAGAGAGAGATAAAAAGAGCAAATGAGAGAAAAAGAGAGGGATTTTGTGGTACTCCCTCTCCCCCTCTCTATGACTTTGCACTTTCCTGCTTATTAGTGGAGGCGGACCTGCCAGTGTCCTGTCAGGGACAGAAGCAGCAGCAGCGGCAGCAGCAGCAGCCTAAAACTGTGGCCAGAATCTCTAATGAGAGGTCTAGAGAGATAATTGATGGCAATTTTGAATTTTCTTGCCATTACACAGTCCTTGGACACTTTGGTTTAATGAGAATTAAAGATTCAAAAGCAATGCATTTTATATCAATCAGGCAAACAACCCATGGGAGAAGGGAGTGGTGAAGAGAAGAAGGAGCAACACTGAGGGCGCAGCTATGGCTCTGAAGTCAGCGGTCAGGAAGGAAATATAAATCTGGATCAGTCTTTAATGCAATGTTAATGTGTAGTACCATTTGGTGGTGGAGTTTCTCCTATTCTGCTGGAAAATCAGAGGCCTATGTTTTAAAATTGATACTTGTTTGTATAAAATATGAAAGCAGATTTGTATCTCTTGCACAACGATTAGGTTTCTTATCAGTGATTGCGTTTTTCCACATAATATCCACAGATAAACACATGGTGACCTACCTGTCTTATATTTCACCCAGCAAAAACATTCTGTATAATATCAGGATATCACTGATTTTATCCTTATATTACCTGACTATGGAAATGTTGCACATAAACAAAATATCGCTTATTTTTACTTAAAATTTGATGTTCTATTTGATGACAGAACTGCACTGTGGCAGCACACGTAGGCGGTCTCCCTTTTCATCAGCCCTCCTGTATAAAAAAGGACAATGTCCTGCTGACAGCTCTCAGGCAGACTGGGAATGTCAACTCAAACTGTCACTATGGGGAGTCAAAGATGGAGGAGGGGTGGTGTTGAAGAAGCACAGGGCTGAGAGGAGGAGGAGGAAGAAAAGGAAGATGAGAAAGGCAGGATGCCACAACAATCAGCACCCTGCAGACAGAGGCATGCAGCCCCGCTCTGTGGGGGGGGTGGTGATGACATCAGAGGAGCAGCAGGAACAGCCCGCCGACTCTCGCCGTGCAGAGACAGAGGGCTGCACCCACAGGTGAGGGCAGAGCTGGCCTCCTGTGCAGTAAGACACACACATAATAACACACACATGTGAACACAAACTTTATTATCATTTGGTTGCTGCTTGTCGTCACGTTCTCTGACATACTTATATAATATTAGAGACATTCAAACTGAACATTGACGTTCACTTGAACAAACTGCAAGTCATTTCGATACTAATTTGCTTGAGTGAAACTGACTTGAATGTAAATGGGCTGGAAATAACAATTTAACTTTAATAAGTTAAAAGCTGAATTATTTGTCCTTGCCACGGCTGGTTGATAAATAATGTATTACCTATGACAGGAATCCGCTCATAAGCATTGGAAATGAAGCACGGGGTTTGGATTAAGAGCAGCACACTTGACATTCGCTACCCACGGCATCTTACTACCAGCAGTGAGACCAAAGGCTGAAAAATCATTGGTGCGAGCGACCACCCCAGGAGGGAGAGGGAGGAGAGCTGGGATAGCAGGTAAACTGCTGACCAGTGTCTGGCCATGGCACAGTGGAGAGGGCAAAATGGGACTCGGCTGAGAAATCAGAGAGTGTCTGTGCCCACATCTTTACAGACACCTGGCTTCATCTAAACACCCTGGATCACGTTAACTTTACAGCACTTGATGGGCGAACTATGCTTTGAGTCGATGGAGCACAGGATTACGGTGGGATGAGGGGAAGCGTGTTTACATCAGTGATGCTCACACACAGTCAGAGTCGATGGACAGTTGTTTCCCAGATGTTAAACTTTTAATGCGGAGTTGACAACCTTATTAAGACCACCTTCTTGTTGCTGCTGTTTACATGCTTCCAGATGTAAATTTTAAAAAATCACTACAGATGTTTTTTCAGTGTATATGTACATGTATATACTACATATATTGTTAGTTATTAATCATCTGTATATATGCTTTGTGTGGGGCGTGCAGGGGCTACAACATTCGTTTCGTTGTGCAATCCTGTGTTGTAAAATGACATCTAAATCACCTTGCTATCTTAAAGTCTGCAGTATAAACAAGTTTTTTCACTTCTTTCCTCAGCATTTTAAGTTAGGAAATCTTTCTGATTGACTTTGTATACATGTGCAGTTTATACACTGGACTGGATGACAGGAGACACATTGCTTGAGGTTAGTTTTGCAGTTCATCCACTGCCTTCCATGATGCTTTTTTTGATGGGTTCAGGGGAGGAGAAGCTAGTTTTGGGCCCCATTCTCCAAGAGAGAAGTTTTCAACAGGAACAAGGAGATTTCATCTTAGCAATGTGAGAGATTGAGAGAGAGGATATGATAAAATCCTCTTTAGAGCTGAGGAGAGCAGTAGAGTTGAGTGAGAAACTCTGTTGGTTTGTCACCGAGTGACTCTCTTCATATTACTGTAATTTAATCAATTTTTAATACAAAAATATTGATTGGTGCAGCTTTAATCTGCAATGACTAGCAACTACACATGTACAAGTATCGACCTTTTCCTACACAGACAGAGGTCTGAAAGTCTAAAAGATTGGATGTAACTGTACAGCCATATTACAGGAAATTTCAAGATGTATAAATGGGATTTTTCACCTTTGAACTTTTGGTTTCTATACAGCCTTTCTTTGGACTGATGAGACGGCTCTTCTGCACCCATGAAGCATTTCCAACCAAGTTCTTGTGCTAAAAGAAGCCTAAATTACTCTTGTGCTGTGCCTGAGCCCACTTCGATAGATAATTCCCTTTACGTAATCATCTTAACATGATTAATAGACTGTGAGAGCCGTCTAAGAGGTGACTTTTGTTAACCTTTTATGGGTATTTCCCTCTAGAGGAGCTATAACAGGCTTGGCTATTGTCTGTTTCACCATCAGGGCCAGCACAGTCTGCCAGAGTTGATATACTTGTATGACGTGTTGCCTCTCTCAAAGGGAGGGGGGAAATGAAGTCCATAAACTCAAACATATTTCCCAGTAAGCACATGAAGAGAGCATAGATAGTTTATTGTCCTCAAGAGGAAGGTTTGGCCACAGACAGGTTCAGGCAACACATGTACACATAAAATTGTATTCCAAAGACATATAACACATTCTCCACCTACTAAAAGGACATTTCTCAAATATAAAGCATGGTTGATGCAGACACAAACACCATAGCCCCATCATGGCGGAGAGTTGCTGCTCTCGTATGGCAGAGGCGCCAAAAATAAATGCAAAATACAATTAAGATGTATATACATGCATTTGAAATAGAGCATACATCAATGCAAACATAGGCAGGTACACAGCCTTCCCTGCATGTGCACATGCATACACACTCAGAGCGGGCCGTGACAGCAGCAGGTATCCGGTAACAGTGCAGGGCTGGATAGTAACTACTGCAGAGGCCATCTGACACCTACCTCCTCTGTGGACGCAGTGCACTGGCAGCATACTGACATATTAGCACAGCTTCCCTGCTTTACATGCCTTACAAGATTATACTTTTTTGTTCTGAGTGATTGACCTTAATGGTACCCTGACATCTGTCTTTACATCTTTCTTTCATCAAAATTCACCTGTGCGGCTTTTCTTTCTCTCGGTAATGTAGTTTCTTTACATCATGTGAACACGGACGACATTTACAGCCATATAAGCTCCACTAAGCTTATGGCATTATAGAGCTTGGTATTATGTCTTTTTGACTCTATTAGAATGTTCTGCATCAGGCTCTCATTTCATGTTACACTGCATGTCATGAGCAAATTTTCACTCTGAATCTCCTCCCTCCCCAGAGGCTCAGGTGTCCACAGGTACCAGGAGGATCGTTTCTGTGTTGCTCGCAGAAACTAAAAGACTCGATATGGTGTACTGGAGATCACACTAAAATGGTTTGTGCCCATGGAACGATCCTTAGTTTGAAGAAAGAGATGCAATTATTATAACACACTTGTGATCTGCTTTATTTACCAGAGGCCTCCTGTTGCCCTTCTTTCCATGTTCCTCTAATGTTCTTTGCAATCATTAGAGAATCCTGGCATTGATATCCTGATTATTCTAAAAATATCAAGTACCGAGCTGCAAGAGTTGTTATTTTCTAGAAGGATCAAAATCAATGCAGCAGAACAAGCCACTCATTCTCCTTCCTTTTTGAAATGGCATCTACGTCACCCACATGCAACTCGACTGCCAAGAAGTTGGTCGGAGATTCAGTTGGCTTATGCTGTTAGCGGGTAATGCTTGCTAACCTCAAGCAGAGATGAGGAAAGGGCTCAGAGGTCTGGGAAGCTCCGTTTTTTTTTGTTGTCAATCTTTACACAGTTCCCTTCTGGAGCTACAAAAGGTTTGGTTTCAGTCCAGGGTACAAAAGTGAAATCAGAGGATGTTGAAAATGTGTTTTCTAGCAAGGATGTTGTGACATCGTATATGGAAAAAACATCAGAAATCTGTATTTTTAATAGTGTAATAGTGCTTTAGAGATATTACATCATATCAAACACAAAAAATATGTTGATGCCTGTTGCTTTGTGGCAGCAGAAACGCAAAGACAAGGTCACATACTGAGCTGGTCCCCCGAAAAGCAGAGAAGACTGCTGGGCTGACTGCAAACATCAATATAACAGCAAAATGGGGAATATGGATGAAACCACTAAGCCTGTTGTCTGCTTGTGTGTGTGTGTGTGTGTGTGTGATGACAGGCTTAGCTGGTGTAATATTAGAAGACACAAGACAAACAAACAGCCGACGAACATACATCTGTTGTTGTCATGAAGTCACACATGTGCGTGATCACCAATGCACAGATAATTTGGAACCAGGATTTCACTCAATATCAATATGGTGACATGTTGTTATTAATATCCCCTCCATCAAAGACACACACACACACACACAAAGGGGAGACATACAAAAACAGTGTTGCCATCCACATGCACCACAGAGTGTAACAACATGACGCAGCCCTGCTAATCCGACTGGTCATCCTCTGGGGTCAGGGCTGACACACATCTCCAGCATTCTGACAGTGATTTCCCTCATGCGCTGTTATGCAGCTGCCACCTCCATCCACCCCTTCTCTACGTACACGAACACCAGACAGTGAGGCTGACAAGTCAACAGACTGACAGTCTGACACAGCCCATCCTAGTTCTACACCTGCCTCTACAGCTTCTCTGTCCTTGCCTGCCTTTTCTGTCTGCTTGGCTTCCTTGCGTGTTTGGATAGCTGTCTTGCTCACTATTCAACCCATAATTGTCTGGCGTGCTGGCTTACCTCTCTTGCTCGCTAAGAGAAGTTATAACAGCAATCTGTTGACTAAACTTCTCTCTGGATGGCTTAACAACCATTCCCTTGCTGGCTGTCTATCCCCCTACCTGGCGAATCAACTCCCTACCCAGCTCAAAAGATAAGCGTCTGGCTCTGCACCTGCTAAGCCTCCCCCTGCACAAGGACCTGGGGAATGCACAACACCAAAACCCTTTAATAAGAATATTCAGACAGGCACCTGCAGGGGCAGCTACTGAGAACCACAGCTGGGGCTTTGGGATCAGGGGATTACTAGTGGGGATGGGAGACACAAAGCCACTGACATAGAGGTTCTCTGTCTCATTATGTATCTCCCATGTATACAGACTCTTTATTTCAGCAATGTCATTATTCCAAAGGGTAGCATGCCAACAAGGGATAATATAAAAATCATGGTCATACCTCCCATCTCGTGCATTTTACAGGAAAATGTGGTCACTGCAGCCAGATTACATTTTAAATAATGGCTTTCTGGCTTTTCTGGTGACGCTCAGTGACATGGTTCATGGAAGCATGGAACTGCTGGACGGGTCGAAAGAGGGAAACATTTCAATATTTCAATTTCTTTTGAACTCATGAAACAAACATCCTGACAAGTACTGTAAATTGTGAGCTGCTCAATACAAACAGCAACAGTTTTAATGCAAACTTTACAGCATCGCTCAGCAATAACATCAACCCTCAGGTAGTTAGTCACGATCCAGGATGAGAAATCAATGGCGGACTGCAGTCTGGTTTCACTTGGCTGAGAGGGGAACATTTAGGTCTGCCTCGACAAACTGCTATCAGTCACTGCTGAAGCCGGGACACTGACACAGCTCACAGCTTGTTATTGCGCTGCTACTTAAAATAGAGTGTTGTTTGTCTTGTGTTTTTGGAGTTTTTCCGGGGAAAAGTTAGGCATTGACTAAAAAATATATAGATTTTTATACGTTTGTGTTTGTTCCTGTTCAACGAAATGTGATTTTTGTGCTTTATGTCACTGTGACGCCTCCGTCTGACCCGAGTAACCTGTGCCGTTGCTTTGCTTTTCTCCTCCACTCATCACTATGCATTTACACCCACAGGACAATATGGCCGGCCAGCGGGCAATGACACATACTGATGTACACACACACACACAAACCTCCATACACTCAGAAGGTGAACAAATATTTTCTTCACGATGGGGAATTCTGTTTTGTTTTATGAAAGTGAAATGAAACTGTGCACACAGGTGATGAGCCAATATTGCCATGACTGGGGGGAGTTGTGTTTAATAACTTAGTGAGTGTTTCCATAGGTGGGCGGATGCAACTTTCTCAGAGTAAACCGTGGGTGGAGAGATCGGTGCCCTGAAGCTTCCACACAGACGGAGGCCGATGTAAGGGAAGAGATACTTGGGCTGATGTGGCAATGGATCCTGAGTAATGTAAGCATGAATTTTCTGGGGAAGGAGCGCTAATCACACGTCACACATAAGTACACTCATCATTGTGAACGTGCCATTTTCAAAAACAAGCTGCCAAAAGCTGTATAAAAAGTAAACCTGTGCACACACTGACTTCCTTTCCCCTTCTCATACTAGTCATCAAACGCCTCGCAGTAAATACACAGTGCAGTAACTAATTGTGTGAAGCCAGCCATCATCTCATGGATCATTTGGACAGTGTCAACACATGTGACCCACAGTGTCCCACCGGATCAAAGCGAGGAGGCAGGATATAACAAGTGACACGGAGGATGCTTCAGAAGTCCCACTCACCATGACTCATCCGAACTGCCCCTGAGCTTAGCGTGGCTGTCACTCAAACTGTTTTCCAATCAATGCAACTTCAGCAGACAAAGTTGATTATCGCTTTAATGAGAGAGCCCCGATTGATTTCCATTAGTTTATCACAGGCCCGGATACCCCTGGGACCTGGTTTAATTTTCTTGGTATCCATTTACCCCTAAAGCTGGGTCATAACATGCCACTTATTGGTGAATCATTGTTAGAGTCAGTGCATTGAAATGACATGATTACCTCTGGTGATGTTGCTAGGCAATAGGGGATATAATATCATATAATAATACATTACAAAGCAAATGCAGAACAAAGACTTCTCACCTGTTCTGAGTGTCTTCAGCTCAGCCTCCATCACTCTGCAGCGCGTCTGCCTGTGCTCAGCATGTACCCTCATATACATTCACAAACACACACACACACACGCCCACTCTTATCAAATGTAATATTCCTCTGATTACTACCTCCACCTCAAACACTCAGCGGGACAGTAAAAGGATAAAAGAAGTTGCCTGTTGTTGGCTGGAGCTGAGTGATATTATAGAAACTTCACATCATGTTGGATGGTAGCATTAATACAATTACTTTTTCAGCAGTGAGTAGCATAGAGATTATTTCAAATTCAGTAATTATATCACAGTTACTAATCACAGTGAAGCTCACTTTGACAGTTTGGGCAATCAATATATTCATATATTTTCAATATATTACCCTGAGTTTGATGGATGGGTTTATAATAATTTTGTGTCTTACACGTGTTAGCTTGGTGGTCACACCAAAAGAAACTACATGTGGCACTTCGTGATCGCATGGCTGCTCCAATGCTCTTAAGTACAGTATGTAGTAAGTAAGTAAACGCAACACAGTTCATAATGCCATGACATGGCGCACTGACTCTGACAGTCTTCAGTTCAGTAGTACGTTCAGTCTGTTCAGTCTCCCTTTATATCAGGTTAAGAGATCAGCAGTCACCTACTTGCAACAGAGTTATCACATGAATGTTTTTCGTGTTTTTTCACCTGTAATCTTGGATAAACCATTGGCTACCTCTCATTTTCTATTCCCCCACGTGTTAAGTAAACCTACTCTCATTCCAGGGCATCAAATACCACCATTTTGTCACCCCAATTGGCGTCGAAAGCTGATGCACAAGGCAACTTTCTGCGTCAGTATTAGAGCAACTTTTCTAGCCATCCTATCATTCCAAAAAGTTCTCCTTCCCAGTTTATCAGATATTGATGTCCATGCCGTCTAACAGTGGCACAGGCATACCGGAGCTTTGTCAAGGTAACAATAAAAAAAAATAATAATTCAGTGAACAGTTAACATTTCTGAACAGGGTAATGGTTTGTTACTCACGTATCTCAGTCTTACACAGTACATGAACCCTGGACTCCTGGGCCAAAGTCCAGCCAAACCACCCCTCCATCTCCATATGTGGGCTTGGATTGCTGTTACACACCAAACTCTCCTTTAGTGTGTCATACAGACACAGAGAGGGCGTCGTATACAGATGCTGAAAGGTGTCTTGTGCGCTGATATGAAACTCCAAAGGGGGTGACAAAGCAGTGGTATTTGACATCCTGAGTATGAGAATTTGTTGGTTAAATCCAGAGGATGTGATTTGTGGGTGAGGAGGCTTACGAGTTGTTTATGAATTTGATTAAACTACTGATTAACATAACTTTGACTTTTTCTGTGGAATTAGTGACACAACTATTTTTAGAATTAGTAATATTTATTGAGTAATTGATCAGTTTTTCAATTTCTTGCTCAATATAGTTCTTCCTCCCACCACTAGCCTACATTTGTCTCCCCGCCCCCACCTCCACTCTGGTGTCCTGGAACTGATGACAGCCTGAGGAATAGCCAACGGATAATTTTTTCCTGTCATCCAGAGCGTTGTGATCGAGACCCAGCCTCCAAACTGAGTGCGTTAGAATGTGTGTATGTGTGTTTTAGCTGTGTGCTTAACAAGACATTTATGTACAATAGAGATACCCTGTCTGCATAAATATGCACTTGAGTGCGTGTATATGTGTTGATGCCTGTCTTCGCCTCATCTGTGTGTGTGTGTGTGTGTGTGTGTGTGTGTTATGTCTCTTCCTGCAGAATCACCACACCTACAGAGCAGACAGTCTGTGAGTTAAAGGGCTTGCTGACAGACCTCTGAGTGCTCTCTGCCTCCTCCTCTGTATCCATCAGAGTTGTGATAGAGAGCTGTGGATTTGTCTCCTTCACTCAGATTTATTGAAATGATATACACCTACTGTCTGCTCTTGGCACAAATTTAAGACAATACTTTATTATAAGAGCACTTTGCAGTTTGGGAGCTGCAGAGAAATTATGGGGGAAATATCGCACGGTCTTAGTTTAAACACTGCGCAGTACACAGTGTATGACACGTGAATATTAATTCACGTATAATGTTCATGTATAAGCTTGATAATTGCGGTCCAATTTTAAGGATTTCTCCTCCACATTAAAATCCCATGAGACTCACCTCTCTCTCATGAGAATGATGCTTGACCTTATAATACAGTCATTTACATATAACCTTAAGCTTTACAGCTGCACTTATCATAGGTGGTTTCTGCTGGTAGAACTGACTGGGGACGTCTGCAGCACCAAGGACGGCTCTGGACTGATGAGGTCAGGTTGAGAAGGTTCTACAAGGTTAGAGGAAGAGCAAGACGGATATATATATATATATATTTCCCTTTGTGTCACCATGCAATTTAATTAGCAAAAAATAATGGTCTAGCAAACAGTGAAAAATCTTTTCAGGTGGAGAGAATAAAGAACAATCATTTCCCAGACAGAAAAAAATGTACTTCAGGAGGAAATGATTGGGACTGCTGTAGCCGCATTGTTGCAGCAGAGTCTAATGTTTGTTGTGGGCTGAAATAAAAAAATGAAATAAAAATGGAATTTGAATTTTTTTAAAATACAACAAATAAAAAGAACTGATTGTGGTACAAAAGTGTTAAATCAGTATCAGTAGCTATTAGTCCCAAATGCTTCAGGGCTGAAGTTTTTGACTATTCCAGAATATATTAAAGAATGATAAATGGATTGCAATCAAAAAGTTAATTAGTACAGGAAAGAGCTATTGATAACAGGAGGATATGTCTTACTTCCTCTTTCTATTCCTCCCTCCATCTTAGCAGTTGTATCTTTTAATATTGCAAATCTCACATTCAGTAAACCCCCTTCTTTTGTCTCATGAAGAACTTTCGTCCTCCCACTGTTATTAATCACTCTTGGTTCATTTTAGTTTTACTAGATGGAGTGAGAATCTAACCCAAGTTTGTGTTTCTCTAAGCCAGTTTCAGCCCTCACTTACAATGCAAATGTTCTCGCTAGTGTTGGGACAGTTCATTCTTTATTAAAGATCATTTTTAAGCAACTGGGGACACACAACTTTAAACAGTTGTATTTTGTATTTATTTCAAAAGCAGTTGTTCTTTTCAAAATGTGCGTTTTACCATTTCAAGGTGATGGGACTCACTCAAACCTTCAAACCTGCCAATTCGGTTTGTGTTGGAATCTGAAGAGTTAAATGAAAGAATTTAAATGATCAGAATTTTGTGCTTTCACAGTTACTGGGAAGAAAATGCTGCTTTTAGTTGTATGATTAGTAGTCCAGCTATAACTTTACAGAAGGCTGAGGAATTTCAAATGGCAGTAAAAGTGACCAATCAATATTATCTTCCCTCTTTTAAATATTAAAAATAACAACAATATGCACATGTCACTAATGTTGGCTGTGTGTGCTGTGATGTGTGTCTGTGTTTGATGTGTAAGCTAATTCAATTTTATTGGTTTTGTGTGGTGGGAGGGGTGGCTGTCATGCCCCCACATGTTGCTGAAATACACATAACTGTGCAAAAGTCTTAGGCAGGTGTGAGGAAATGCTGTAAAGTAAGAATGCTTTCAAAAAATATACAATTTTCTTGTTTATTTTTGTCAATTTACAAATTGTAACGTGAGCGAACAGGAGAAAAATCCAAATCAATATTTGTTGTGACCACCCTTTGCCTTAAAAACAGCATCAATTCTTCACTTGCTCAAAGTCAAGGATTTTGTAAGATCATAATCAGGTGTATGATTAACTAAACCTGCCGCCAACTGTACCGTAATGTTGCCATAAAAGTGATGATGTTAGTTAATGGCTGATGTGCTGTAACATTACTCTGCTTTATCAGCTCCCAAACTCCCTGGATAACAAGTATCACTATCACACGAGCCCCAGGCACAGCATTCAACCATGACTGGCTTGAAATCCTGAAAACCAGCCTGAAAATGAAAATCTGACACCATTACATGAGAGTCTACGGAGTATGTTGTTACGGAGTATGTTGTTACTGTTGGTACTGTTGTTGGAGCTGTCCGCTACGACGCTATGATTGGCCAGTCTGCATTTGTGAGTATGCAGAAGGACTTAGCAAAGGGTGAAGTGGTCAAAGGGTCAATTGCCAATCCACGGAGTGGTCCATTAGGAAGACAGCAGTGTGTGTGTGTGTGCTTTGTTAGATTTTAGCATTTTGTCTAGCTAGGTTACGTGGAGGTATTAACTGATCATCAGCACCTAACAAAGAAATAATGAATGCGGGTGTGTCATCTGATGATTGCCTTTAAAATCTGCTTCTACAATCTTCTACTGTGCGTGTTAGTAAATGATCCCTTTGTGAAAAATCTAAAAAAAATATATATATAGGCAGCACAAATTTTCATTGGGGTTGTTTAACAAAGGTTTAATCAATCCAAAAGAGAAATACTAACAAAAAACTATTACATGTAGATTTTCCTATGTGATTTACGTTTCACCTGTGTGTATTTGTCTCTCCTTGGTGTGCACCCCGCAGTGGCTTAGGTTGGCTCACTACAGTAAATACATACAAGAATCTGCCATAAACACTTACCTGATCTTAAGATCCCACTCATTCACCGAGCTGACGTTGCCTCTGAGGAGAGAGGAAGCTGACATTCTAATTTGCATCTGAGCAGGGTTACTGGCTGGTAGAGTGGAGGGTACAGCAGCTCCTCGCCCCTGTCGGAGTGAGGCTGTGTTTTTGTGTGTGTCAGGACCGATTGGTGTGTTGCAGCCCTGAAGAATGTACAACGTTTCCTCTATTTAAGTGTTAGACTGGATGGCTTGGCTGGAAGAAGAGAGAGAATGGAGATAAATAGGAATGGAAAGGTGGGAAAGAGAATTGGAGAAGAAGAAAAATACTGGAGAAATGTTAACATTTACAGAGACAAAGACAAAACAAGGAGATTAAGTGGTGAGAAAGACAACTTCACCAGAAAATAGCATTTTATCTGTGAATAACATGTCCTCTTTTTCATCATAGCTTCTTCTTCCATGCGGAATAGCATCAAATCAGATATGTACGGATTAAATATGTAAATGCTTGGCCTTATCTTGTGCTTTGAAGAACATAGTTTTCCATTCATGTATATGAAGCAAGCATGTTTCAGTCACTCTTTGGTGTTTCCTCACTACTGCTGATGTCATTTAAGACTCATTTCTGTGCTCATATGGCAACAAGATGAGTCCATTTCGACTTTCTACTATAGAAATGTTAATATAATGTATAACAATTGAGCCCAATAGTGTTGAAGTGTCAAAGCTCAGTGCTGACATGGCTTTTTCTACGTCTGTGTGTGTGTGTGTGTGTGTGTGTTGGGGGGGGGGTTGTGGATTAATTTCTAATTGAACTGGACAATGTACTTTCATTGAGCTGCACCACCACCTCAGTGCTGAGGCCAGTCTCTCCTGCCTTTAATCACCCCTCTAGCTCAAAACACCATATTCTTTTCTATTGGTCATTCATTTTGTGGGAGTTCACTCTCACCCACCGAAGCAAAAATCAATATGGTCCGAGCTGAGCTCAGTGGGTGGACAGAAAAAGGCTGTTTCTCTCTCATTGGCCGAAGACGACAAAAAGAATCAAGTTCTGCGGTTAAAATTAGGGGCAAATTTTACTCGTAATTAACCTTTTCCGCGCATTTCAGCGGCTTCAGATTTTTTCCAACGCTGAAGCCCGTCTGCTTCACGGCACAAACCAACCAACTGCAGAACAAGAAAGAAGAGAAAGAAACCTATCATTAATGTCAGAGGCAAAGTGAGATGCACTGCTCCCATACCATGTGCAGCCAATTACCTGAAAAGCTGATGTTCTTTCTCTAGAAACAGTCACTGATGAAAAGCTCCGATTTTCCACCTTCATAAAATGAACGCTGCTCCACTGCAGAAGAAAAAGACATGTTATCAAAGTATCTCAACATCTTTTTCACAACTTACATCAGATGACTAATGAGTGCACGCTTGTGTTTAGCTGTAAAATGCTCACTGAAACATGCTCTCATTAAGTGTGACCTCTCTGTCAGAGTAAAGCCCAGTGGTGAGTGTGGTATGTTGTAATGAGAGCTGGCTGTGGGCTGAGGATGAGGAGAAGGAAGATCAGGACACTGTGTCTCAGACACAAAGGGCAGAGGACTGACTCAGTCTAACCGGGCCGTACCACGCTGGAAGAGGAGGGAAACACTGTGGCGCCATTGTGACAGAGAGCTCTGTGTGTTTGTTAAATTACCAAACACTTCCACCGAGAGTGAAATATCCAGATAATTATCCCAAACTTAAATATGGCCTTCAGTGATATTTCGACAGAATCGGGTCATTGGATAATTTTAAATAGGTCATTAATTTTTTAAAAAGAAGTTAGCTCCTAAAGTCATGGGAACAACATGGGGGATATTTAAATTATTAAGCGTGGTGACATGTAAATGCAATAGACTGGGGGGCGCTGCTTGACTCTGTGCGTTTGTCCACTGTACAGCAGGTTAAGTCTTTGAATATGGAATGTCAAATGCTGTCTTCATTTTCATTTTGAACTTCCTAGAAAATTGCATTTTCATTGTAACTGTGACTTGAATGCATTGTATTTTTATAAAAAGTGTAGTGAACAAATTGTTTATCCAGGCATGTGTTGATACAAATTCAGCTGCAATATAAGCAAGCAGCTCTATACAAGTACACTGAAAAGCACAATTACAGTAGATTTAAAGCAACAGTTTATCATGTTTTGAGACATACATTTATTTGCTTGTTTGCTGAGAGCTGGAAGGAGAAGATCGATACCACTCACATGTCTGATAAATATGAAGCTTCTTTTTTTTTTTTTAAACTCCATATCTGGTTGCAAGAAACAATGTAACTCAAACCACACAAACTAGAAGTCTCTTATTCCACTGCACTGTGACCAGCTGCATTGCTAGAGGACTTTTTTTCCCCCACAGCTATGCAGCCCCTATGACATCCTTTTGTGAATAAAAACATGAAGTTAAGTGTTTATGTGACATTTAACACCACTGCAATTCTGTGTTTACGCTGGAAATGTCTGTCCTGTATTCTGTCATCAGCAAACACTTGTGATTCTCCGCATATACTCAACCTAATCGCTCAGCTGACTTAATCCTTTTTGCTGTTTCTGATTATCCCAGAATCCCAACGAGAGGACTGAGACAGCTTTTGTCTTGCAGGTTGACCAAAAACAACCTCCTCCCCTCTTTCCTCAATTTCTCTTCGGCAGGCTACTGCAGGTAATAGGATGTGATGGGACAGGCTTCAGCAGGTGTTGGGGGGGAGTCAAGGTTGTCTGAGTCCAGTGTCGGGACCCTGATTGCAGCAGACAGGCTATCTTAGATGTGCCCCTCAGCCCATCCTGGTCTTTGATTGGTTGGGACTGTCTGAGTGGCCGTTGCAGATGGGGTCATCCTCTTCTAGTTGTCACCAAGAGGTCGAAATCCACCTCAGTAACTTCAAACGTCCCAAGGGAAGGCAGAGAGGAACAGGAATGGGAGGAGGGATCAGGGAGGAGTGGTGGGAATAAATATGACAATCACAAAAAACAGTAACCTGTATTATGATACAGTATTTTGCTTTTTTTAATTGCAAAGTGCTTCATAAAGAAGAAAACACAAACACAACGACAAGCTGGCTTCCTACAGCCCCAAGCTTCACCATGTGGACAATCCAAAGAGGGTTTAAAGGAATAGTCCCACAGTAGTCAGTTCCATCATTCACCAGACACAAGTAGCACAAGGCTGCAGGTGCAGAAGTAGCACATAACTGATTCCTTTTGAAACAGAGAGAAAGCGATAAAGTGTGGTAGGCGAGTGAGTGTTCTCAGAGGGGAAGACAGAGAGGGATTCTGCAGATTAGATTGCGTCGTTCCACCCCGACGGAGCACACAGGAGTCATGTTGAAACGTGGTGTCCAGTTTTTGGGAGTGTAGTGGCAGCCGGTGGAGGTTTCTCTGGTTGGGTGGTGGGGACTTAGATTTGGAAATATTTCAGTGCTTAATGTTGTGGCAATGGACTTCTTAAACATTTAATATGTGGAGTATGAATTGCTTTTGGATCTAGATCTAGTACACAAGTACACACTAAGATCCCCGAACTTCATTCATTCTAATACAATACAGCTTTCTAATAACACTATTAAATTTGACGTGTTGGGGCTTTACGTCGACACTTCTGTGCTAAATCTGTGATAAGATGTCGAAGTACTTCTTCAAAACAATGTTGAAGATCTTAGATGAGTGAAAACAAATCAGTCAGTCTCATAAGCCAATTATGTTTGTTTATATGTCATCTTATTATAACGTTTTCTCCTGTTTTATTATGCTGATTAGTTTTAGATTGGAAACTTCATTAGGTTTAGCCCCCGAGTGCAGCTGCTGCTGTTGCCGTTCAATTATAACTTGAATTGACTTAATTTTTCTATGTTTGCTGAATATCATTTGTTTTTGCTCATCTGAAATTCCATACGAAAAAACTGCACCATTCATGAAATAGTGCAAATCCTATTCTGTGAATTAGATAAAGGCAAATAATTTACTGTTGTTTTGAGAAAGGCATAAAACAAAACATACAGTGGGACAGTGACCACTTTCTAACACACACACACACACACACTCCCTGTAGCAGCACTAAAAGGCCAGCACGGTTATGCACAATTTGCTTCCATCTCACTACTAATCTGGATTAATATAATTTTCTCACACACAACCATGCACCCTGTGTCACATCAAACCATATATCACCTCATCAATTTATCTCCCCTGGCACTGCAGCAGACAGGTGATGAAGTTTGGGCTCACTCATAATCTTATTATTGCTACACTCCCCTGCTCTGGACCAAGGCCAAAACACATATTACACAAATAAAACAAGAGCCAGACAGACTGTGGAGAGCAAGGTGCCTGATCCCACCTCTGACTCTGTCCTCTCAGGAAGCTCTGTCACTGAATGCCACTGACCAGGATGAAAGATAGTCCTTGACATTTATGTCGAAATCCAGTGGGAGCCAAATGAACATCACGGGCTCAAAGTATTTGACATGGCTCTCAGCAGCTCGGGATCAGCTTGAGGAGAAATTAAATGTAGAAACTCTGACATAAAGGAATCACATGGGTGGATAATTCCAGGTCAGTAAGCATACGGCATCTTTATGTTAAGCGAGTAGTGATATTTGTTCCAACATGATCTTCAGTTGACGTAGCAGCTGTGTAGCGGTTTCTAGAAGGAGAGCGAAATGTTGATCTTCTCGCATCAGATCAGTTTTCAAAAAGCGTTTTTCCCCTCGTGGTGCAGCTGGTGGTTAAAAAAAAAAAACCCTCCTACAATAATAATCTGACCAACAGTCAGAAGTATTTCCAATGTTCATTCCTGCCAGCTGTGCAGATGAATAAAAGAACATCCAGCAAAACACATTACATGGAGCATGTGAGCAAACCAGAGTCCAAACTTAACATCCTGTCACTCAATGCCTCCGCATGATGGATATTATATTAAGAATAATTTGCTATCAGATAACATTAAATGATGAACAATGATTTTTTTTTTTAAATCATTCTTTGTGCAGAAGTTGTGCATGGCATGGTTAAAGTCAGAGAGAGAACATTACTTGCGGGTTTTAGATGGGAGACAAACCTGCCCTCTGCATCTCCACTCTGCTACATAAAGGTCACATTACTTCCACATTGGCATTGGGTGCAGATAGTGACGTGCAGAATTGTCCAACATGAACATAACTCAGAGGGATAGAGGGCTAAAATAGTTCTGAATAAAACACACAGCACCGGCTTTGGCTTTACTTGTTAAATCCATAAGATGGATAAATGAATAGAAAGCTTACATTGTGTTGTATAATACTCTGCCATGGGGTTATCTGACTTGCACAGACAGAGAATGAGCAGAAATAGAAGTTTCCAGTTGCTGTGCAAGCTGGTAATTATAGCAGTGCTGTGGGAGTGACGTGGATGGAGTGGAGGGAACCTGACCTCGGGTATCGCGTACCCTCAGGACAGGAAAGAGGAAGAAAAGATGGTGGACGGACGATCCTCAGTTTCAGCGCTAGAGAGAAGAGAGTTTAGGTGGCGGAGGGCCACTCCCAAGGCCAGGCTGATGGTGAGGTTTGAACTGTGCGCACTTAAATGGAGACAGACGCTGGTGCACAGAGGCAAACAAGAGACACACACACAGAGAAGACTAAACACACGACAGGGAATCACTAAGGAAAACTGAGAGGAGTAACGGAGTGGTACAGGGCGGCATTTACCATGCGTGTGGATTTACAGTAGATGTCATCTGCTAAGGTTAGTGTTGCATTGCTGGCAGCAGCCGTCTGCTGGGGTGATCACAGCTCAATCAGCCCTGAGTGTCACTGCCAGGAACCAGCGATTCATTATGGCAACCCTAATAGATATCTGGGCTGCATGACGACCATAAATTACCACGACTCCTCTCTTTTGCTCACCTCTGCTCATCTTTCGTATTCTCTCCGTCAGTTTTTTTCATTTGCCCCCGATTCATTCTCTCTCTCAGATGGCGCAGAGCGACCGTGGATTCACAGATCACCAAAGAAAAAGTGGATGTCAAACCACTCAGATGGAAAGCCATTGTCTCTGTGTGTCTCCCAGGAGGTTTTGCCATGCAGTGGATATGTTATAACCGGCCTGTAGGTGCTGAAGAGCTCAGATTTTACAGGCTGCTTCTGAAAGCGGGTATATGTACTGTATAGGTAAATCACATGAGCTCACCACTCCAGGGAGAACTATAGTGTGTGCTCATCAGGAAAGAGAGCTATATCCTTACTTTACTGGTTCACTGTGGGAATTTCGGTGTGTGTGCGTGCATGTGTGTGTGTGTGTGTGTGCGTGTGTGTGTGTGTGCGTGTGCATGGCAGCACAATAGGAGATAACTTTTACCTTTAACACCAATGCAAAGAATATCTCATCAAATGACATTAACATAACAAATGTGACACATGCAAATATTCTATGAAACATGCACACTAATGTACAAACACACACACACACACACACACACACACACACAATCTGTGCACTGCGGGCGTCTCCAGCCCTGAGGACACTTCTGCTTTGTTGAATGTTGGCCCTTAACCCAGCAGAGTGTGAATCATAGTCCAGCAGTCAGGTCAGTTAACCCTCTGTGAGTCTCTGTGCACATCCATTCAGACAGACAGACAGCGGGCTTCAGCTCTGCTCTATATATAGCGTCTTTATATCCAGGGGGAGGTCAGATGAGAGGTGACACTACTTTACTCAATTGAAATTATGTAGATTAATGCATGAATTTACAGCTTATGCTTATTCTTTTCTTTTCAGACATTATAGGTGTGTGTGTTGTCATCAAATCACATACTTTATTCATCTCTATTTTATTGTATATAAATGTTTGTTTCTTCTGCACTTTGTCAAGCGCTTTTAATGTTTTATGTAAAGCACCTTGTATTGTCTGGTTGTTGAAATATGCTATACAAATAAACTTGCCTTGTTTTGTACAAGTATATAATTTTTCTGACATTTGTAATTTGCAGTTCAAATATTCCAATGCTCCACTTGAAGCTATATTTTTGAAACCCAGCCCAATCATTCTATATGTGTGCAAATTCTACCAGAAAGGTTGATACAATCATCCACCCTCTCGACTTAAAGGTTGATCCAATCAGTATTCAGCAGTGACACCACACACTCACTGAGTGAGTCTATTCATTTACTTGGATATGTGCCTTTGGTAAAATATGAGTGAATAAAAAGAGATAATTTTACCTGCAGATTCACTCAGCTAAAGCAAATGGAAACCTTATCTGTGATTCTTATGTGTGGATTTGACTGCATCATCCCACACGTAGTCCAAAGGTCTTGCTGAATCAGAATGTCAGTCAGGGTGACAAAAGCAGTCACATTTACATGCAACGAGGCAGGCATCCATACGCAGCACTGAGTCACGATTACATGCCCCTGAAGAGGTATTGTTCATTCTGTCTAGTTGGAAAACATCTCTCCAGGGATGTGACCTTAGCTGCTGACAAAAACTCTGACCTTTGCATCATACTGTCTGTTAACACATCACATGCTGCTCGTCTGTCCAGCGTTGCTGCAGTAAAGACTGCTACTCCACCTCCAGCGCTAATTCTGTTAAGGTGACGTTTAGTCTGCAAATAGAAAAGGTGCTGATGATTTGATTGACTGTCTTGTGTTTTTTGAGCAGTTCCACGGTACCTTTACAGGTCTGCTGTCAAAAGATCCGTTAGCTTTAATGTTGCTGGAGAAGTATTTTACACGCTGTAGCTAAAACTGTTGTCTCGAGACTGCTGTCATATAATAATGAACTTTTCTGCACAACAGACACCATATTGCCTGCATTTCCCAGCCATCCATATTACTCTTTTCATCGCATCACTTTCCAATCATAGCACAAGTGCACAAAGCAACTACCTTCCTGACAGAGGCCTCTGCGAATACTACTAATCAAGGTAGGTACTTTTTCACATTACATCACTGACAGAGAAGAAATGAATGCTCCATAATAGTAACAGGTAATTCTTTGAAATGTATACTGGGTGGTGATGGCAGGAAAATCAAGAATCCTATGCAGCATAGGTTGTGTCCTCCACACTGGTCTGGTGACTGATCATTCAGCGGGTCTTATCTATCAACTAAATAACAGCACTAGATCACACAATAACTCCTGTATGCAGGCAACACCAACAGACTGGGTGTTCAAGTGTAGAATTAGTTTTAAGGCCACACAGCACAGTAGCTGGCACCCTCCTGCTAATGTCGGCCCATTACCATATATCCGATCACTGTCTGCTGATTGCAAACCTAATGCCCTTCAAGTGACAAGCTAACATGCTGATATAAATCAGGAATTCCACACTGTGAGAGAAATCGTTACTCTCCGCTGGCTGAGGGAGTGACGTCTCTCCGCGCGCGCTCATTGCCGTGGAAGCGTGGTTTATGGGAATGACGAGGCAGGCAGGTGCGCAGGGGGTTGTCCCATGTGGCCTATGATTGATTGTCAGCTTTGAGTGCTCACCTGCGCAGCCTCCGAAGATGCCGATAGATGAGCATATTCAGGGCTGCCAGTCTTGACCTTTGCACAGTAATTAAGGGACTGAAAAGAGCTGAGTGCTCATGTGCTGCACGATGCTGCACTGGACCTCAGTGAGTTGTTTGTCTCACAGCCAGAAATCAGGCGTAGGAATTCAGAGCATGTTGTCAGTAGCACAGACTTGGGCTAAGAAATGATGAATGTTGGGCTATCACTCGCATTATACATACAGTAAGCGACAGATAGATCTATTGTTAGAATTAGATCATTACTAATTCAATCATAGCCATTGCTGCGTGAATCTGAAACTTAGTGTGCTGATCCCACACACACAAAGGGAAGGACACACATACACACACACACACACACACACACACAAAGGGAAGGAAGGAGGAAAAATGACAAATTTTCCTGGAGAAGAGCTGTTTGAAAAGAGACAAAGACTCCGCAGAGAAATGTCTTCTCAGCCTCTGCTCTGACAGCTGTGACCCCTCCAGTGCTGCATGAGCTTAATCAGTGTGTTTAACACTCGCTCACTCTGTCACTCTGACCTTATACGTGAAGCGTCTGACAAACCAAACAACAGAACTGGAACAGACTCCTAAATTGGAATTTACTGTTTTTCAGAGAGATAATATAAGTGGCACTAGTCACACAACAATTCTGTCTATTTAGCCGCTCTAAAGAAATTCCACTTTATTAACTCTAAATCTCTTCCTTGCCCACTTTCCTGCTAAAACTGCAAGCTACTGTATGATTGGCACATGTTCTGGGGGCATGGTAAATATGTCAACAAACAGCATTACAAATGAACAGTTTATAAGGTATGAGACACCTGTTGGAGGAGCAAAGAGGATTTCTGGAGTGTATTTTTGCCTGAAGGTAAGACGGAATAGTTTAAACACCTCCTCTGATGGAAATAGAAAAAAAATCTACTTGAAGCTCCAGCCCCAACGAATTCTTCATTTGCTACACCCAGACTGCTCTGTCCATCTTCTAAATCCCATCTTAACCTTAACTTTTCCGTTTCCTTACTCTACTTTAACCTGGCCCCAACTAATTACTTACCTGACCTCAAGCTGACCTTCAGTAATTACTAAAATAATTAGTGACGGATGCTTCCTCTCATAACGCTTCCACAGGTTTCCTCTGAGAGGCTGAACGAGTGTGCTGCTGAGTTAATCGCTCCGACATGTAGAAACAACCGCGTAAAGCAAAGCGGGTCATTAAAGCAGAACCTAATATTTTTTAACTGCTTGACTTCTTTAATTTTCTGCAATCAAATTGCTGCCAACTCAACTAAATTAAAGCTTTCTGTTCCAGCATCAATAAAACTTAAATAATAAACTCCAGGAACAGTAGTTACAGACTGAGTAATAAAACAAAATGATAAATCAAGATTACTGTAATGCAGTCTAAGACATAGAGAAGTCTGACAGTGTGTTATTCTGCTTTAATATGTCATCCTCTGCCCATCTCTACCTGCTACTTGACCACTACGTATTGGGACGACACATCTTCTGACCCTGGGTGAGCTATATAGCCTGTTAAATATACTGTATGTTTACATACTGCATGCTGTGCTGGTGTCAGACCTGAAACTACAGTCACATTCTATCTTCACCAGGATTTAACACTCAGTTGCAAAAGTTAATTTTCAAATTCGCTCCATTTAAATGTAAAAACTCCATGCATTAAATGAATGATCATTTTGAAAGTGGGCTAAAAAACAACATCGTTTTGTGATTCATTTCCTAAAAATATCTAATCTAATCTAACTTTAATGCTTAATGCTTTACTTTGCAGCTCCAGCTTTTCTATCCAGTGGAATGCAAAACTCCACAGGACACGCTTCTTTATCCCCTACATGTAAGCTCCTCTAATTTAAGCAGTTTCCACTGGTGGAGGCCAGTTTAAAATATTATGTAGCCAGCTCTAAGTCTTGCATGTTTGGTCCTGATAGTCTGACCAGCTATAAGCTCTGACCAGCTGAGGGGAAGGAAAACAGAGGAAGCTATTGTAGCTATTAGCTGTGCTGCACCATTCACTTTTATTAAACCTGCTCCTGTTGGAGTAAAAACTAAGCAACTGTTTGCAGACAAACACAGAAAAACACCCTGTTTCACAGCAAACATTTTGATTTGTCAAAGCAGGAAGAGCACAAGTGGAAGCAACAGCATTCGTGATGGCTGGATTCCATTTAGCTGAGCCAGTTCCATGGCTCTGGTGTTGTGCATGCTCTCTCACAAACACCTCTGGTTTGGGACACTGTATGAAATGGAGCCATCTTTGATGTTATTACCTACACCTGCTTTCCCTGCTTTGACAGCTCAAAATGCCTGCTGTGAAAAGGCTCTATCGGAGGCACAAATACGTCTTTCCAAATACGTCAACATATCCCGTTAGCACACAAGCTAATGAGCACGACAACTGCCATTTACAGCAAACTTTTAACTTTATATTCCCTCTTCAATAACTTTTTTATTGACTTAGATTGTATGCAATGGTGAACAAAATACAAAACAAAACAGAGAGATGGTCCAGGAGCTGTTGAGACAGTTAGCCACAGTAGTTCACCACTTTCACAGAGCCACACATAATAAATGCAACATGTTGCATTGTGGGATTGTTAGCAGAAAGTAGTGAACTACTTATATACAGTATAGTGTCACTACTTAATTTCACATCATTCCGTGGATTATTCATTGCACTATAAAACACAAGTTGGATCAGTTGTGCGACGGACTGATTGAGAATCTAACCATGTCTAACATTAGTGAGTAAGGTATTTCCAAATAGACAACCAAATATTGTCTCTCCAACCAGCCTTGCCTGTCCAGCACCAGTTTAAGCGTTCGCTCCTAAAGTGACTGAGTTAATATTTGAAGTGGACTGTTGGGCTGTGATACCACCACACTTTCAACAAACAGGAAAGATGAATCCAGCTGGGTTATTTTTGTCCAAACACGAGCCGAAAACAGATTCACCCTCGCACCACTTCTTCCTAGAAACAAGTTAACTGCTGATCTGAGGTGGAGTGAATATTGTTGTGGGCATTTTTCTTTCCGTGTCTGTTTGTTTGTCTACATCTGTGTGACTGGGTGGAAAGCCGAATGTGATAGCCAGCCAGCCGGGGCTGTTGACCTTGGAGGACTACCTTCTGGCAACAGATCTGCTTCCTGCATTGATTTTTATTTTCATGGCTGGGTTATTTGGGTTTCTGCCCTCGAGTCGCAGCTTGGCTACCACCAAGGTCAGCTGGGGAGACAAGGAATCTGTTTTTGTCTCCATCAATTTCACACTGTAAGTAGATATGGATGTATTGTCTGAATCTTGTAATCTGTCTACTCCATCAGCTGTTACCTCACAAGCTCTATACTGCCTTTCTTTTATTTTACTAATGGAAGAAAAAAATGGATAGAGTAGATATGTATTCTTTTTTTCCCCATAGCACTAAATGCGTCTAATAAAATGTATTATTGATGCCTGAATAACTCATATACAAATATTTCGTTTTGTAAAAGAAAGAACTGGCCACATGGAGAAGTGGCCACATGAATTTAGATTTTTTTTTTACCTTCTGACATATCCAGGCTAGTTGTTCCCCCTCGTCTTTATGCTAAGCTAACCGGCAGCAGAAGGTGTGCAGTAGCTAAATCCCAAACCTACTTTTTTAAAATTTAAATCATCAAACTCTATGATTCCTTGCTTTATAATCAAAAGCAAAGCAGCATTTGATAAAAATCAGAAACATTTCGACCAGGAAACGTAGTACCTAGCTTGCAAGAGAAGTGTTGGCTGGCGATTGTTCATATTTGCCCACATTTTTATGGAAATATTAAGTTTTGTGAATTATAACCTTTATTTTAATGGGATCTGATTCATATATTTTCAATATATAATTCTGCAGGAGCTGCTGGACAAAGCGAAATCCGTCACATGCTTATGATTGAGGCGCCAACACAGTCATAGCAGCTTCTCTTCATCCATCTACAAACCAGATTTGTATATTCATTTTTACAGACATAAGAGTCTTATTGATCTTGTCATTAAACGCATCAAGAAAGCAAATAAGCGTATGTCCCAAAATGTTGAACAATACCTTTAATGCCATTCTTAGTGTGAACATTCTGAAAATGTAATGTTTCACAATTCATTATGTGTATTGCAACCAAACGTCAGATATGAAGTCATAGGGCCAAGTTATTGTTGCCATCTTTAAGATATTGACTGCACAGTCTGTAGCCTGGCTCCAGCATACTTAAATTGGTAGAGCATTATAGTGATTTACGACATGTCTGGTGACCAGGTGAATGTGCATTTTTAAGCTTTAGAGATGGATATGCCCTCGGAATAACATCCTGTGATGAATACCAAGAATGTAAACAACTGGATTTGATTTCAAGGCTCTGGGCAATGCTTGCTCTACCTGATCGATACAATGGATTTATTATTCGAAGTTCTCAGTTGTTTTCCTGAGTATTGCTCATGTACTGTGGGTTTCACAGAGAGGAGAGAGAGAGGGGAAGAGGAGATAATGATACAGAGGAGAATCATACAGCCTCTTTCTGCATTCAAACATGCACTTTAATACCTAGTATTGTGTTACCCACAATCTGGCCTTGACAACACTCAGTCATCGCGCTAAGCACCACCTAGAAAATGAGACATCCTGCTTTCATGATTATAGTAATAAGTTCAGAAGTAAACCTTCCTCCAGTGCTCAGAAATGAGAGACACATGAATGAGACAGTGGCTTCTTCCGTCTCAATGTCCACAGATCGCATACACACACACACACACACACAAATACAGTCTGAATGTCGTGGGATATTATATGAAAGGCTTTTGATTCACAAAATGCAGGCCTGTGTCAACATGGGAATTAGCTTCAGCTGGTGGAGACCCAGAGTCTACATTTAGAAAAATGACGGATGAGGAAACTACAGGTCAACATATGATTTGATCCAGCAGCAGGCACAATGGCTGAACACTCTGTCAGAGGATGAATGTATACATCTGGGGTATCCAATCAAATCCCAAGGATGATGAACTGACCTCCTCCCTGCCATATCTCACAAACAGGCATCATAACTCTTAATAATGCCAACTGGATGGACTTGTCTCAGAACGGAGCGGCTGACCTACCTCTGACCTACTTCCACCAAGTATCGCCAACATCAGCCACAACAGGCAAGACGTCCCCATCCCCCCACCCTGCTCCTCTCCACTGTGCTCCGTCCGGTTAGGTCTAACCTCCATTTTTCCACCTGAATAAAAGCTGCCTCGGGCTGCTCACCGGGGCTAAGAAAAGATCAAAGAACATGCTGCACCAGCATGCATAGATTGACCACAGAAAACGACACTAAAAGATGAGTTTCTGGCTGTCAGGTTTTTTTTTCTACACACTGTGGAGATCATATGTAGCAATTGAGAAGATCTGCTGTATCCCTGCAAAAAAATATAAAATAAAAACAATTAAAAGGCACTGATTTTAATATTTAAATGTTTTAATGTAATAAATTACATTTATTTCAATTATCACCTTCAAAGACACTAACAAGGCAGAATTTGACATGTAAAAAACACTTTAAATTGTGAACAGCATGTAAAGAAAAGACTTTATACTTTACTTTATCACATAAGGCAAGTGTTTAAAAGAATATATTAGGCTACATGCTTCACTCTCTCTGTTGAAAGCTATCTGCCTGTTTTGGCCTCGAACATCGCTTATTGATTCATGTTCTCTTTTGTAACAGAATCAGTCAAAACACAATTGCCAAAGGACAAAATCAATAGTTTTTCTACAATGTCTATTATAAACTGAAGTTTCTCACCGACCTTTTAAAAATGAGCGTCTCTTAACTTTGTAACCCGCTTATCCCGTCCAGGTATGTGTGGGGCTGGACAAGACAATACAGTCTATATAAGTCAAATTAGTGAACATCTTTGTCGGCATGCAGTGTATTGTTTTTATGTGTGTGAGGGGGCAGAGGGGGTAAAGTGACACATTGCTGACTAAAGCACAGCAGTAAACGATGTTGCTTCAATAATTAATAAGGGCCTAAACCTTCAGTCTGTCCCCCAAGATGTGTCTCTCTTCAGGCTGTCCTTCAACTGTCACACACACTCATGGCTGCCACTTCTTTCTCCATTGTTCAATCTTTCATTCTCAATCATGCATACTGAACTGATAATATTGTATATGGATGGATCCTTGCATCCATCACCACGCATGGGTGCTTATGCACTAATACTAAATGCATGTATGTGCACACAAAGAGGTGCTCATATCCACAGTGTCTCACATACTGTGCGCTCTCATATAATAATCCATATACGCATGAATTCATGCATCTGCACACACTGTAGTCTTCTCTGGAAAGAAAGACCTACTTGATAAAAAACACTGTCAGAGTCAAATGTCTAAAAGGGCGATAAAAACATTGTCAGAGTCAAACGTCTATGGACAGAGGCTGTCACACTGTTACTGACATTTGAAGTTTGGCTCGAGGTGACTTGCACTAGCACTCTTGAGAGGCATCTGCTGAGCCGGATCAGCTATCTGAAGCTGTTCAGAGAGAGAGATCAGTCTTTCCCCACAGGAGTTCAACGACACAGTGCTGTCAAATAAACATGCTGCCATCTAGTGGGCACAGAAAGGCAAGCACAGCTGCCACTTCCGAAGCCTCCGATATCAGACATTCGGAAGGTAATACTGTACTGTCACGGCATCCTACAGGGCACATTTAGCATAGGGCACCACTTTGTAATAAGGTATGCCTTGATTGATGGTTGATGGTTTTAACAAGTGGCTTTTTTCTTCATTGCTTTGACACTAAATGTACTCAATGACAAAATAATTCAAATTTCATAAACATAGAATAAACTGTATTTACCATCCAATTGCACATGTTTGCATACTGCTGTCAAAGCTGTTCAATTCATGTTCAAACCTAACATAACTGAAAATATATATATAAAAAAAAACACCTCTATTTGCGACACTGAGCACCTATTTTCATTCCTTAATGACCCTTATGAACAGCTTGTGCCAGGTGAAGAGGGGGGAAAGTGAGGTCGAATCCAGGAGATTTTGTAACTGTGTGGGGCGATGTGGCATTTCACCGTTCTCCTCCAGTCACAGAGTGGTTCACAGCCCATCCCAGGAGGGTGTCACTTTTCCCTCCATCTTATACTCTCCATTCCACAACCCCCTCAGAGGAATCCTCTTCCTCATGATGGTGGAAAGTTTGTGACCACCAGCCACATGATCAGATGTCCTTTGGATACAATGCATACTGTATGTGTGGACATATCTGCAGAAGACTTCCAGGAATGGATCAAACATCAGAGGGAGTCCTCCCCAGCTGTATTACAAGAAAAGAAATAAGCTGTGTGGGGGATGCGAACTTGTGGCCAAAGGCAGAAGAAAGGGTTGATGGCACCATAATTTTAATGTCCGTAGCTCCCCTATACAAATAGGCATGGTGAATATGTGGACTTTTGCATTGAATTATCAGAATTACTTTCTCATTTTGTGCACTTGGAACTACTCTCTGCAAAAGTGGCAAAAAAAAAAAAAAAGCCTATTGAAGCATAATGCAGCACCTCTGATTCAGCTCTGTGACGTATACCAGAAGGGTGCACAATCCATGCACGTACAGAGGTGACGTGATTGTTAGTTGTAATTGAATCTTGTTAAATAATAAATAAATGAATATTTGACATAACCATCAAAATTAAAACAAATTAAGGCACACAAGGCATCGTGAGGCATCACGAAATCACAAAGATATTTAGACAATCAATTCCTCAAAACCCTGCAAAATGTGATGGGGTGTCACCAGCGGGTGGCACCATAGCAACCCAAATGGGTTTGACTTACTTGAAGTTTAGCCAAAGAGCAGGAGGCTTGAGGAGACCCCATGTTAGCTGTTTAACTGGACTCAATTCAAAATCAGAGGTCAAAGTTACCAGACCTAAGTATAGGTGGGGTCCAAAGACTGAGACCAATAAACCAATAGTCAGAAAGTTTGAGGATTCAGAAACATTTCAAAACACAACACATTATGACATGTAACTATTTCTTGCAACCACATTTAAGCAAATTTGCGCCATTTATCACCTTATCTTCTTTGTACAGATCAGATTTCCTAGAGTTGTTTCCTGAAGCATGCGGTAAGATGACAGTAACCAATACCACACATTTCCTAAAATCTTATTGCTAGAAATATGTTAAATATTTCCTCTTCATGTTACCTGTCATAATGTTGTGTCTTGAAATGTTTCTGAATCCTCAGCCTTTCTGATAATTTCCAGATTCATGTCAAAATACTGAATATTTTCAATGAAGTCTGTATCTGTATTAATGGGAAAGTATCCACTGAAAACATTACAGTAAAATGAATATTTCCTAAGAATGTGCTGCACTTTCTACACACACACAGCAGAGGGTGGTACAGCTCTATTTAGTGAGTAAGACCCAGCGCAGCTACTATTACCTTTTATGCAGGCCTGTGTCATGTTGAATTAAAACATAAAAACATTAAGATTAGGAATGATTTTCCTTTGCTCATGTTAATCACTGCTATCTGAGGTAATAAATTCACCTAATATCCTTTTATTGTTGTCCATCCACAGTGATTACAGGGGCAGCTTGTTTTTGTCTGGGGACACCCAACATTTTGCTTTAACCTGGGCAATATTCTGCTTGTAAAAAAGTACAGCGCAAGAACTGCACGACAGTTTGAAAAGTTTTTATTCTGTAACTGTTTAGCGTATTATAACAATATGACTATAGTTAAAAATAAGAGAAAGCTACTGTTTGACCTATCGACATCCATTTGCAAGGCTGCGCCAACCATGGAAATAAAAGTGGTGCCTACTGTGTGTACCTAGTAACTCTCAGTCCCTATCACATCAACTTTCCACAGTAAAACCTATCATCAAGCATATATTATATTACGCAGACTCATTCGCACGCCTCTGTAGTTCAAGCAGCGTCTGCACACACACACACAAAGGGAAATACACACAAATAAAAATGTAAATGTGCACACAACGGTGTCATGCATGCTGACACTGGCACACGCCAACAGAAATTTCTTGGCCCGACTAATGGAGTAAGGGAACCAGCGCTCCCAGTGAGTCAACAGGCCAACACACACATTCTGTCTCTCTCCCTTTCTCTCTCTCTCTCTCTCTCTCTCTCTCTCAGTGGACTTTCTTATATTTAATTTCTTTTCCTTTTAGCACCTTCCTGCCAGAAGACACTGAACAAGACACCACTTCTGTTTTTCTAAAATCTGCTCAGCTTTCAGAAGCTGCACTGCAGATATTGCTGAGCAAGTGTGATGTAGCACATGTCAAAACAGAAACAGGAAATGACATCATCA
This sequence comes from Pempheris klunzingeri, assembly GCF_042242105.1. Lineage (NCBI taxonomy): Eukaryota > Metazoa > Chordata > Actinopteri > Acropomatiformes > Pempheridae > Pempheris > Pempheris klunzingeri. The sequence goes on along the minus strand of NC_092014.1, from coordinate 22,327,040 downwards.
GTGGCTATGCCCGTCGACGGTCCACGAATACTCAGGTGGAGAGGGGGCTGCAGAAGCAGAGGGTGGTGTGTAGGAGTGTGTATAAGTGTGTGTGAGTTTGTGTGAGTGTGTGTATGTGGAGGGTTGGGGAGGGCAGAGCGGTCACAGGTGACTGTCATGTTTAATAATGATTATCACCACGCACCTGCGCCCCCACGCTAATTAACTGGACGCATATGCAAATGAGTCCGGGGATTTAAAAAAATAACAGCTCGTGGAGTGGCAGTGAGCGGTTGTTCAGCTGCTGGATTTGATTAGGGTAATGAACGGTCAGCGATGGAGGCACCAGTGGTGGTAAAAGGAGGAGAGATAAAGGAAAAGGAGGATATTAGGGTGAGAGGGGAGGAAGGAAGGAGTATTAGAAAGAGAGGGAGGAGGAGGAGGAGTGAGAGAGATATCACCGAGGTAACATAATGGGAACAGGTGGACGAGTGGCCTGTTGACTGAGGGAATAAGAGGAGGAGTGGAGGAGGGGGAGTGATGCTGTGTTTGTGTGTTTTCATGCAACCAATCCAAGGCCACAGAGTCTAACAGCATGTGAGGAAGCTCAATGTTTTTACTCATATTGTCCTATTATTGATTCCTATTATGTTTAATAATGTATTCCGATTTTTAGTAGGGGCCAAAATGGTGTGTGTGAGCATTTGTCATTTGTGCTTGCACATATTGGCAGATGCTTTTCCCCCCATGTTGCATTGTAACCCAGACACTCTACTACAGCTTCACTTCACTGAGGAGTGTGAAGAAAGAGAGGCAGAAAAAGAAGAGGGAGCGCCTTTGAACCTCATTCATTTATTCCGATGCATTCCAAACACGCATTCTATATCTCCATACTGTGATCCGGGCCGTGCATGCATATACACCTACCTCTAACAAAGCAAATTGCGGTTCATCCAACTCGATGGCCCCAATCTCAGTCGGGGGAGGCAGGCTCGTCACTCACACAGATAAGGGTGAATTAGGGTCTCGCTCTGGGTTTTACATTTCAATTTAGCCTCCGGCTTCAGAGCCATTAGGGGCCTAATCTAAAGCTTGGTCTGGAGGGTTCTGCTTCTCTACCAGTCGCAATATTGTTTTATTAACTTTCCAGTATGCCGGAATGAAACTCCAATAGATTCATTACTTCGCATTAAGTTCATATTAGGGTTATTTGTGATAGGAACACCTCTTATTTAAGAATGCGCAAGTAGCCAATGTGTTTGTGATGCAGTGTTGCTGTATCACCAGCTGGTTCATTTGGGCGAGTACAACGGAGAGTGCGAGTGTAATTGCAAGTTGATAATGTGCCTGGGCATGCAGGATGACCAAGATGGCTCTTGCCAACACAGCGTGGAGAAGGAGGGAACATTGTGCAGGTGCGAAGTCAAAAGGGAACTGGAACTCTCATAAGATCAGATGGGCACAAATACTTCAGAAAGTATCTTGTTACAAAATGAAAATACTGGTATGAATAATGACTTTAATTAAAACACAAGTAATTTCAAATTTGAAAATACAAAAATATTAATAGATTTGACCACTGACTGACTGACTGAGTGAGTGAGTGAGTGAACAGCTAATAAAAATGCAACTGGGTGAACTGAACTGTTGCAAGTGCAGTGGAGTTAAGTAAAATTAAATACATTTCTTTAAATTCACTCTCCAACTTTATTAGCAACCAACTAAACAAATGCCAGAGACACAAAACAGTACTACTACAGCAGAGTACAAAGGCTTGACATACTAACTGACACAATTTACAACGTACACACTAAAAAGACTGAATGTATTTGCCAGTTCCAGAGCATCATGTGTTTAGTAGTAGCTCTTCTCTCTTATGTTGCATTTGAGTGTCATCACGCTCACGACCAGTAGTGAGAGAAGCTGCTTGGGTGTTCATGAAGGACACAGATGAAATTTGGTAGTTCACAATAGACACCTTGCTTATTTTGTGATTAAATACATTTATTAAATACATTAATCTGAAATACTGCCCATCTCTGCAGAAGAGTTACAGATTGTTTTAAGGGGAAACTGTAAAACCTTCAATAAAAGCTTAAAAAGGAACTTTGACGGGAGCTGAAGTTGGGATGAATGTTTGCAGTTTACTTGAAGAATATAATAAATTCTTCTTGCATATTAATCACTGAATTATTAGTTAAGTCATAGTCCAGTTATTACAGTATGATAATAATTAACAGCGCAGCATCACTTATATTACTGCAGTGAAGTCAAAGGTGCCTTTCAACAACTCTAAAGCTTCCATGTCACATCCTCTTTGTTTAACACATGTAGAAATAAAAAACAGGACATTGTGGTGTGACAAGCGGCCAGTCCATGGACCAGAGGTATTGACTGACCAGCTTAATGTTGGCCCCGTAGCACGACCCAAGTCCAGTCCTCACGGTGAGCCAGTGGGATTCAAACACCCTCCAGCTATGAGCAAAACCCAATGATTGTTCAACTATAGGATCACTGGTAGCAAAAAAAAGACACAACATGTAAATAAGGCGGCTTTAGAGTTACCAGGGTTTTTTCACCCTCCAGCTCCTGCAGCAAGCTAATGCAGCCGGACCCCGTCTATCTGCTGGACGCTGAGAAACCACATTAATATCCAAAGGTGTGGTCACATAACACTTCTGTCTTACGAGTATTCGTTGAAGTAGAATGGAATTGGCTACTGAAGCCTGTATGATGGAAAAAATCAAGCGTGTGTTACTTGTTTCAGTGTTATCTGTAGATGGCTTCGGCAGATTTGCAGGTTAGAGTTCACCTTTTTTTTTTTTTGAGTGAGCAGGTGCGCTAGCCTGGCCAATAGAAACTGTGGCGCACTGTGTTTGGAATTGGAGAAGTTATTTTTCTACTGTGCTTCACGGGTTTTAAGGACGTTATCACACTACCAGATTCTTGACGGTGGCGACAAACTAAGTTCCAGAAATATGTTGTGGCATGTATTTGATCAGCCAGTGCAGTGCCTTGTTGGTTGAGGTTGCATCATGTTGCATTAGTTAGTAATGCAATATGATACTGTAATATTATTACTGAATTTCATATTGTCATTTTTTACATGAACTTACATTCTTACATGAAATCGCTACACTGTAACGTGTCTAAGCAACGTATTAGTACCCAAAATTGGGTACACATGTAAATGCTAGATGGCAGTTGGCAGTATTACCCATAATGCTGCTTGTGTACTGCCACTGATCTGTGACAGAAAGGTAAAACCTCGTCCATGGGAGCTCACTATGATGATCTGCTTTCCTAAGCTCCCACTGTGGCCACCGCTCTTTTTTCCTCTCCTCTCCTGTTAGCTATTCCTATTTATCTACCAACTACCATAACTGCACACATACACTTATACACCAACAGGTCAACCTCCATCTTTTTCCTTCACAGGTTGGGTCATTTTACCCCGCTCTGGGGTTTTTGGTGTGGTCTGTGCTCCCGAGCCCAGCTAGAAATGGCAGCGGTGGGGGATGCTTGCCAACAACAGAAAATGTGTGTGTGTGTGTGTGTGTGTGTGTGTGTGTGTGTGTGTATGTGAGTGTATGAGAGAGAGAGGAGAGAGAGAGGGGGGAACATGTGGTAGTAATCTGGTTGTTTTACTGTCTGGCTCTGGTGGTGAAAGTGTTGGGCAGGGGCTACGAGCGGTCTGGATCGTGTCAGAAGCCGCCGGAGTCAGGTTACCCTGACAGACCAGACTGGGAGAGAGTACAGTGGGGGAGGACGGGAGACAGAGCAGGAGAGTGAGAGAACTGAGGGGATAAACAAGTGAGTGAGGGATGGGACTGGAAAGTAAGAGAGTGAGGTGGTGGACTTGTGAGAGCCAACCTTCTGACTTATTCTGTCCTCCCTCAGGACATTTTTATTAATCTCTTTGTGAATGTGTGTCCATATGTGTATTTGTGCGTAGTGTGTGTGTGTGTGTGTGTGTATGTGTGTGAACCCCGGCCAGAGGGCTCCAGAAGACGACCACTTGAACTAGCCCCAGCTGAGAAAACAAATGGCCTTGACTCTGTCTCCCCCTTCTCCTCTCTTCTTCTCCCCTCATCCAATTTTCATCTTTTTTCCTCCACGATGGGCATTTAATCAAGTAAGGGAGCTAATCAAAGCCAGAGAAAGGCTCCTGAACCCTCAGCTATCTCCTCGCTAATCCTAAATCTCTGCTTCTCATTTGCCATTGACCTAGAGGACCAGACTTGTCCACTGAACCCCCGCCACAGGGACATGGGGGGAGTTGGATTGCTGAAGAGTTAGTAAAAGGTTATAATGTGTGTTCGTGTGTGTGTGTGCGTGTATAAATCCATATTCTAAGACGCAGTAAAATGAAATGTCAACAAACCTCCTCAACTGTAGTGTATAAAACACGAAGAGGATGAGATGAATAGGGTTCAGGAATGAGGGAGTAGAGGGGAGAAGTGAGGAGGAGAGAGACGGAGAGGAGCGAGGAGGATGTAGGAGGCACACGGGGTCACAGGGGTTGAGGTGATAAGTCGCCTGCTGGGGAATTAATAGGGAGCAGATGGCGCTACCTTTACTTAATGTAGGGGTGTGGATAAAAGGGGAGAGATTTATCAGCATGTATGAGAATGGAGTCTACCGATGGCTGGCGGGCTGACTCCCCCACCTGAGGAGGATTTAGCACATTCCTGCTTCACTGTGAACCAGGAGGTGTCTGTGGAACGGCAGAAGTTTGCTGTCAGAGAGGGAGATTTAAAAGAGTGAATTTATTCTTTTTTTTCTTGCATGCTGAAATGAGCGGAGGATTCCTGAAGGTGAAGAGCTTTGCTATTGTCGCTTTGAATACCCAAGGTTTCTGCGCTGATGAATATTTTCAGTAGATGAGTGCCGTTTTTCAGTAAAATTATGCTTGTCAAGTGCACATAGTTGCCAATTTCTTTCCAGTTTTTCTTTTCAACATTTCACTCACACAAAGTTAGGTTATCTCTCAGTCAGATGTAGATAATTAAGTTCAACACTCTTTCATCCTTCTGAGGGAACCATCCATCCATCCATTGTCTATACTGTTTATCCTTAAGGATAACGGGGGGGGCTGGAGCCAATCCCAGCTGTCATTGGGCAAGAGGCGGGGTATACCCTGGACTGGTTGCTGGTCAATTGCAGACCCAACACATAGAGACAGACAACCACTCACACCTATGGACACCTTTTAGAGTCATGTCTTTGAACTGCGGGAGGAAGCCGGAGAACCCAGAGAAAACCCATGCGAGCGCGGAAACGAGCAAGTAAGAACATGCAAACTCCACATATAAAGATTTAATGTTAAAACCTCAAACCTGCTTGCCAGCAGATTCAAACCTGGAATCATCTTGCTGTGAGGAAACAGTGCTAACCACTGCACCACCATGCTGTCCTCTGAGGGAACCAAAACCTAAATGGGTTCTACAGGAGTAGCAGGTACAATGTAGTGCAAATAATCAATATTTAATTCCAGAGAACTGAAACATCTAAAGCCAAACATCAGAGGAACACAACAAAACTGCTAAAACAATTCTGTGGTTTGTGTGAGGTTTTTTTTCTATTTCGGCCCCTTAGTCTGAAAATGGTTTGTCACTTAAAATAGAAACATTTTACCTATAAGCCAAAACAAGCCATGCTTTTTACTTAGAAAGCTGTATTTTGTGACCTGTACAGCTGACTATGTAATGTCTTCCGCAACTTGACCCAGTCCCAGTTATTTCTATGGATACAGCAAAGGAGCCGAGGGAGCTGAGTGGGCCTATCACTCTTATCACTTTAGTGATAATGGCCGTCACATAAAAGATGACCCAGTGAACTCCACAAATGCCAGAGTGGCCCAATTAGCCACTATGCATTTCATACAATTTGCAAAGGGCAAATGTTCCCAAGCTGTAATTATGTACTCACATTGCCCACCTTGGGTGACCTGCCAACCAGTCTTGACGTCCGTCCGTTGTAGAGGTCGCCATGACAGCGCTGGCAAAAACACAGAGAAAAATGAGCTGCGGGGTCTATCATTGTGTCTGTAATTGGTCAAGTTGCGCTTGTTACCTAGTAGCGAATACATAATGGATAGTGCTGATTGCATTGTGAGATGGACAAGGAAATGTTACTGTGGGGGATGGATGAGTGGGATGCTGCTGGCTATGTCTACAATTTAACGGTGATGCCATTTTCATCAGCATCGATTAGTGATGAAATAGAACAAAATGTCATTTCATGACTATTGTAAGACCATGAATGCTTTTGATTTTCTTCCTGGACGAAAAGGCCTGCTCCAGCCCTGACCGTTACGCTGACCAATTCAGCCTTGATCTTGACGATGAGCCTACGATGAAGTGCCCTGCTTTTTTGTGCAGTTTAGTGCAGCTAAACTCCTCCATAAACACTCCTCCTCTCAAAGTTTGTCTGGCTTCTCGCTTGAGACCAGTTTTTAAGAGGCCAGAAGCTACTAACAGCATTGCTCTGAGGGTCACTAATGCTCACAGGACGGACAGTGGCTCCGAAGAGCTGTTCACAGAAACTTCAATGAATTTTTGATATCTTTGATATCTTTGCATATCAGGATATTGGAATTTAACTACTCTAAAGAACTACTGATTTCAGTCTTTATGCTAAGCTAAACATATTCATATATACAAACATGACAGGGAACTCTTTTTATCCAAGAAAGTGGATGTGTAAAACGTTGAACTATTCCTTTAATGGCCACTGGAAACCACTGACTAAACGTCACGCTGGAATTATGTGAGATCCTTTATCAAAACATACCTCTGTAGTTATAAGCTGTAAAACGTGCCCTCTGAACATTTCTTGGACTCTATTTTGTATTACCTCAAGTGAAATTGTCCTTTATTAGGCCATTCATAAATGACAGTCCATGATCATAAACCGCGCTTTTAACAATTCAGTGAGATAACCTGTCTTAGCCTATTCCAGGTTCTCCTGGTGCCTAGGTCCAGCAGTGTGCAGGAGATGCTGCTGTGAGGCAGGCCCTCCCTAATGTCTCCATTGCCTGCACCTGACCCCACTAGCCAGCAGTGGCCAAATTTAGTTTGGAAACGTGCCACCATGGGAGAGCCGACAGGCCCATTAATCAGCAGGAGTCTCCCCCCTACTCATCCTGCAGGTCAGAGAGGGAGCAGCACACACACATGCAAGTGCACACATCGAACCCACACACACACTCACACACACACATACACATTCACGTAGAGATACACATGAACTATGGTCACGTACAAACACAATGCACAATAGAGCACAACACACACTGACTAAACAAATGATTGCTGAAACTTTCAAAGAACTCAGACAACCGTTTTCCACTACTTGTCCCAAATCCTCCATCACCTCCATTACACACACACAAACGCACACCTGGTCACGGCCCTCCATCACTCCTGGTCTGATCCAGTCTCATATCCCAGCTCTCTTCTCTCTGTCTCAGCCAGGTTTTCTGTCAGCCTGGGGTCCCGGTCGTAGGGGTTATCTACACACCGCTACGCTTGGCTCAGGCTCCATTCAAGGGATGAGCAGAACACACACACACACACACATATGATGAACACACAGAAACCTAAGCACAAATGCTCATAGTGACCCTCAAACACAGAGATGAAAACACCGTCAGACACACACACCATCTGCAAAGTATGATGGATTGATGTGCTGGATCTGAGCTGAAGAAGCCGTAGTTTTGGAAGACCAGGACTAATGTGAAGTGGAAAAAAAGGTTTTGAATATATGTGGTGTAAGGCAGGTCGAATGTGACATTTATTATCATGTCTGAGATGAACTCAAAGTGCTCTCGCCTTTGGGAATATGCAAAGAAAACAGTAAAGATGTACAACTTTGTCTGCAGGATTCCTTACATCACCTGTTCTTGGTAAGTGAAACTGCAGCAGTTTGTTTGAGGCAGCAACTAATTGACTTGTAATCAGTGTTTACTATCTCGCAATTAACACTCAGAGACAATGAGATCAGAGGATGTGGCACCAGCAGAAGGCATTTATTGGGCAATATCCCTAAGGTGGTGGAAGATGCCAGAAAGTAACCGCAGAAAATGTGTCTGATAACTGGTGCGCATTTATATGCAGTGTCACTGGTGCACTTATCCTTTCTAATGTGAAACTCTGCAGGGAGATGAATGGTGGGATTGGGCTAGATTAATGAAGGTTACCAAAGTCCCCAGATGTTTCTGTGGTAATTAGAGGCCTTTGTTTATCAGGAAAACAAGTCACATCAAGAGCAAAGCATTCATTATAATTTTTCATAATCTTAATAATTCAAGTGTAGCTGCTTCATTTTGTTCCCAATTTATCATGCTAATGTTATGAATAAATCTACATAATTTTAACACTGCCTGTTGGATCAGTTAACAACAGACTATGATATAGCTAAATATTGAATTTGTGCTTGAAATTATACATCTATTGATACAGAGTCTGCACAACAAATCAATAGGTCAACGTTTGCTGAACAGTAACATAACAACCATTCAAAAAGTGCATTGTTTTATAGCTTAGTCGACATGCAAAGATATTAATAATTAACCTCTCTCCCAGCATTCATTTGTCGATTATTCAGGACCATTTCTTCAAAGTAATTAATCTGCCTGTATAGCCAGCAGGATGCTCAAAGCAGCATTTAAATGTCCACTTGACTGATATAATCACATTACTAAGTAGTTTGCACCAAATAGCTCCATCCTCAAGAAATCACTTGAGAGCTCAGAAGCAGCTGTTTAATTTCAGCCAAAATAATTCACATTCGAAGGTAGCTGACCGATCTGTTTTCCAGAAAGTCGCACCAGTGCAGTGCTCTGTCAGTGAGGGGACTCGCAGGTTTAGCTGGACAGTGGATGCCACATTTTGTCTTGCCCCAATTGTCCTGTCAGAAATCAATTGGAGATCACAACGTGGTTTTGCAGCAGGAGGTCAGTCCTCACTAAGGTGTAAATATTTCATCTCGAATTCACGTCAAGGGGCTTTTAAAGATGTGTGCTGGACCATGCTCCCCTCTTGCTGCCCTCTGAAAGTGACAGGGCTTGCGTTTTAGCCCACTTCAGGACCAGGTTAAATCAATTAAAATCTATTATTCATATGGCAGCGCGGTGACCTCACTGAAAGCCCCTGTAATTTCAGAATAGAAAGGAGAAGAGGAACTGGCAGCAAACTTTTCAAGAGAATACAGGGTACATGTGACCTTGTTTTAAAAACTCAGGCCTTGAAAATAAAATTGCTGCTTGAAACATGGTGTGCCAAGACAAGACCTGCTGTAAGAGTGTTTTTTTCCTAAGATACTATTAGCCTTAATACAGTAGATAAATGAATGCTGAATTCTATTGCAAGAGCTTTCATGGTCTGGACCTTAGGTGCATGTGTAGCAGTCATCCTGTGCTTATTTGGAAGAAAATTGGCTCCAGATTTTGGATTGCAGATAAATACAGTCTCACTTAGACTGGAACATATCATCTTTACCCCCAAGCTTAAAAATCACCCTCACAAGGTCACGCGTAAGAGCTGTAGTTGTGCTCTCAAGGCAAGCTTGCAAGCCTTCACCTATTGTTGAGCAAAGTGCAACTCTCTCCTTCTCTTTGTAAGGAAGATTTTCAGTGGTATATTCTCCATAGATGGCGGCAGGCTGTTTGGTCGGATAATAAGCAGAGAGGAATCAGAAGGAGAGAAGTCATTTAGACCTGCTCACATATAATCAACGCCATCGCCATCTCTCTATCCTTTTTTTTTTTTTAACCATCTCTCCCTTTCGATCTCCTTCTCCCGCTCAGATGAAAGGGCCTTCTCAGGCTTCATGGGAAATGAAAATGATGGAGAGGCTGATAAAAAAGAAAGAAGGGAAAAGATGAAAAGTGGTTTTGAAGTGGTTTGCCACATTAGTTGGCCTCTCCCTACTGACCTTCCAATTTAAGCAAACAATACATTGAGTAGGAGACGTGCCAAGCTCGGGTATTCATGGAGGCGAGGGTGCAGCTCACGGAAAATAGGTAAAAATTAGATGGGTTGGGAGTAGCACATAGATAGATAGATAGATTAGAGTCGGAGGAAATAATGTTTGTGCATGTACATCCTTTCATTTTTGCTGTCGTTAGAACTAGGAGGCACCTGCTCATTAGTCTTGCAGGCAATTGGTCATAAACTCAAGTATTAACTGGACAGTAGTTGTAGCTGAAACGTGTTTTTCTAAAGTGTATTTCTAAAGATAAGGAAAACTTTGACCTGCTGGTGACACTAGAGGGAACATCAGAAAATCACCAAAGTCAAAGGGATGCATCCTTTGGGGACCATGAATATCTGTACAATCCATCCAGAAGCTGGACCAAAGTGATGGACGCACCAGCAGACTGACATTGCCATTCATATAGCCATGGCAATAACATGGAACTCTATCCCCAAACACAAAAATTATTCACAACTCACCTTTTTAGAATTGCTCTCAATGTTTGATGTAATGTCCTGTGCTACCCTGTGCCTTTGGTCATTTTTAGTTCTCTATAATCTTTTTAAATCGTCTTGCAAAGCATGCGTGTGAGTATTCTGAAAAGCACTCTATACATAAAATGTAAATACATTACTGTCTGTTTGCATGCATGTACTGCACCTTTAACCACATGCCTTGTTTACATGCAGGTGTCTTTGTGCCTCGTACCCCTCCGGGGCAGCAGCAGTAGGCGACTGCTGTAAATGGACTCTCACTATCGCTTAAGATGGCGTAACGCATCAACCAATCACATGATCCTCTCCCCCTCATACCCTCTGGCCTCAGGTGGTGCCATGGCATTATCAGAGGAGCAAAGCAGCCATTTATACAAACATACACACATACTGTACGTATGCACACACACGCACCACCTCCCTCTTATGGCTTCAGGGTCATTCCAGGAATGTCAAAGATGGTTTCAGCTTTTGTATCTCTTCTCTTTCACCAGTGCTGAATGATGGTGGCCTGCGTGGTTTGAGATTGTCATGGCCCAGAAACCCATTCTGTGTGACTGAAATGTAATAAGGCCATCTAGCCTCTGAGGGTAGAATATGATAACAGCACAAAATGGTGGTAAAATCCTACATTAATGGTTGTCACTTCCAGAGTTTCAGATTGGTGCCAACAAGCTGACAGATATGATGTTAGAATTCACAACATTAGAGAAACTGATGTACGTTAAATTGCAAAGTCTCACAATCACAGCCTCATTTAATTTCAGTTTAAACATTGCATTGCTGGGCTCACTCTACTTAAAAGGTACTATCCACTTAATCCAGAAGAGTAAGCATATTGTTTCTATCTAATTGACACTAAGCTCATGGCTATTACCATGTCAACACTGGATTACTGCTGCCTTTGAGCCTGTGGAGTGGTTGACTTGGCCCACATTCAGGCCTTGTTTTCCTTTCCACTCTGTCGTCTGCTGCTCACACACATATAGTCCGACAAGCTCACATGCTCATAGTGCCACATGTGGA